>NC_056542.1:6540456-6870456 GCF_910596095.1 Thunnus maccoyii
ATCTTTAAAGAGGATGTAGCTGAGTAAGGAGATTAAAGGAGCAGGGATTTAACAACCCAGGAAAGACAGCCGAGGGAACAGACTTGAGAAAGAGAAAGGCAGAGCGAGCACTGCAGGCAGAGAGAGGGACTAACTTAACCTACATCTACCCTACTGTAGGTCATAGTGATTACGCCTCTCTCCCACGCTACAGCACCTTTCTCCCACACTATACATACTGTTCAACGGGAAAGCTCTAGGCTCTGTGCTTTGAAATGTAATCCAGTGTTGGGAGTTTGTTCACTTCTTTTCAAATAAAAGGTAGCGCATTGATTTCAGCCCTGGAGTCTTCTTCTTCTGCGCCTCTTTGGTTTGACAATTGCCTGCAGAGAATTAAAATCACATAGGGCAATTTAGGGCTTTGAATCCCAGTGCTTTTCATCAAAATGTGATTATGTTTGCACAAGATTTGCATACTTTTCTTGCCAATCGAAGCTTGCTTTAAAAAAAAAAAAAAACACAAAATGTGATGATGTTTGTGCACATTTGCAGAGTGTGCAGTGGGGGGAATATTCTTGTGGCAAGCATTGCTCTGATGTTTTGCATATTGATGAGTCTAGCTGAAATACGGCCCCTGTCTTCGAAACTGTGGGGAATTGGGCCTGCATTGCTTTTATTGCCTTCTGTGAACATATGATGTATCCGTTTTGGAAGGTGAGACAGTTGAATGCTGTTTTTTTTTTTTTTGGGTCTGAGAATTCTATTCAAATGAGGCAGATAGAGACAACAGGCTCCACCAGACACTGCTAGTGATATTTCTGAAGGTGGTGATGAGGATAACTGCAGAAAAAAAAAAACGAGAATGATTATAGCCACCATGAGCACGGTGGTGATGATGATGGTGATAATGGCATGCCACAGTTTTCCGGTGCCTTTGAGAGATTGCAAAGAGTTTGTCTCCCTCTCAGACGCTATTTTCACACCATTTTTCTTCTTGTCGCTTCCTCTCAACAGTGCACTCCCTATGCACTTCTTCTGCATTTCTATCGCTCTATTTCCCTGTCTGGCACTGACACTATATTTTGCATTGCAGTTTTAAGATCTGCAGCTTTTTCCAATCACTGCAACAATAAAATATGCTGAAATTCCACAGTAACCCTCTTCAGTTGCCAATAGAAAAGAGGGATAAATCTCCACACCGGGATGACAATGGATCAAACAAATATCTCTGTATTCATGTGTAATAGAGAACTGCTGCACATGCAAAGGCACACATTCACACACTCAGCAGGTGCGTTTTCTGGTACTGTGTTCGCGTGCTTCATTAGAGTCTGTTGTTGGAGCGACAGGGTTGCCAGGTTTGAGCTGTCAAGACCTCACATGCCTGCCTGAGGACAAAGCAATTACAGGTGGTGGAGTAGGTGATGGTGTAGTCAAGCAAACACATACTGTAACATTTTGATATTCTGACATTCTCTTGCACGCCTGACTGTAAGTGCACAGTTTTGATGATGATGCAGGTTCATTTTTTCCACTTGTCCTTGAATTATGTGAACTTTGCAAATAAAATCAACCTTGCAATTACCTTTTTTGATGATATAACGAGGCATTTGTCAACAGGTGCCAAATCATACATCAGTTCTGATTTGACATTCTGATGTGATCACTGTTTCACTTGTAATCTTTCCCGGGATCCAGATTATCTATCATTCAGATTACGCAGGAGTTGCCTCTGGTCTCTGATCAAGCCAATCCCATTTCACCTACCGTCTCGTTTTATCAGGTCAAGTCACACCTCTCGGCACGTGTCTCTCAGCTATAGGCTCGTTAAGTCACCTGAGTCCTGCACACACACTATCCAACTAATTGTTCCAACAGATGTACTTACCTCGCATGTGTGTGTGTTTTTCTACGAGTGCACGCAGCGTCTGATGTTAATACCCAACAAAGTGCTGCTAAAATTTGTCTTTCAGCCACCACATTGACAGGTAACATTTTGAGACCTTTTGAGCTGACAGAGTTTAGACAGATAAAAGCAAACTAATGCCTCTGTATCAAACAGACTCCTGATTGGCCACCTGTTACACACCAGAGCAGTGGCATTTTAATCACAAACTTTAACACTCCTGTCTTTTATTGATTGATCACTGAGGCTGGTAGAAAATATTCTTGGCAGATGTTTTTTTTTTAGTTGTATCAGATGCCCTAATGATCATTTCAGATCAATTAATCATGCAGTATGTGTATGTGTCTGTATGTTAGTGTGTTTGCATGTGCGGGTCTGTGCATTCATCAGCCCTCATCTCTAATGACCTGTCACTTCGCAGAAACAATGGAGTATTAGTCCTACACAGTACCATACAATGAGGACCACTGCAGCTTTCAGAGCCCTGAACGCACTGCTGTGTGTCACCGCGTCTCGCTGATGTCACCTTTCAATGCGCGAGGAACAGGGCGACTAGCGCTGACAGGCCATTGTTAGCTGAATACATTCCTCCCTTCACAGAGGCACTAGCGGTGAAGGATGTCGCCCTCGCTAAGGGTTGTTAGTGGCTCTACCACAATCACCCGCTATTACAGCGGACCCACTGAAGAGGCCATCCAGGAAATTGAGGGAGAGCGGGTGAGATGGGTTCAGAAGTTCAATACAGCAAGGCAAGGTCATTAATATGGCAAAATGCCTTCAGCCAAAGCGGTCGTAGTAACAGAACACAAGACGAGACAAAAGTAGAGCCCTCAGGTTGATAAAAACAAAAGTACAGTATTGATGTCTTGCAGGTGCCTCTGACTAATTAATCACATTTCACCTTATTTCCTGTTGTTTTAGTTAGACTTGATCATCTTAATGTGTATGTAATTACTTTGGATAAATGTTCTTATTTACAGCCTCTCATTCTATAAGTGGGTTTCTTTGTCTGTGATTGATTGATGTCCTCAACTGACCTGAACACCAACTTCATTTGCCCAGGTTTAAATTAGTACCTTCTGTCTCTCTCTGCGCCCTGAGAGTCCTTTGCCTTAAATAGCTGTGTGGTAATACCTGCGTATTATGTCAAGACAGTTGTCTAGAATTGAGCCAGAAACCAACACACGCCTGACTGAGGAGGTAAAGCCGTTTCATTTGATAGCAGCAGGAATGTGACTGGCATCATCCCACCTGAGAATATCCCTTGGAGATTCCTGCCTAATTTTAGTGAGAACATTTCAACGTGACTCTCTGTGACCCTCATTAGCATAGCACCTGAGGGCAGAGCCTGCTATACAAGAGCCTGGTAGGTAATTGGTTAGCCACTGTTTAAATTCCTTAGCAACAGGCAACAAATTTAGGCCATGCATATAAATTAAGACAATTTCCTTGGGATTTTTCATTTTTCATTACAGGGTATGCCAGTGGGTTTTATTTTAATTCTTTATGCCTGTGTTTTTGTTGTCATTTTTTTAGTTCAGATGGAGTGGAAATGAAGGCTAATTTTGTCTGTTATATGTGTGTCTGGCCCTACAACCACCGGAAACTGAGCATTCAGCAGCCTGTGGAGTCTTGCTCAGGAAAGCAGCAACAACAGCAGTCACTATGTGGCCTCAGCATCTTTCTGGCTAAAAAGAGGAAGGAAGCTATTTTTCAAAGTTACTTTTTGGTCTCAGTGGAAAAAGAGCGAGCGCGGCTCAAGCTCCAGTGGTCCGCGGCTCAGCGTCGCCGCGGCAGAAATGATACACAGCTAGCCACCAGTGTACCATGACATTGCACTTGATTTTAAAAGCATTTGCTGCACAATACGTCACGTTTGACCCAGATTGATCTGTTTTGTGGCTTTAGAGATATTACCCCCACCACTCTCCACTCCAGACTGCTGCGTTTTTTGAAATGGCCAATCCATCCAGTGGAGAAAGATGCCAAAGAGATGCCAGAGTTTGTTTAATCTAAATGGCAGAGCTTACACTAAGACCTGGCTATTACTGATATAGGAGGGATGGCAGGCTTAGAGATTACACTTCATCCAAAAAACTTTATTTAGAGTGACATAAGAGGATTCCCATTGCCTTATTCCACCATATTCAAATGGCTCATAACATATTTTCGGCGGGGCACTATGTGATTCAGCTAGAACACCAGTGTACTTTGTGGATGGTCATGGCGTGAGTAAGCAGATCAGTGATAGATTTATGTTATGTCGAGATGTTTTTGCTCTGATTATCAGCCTTGACCTGATATATCAAAGTGACACGTGCTGCTGCCGCTGTAAAAAGATTAGTATATGACCGAAAAGACTGACCTGCTCTTTTTTTAACTTCCTGTAAATTTTCCTGAGTGTGCTGGCCCAATTTTTTGCATGTCTACTAATCTGCTGCAGTTGGATAAAAGGTGAAGGTTAGATGCCTTGTTGGTACTTGCTGCAGACAGAGCGTGTATTTCTCATTCATGTCTGCTCCTGGAGTTTTATAAGTAATGTCACAACCCCAATCTGGAATTTCTCCTGCTTTACCCATTATCTTTCTTCAGAATCTTCTTTAAGATAAAGAGAGGGCTTGTGTTTTTCTGTCTCACAAAGATCCTTATGGTGTCTCTTCACAAACCTTAAATCTTTACTCAGCCACAAGTTGAAGCACATACAAATCATCTGCCCCTAGTGGGGAAACCAAGTACTTTCGTGGTCAGGGAGTGGCATTCAAAACAGGCCCTAGACTCTCCCACGAGAGGCTACGAGGCGGCTTCAGTGAGCTGAGAGGAACAGCGGCGTCATCGAATAAAGCAGTGACATTTACCTGAAAGGAGGCCTGTGCTGCCTCCTCCAATGCTGCTCTAATAAAGCCGTAGAGATGGAGGCAGCTCAGGAGTAAATATCCACCCGTCCATCCAGCAGCTCTGTTGTTAATCCTTCATCTCTCCCACTGGCCATCAATTGTTTTTGCTCACTCGCGGGGTAGTCATGGGTATATTTTATATTGTCTTTTTTGAGCATGAAAGCGTCTTGCTTGACAGTGGTTTGGGTGTTTCTGCTTTGCTGTCTAGTGGGTAAGCTGATGTTGAACTAGATGCACTGGAAAACATTCATTGTTGTGCGGCAAGAAGATTAATTCATCATCAGATCATGTGATGAACTGTAAACAAACTGCTATAATCTACTGTGTGGTCTTAGGAATCGCATTTTAAAGCTATTAAAGTTCGCTGAATATCATGAGAATGTTATATTAGAGTATTGAGCTGCTGCTGGTTTGAATCTTATGTAACCACATTGTTTTTTGTTATTGAAAGTCACACTGTACTGATGCAGCTTTGACCCCATTTCTGAATGATTTTCTTCTTGTTTTTGGACCGTGTGTTCTTTGTTCATTGAGTAAAAATGGTTTAGTAATTCCTCAGAGTGCCCTAAGCAACAATGAGAGGACAGTGGCTTTAGATTTTTTCTTTTTTTTTTTTGGCATTTTGCCTTTATTTGACAGTCAGTGTGGCGAGACGGGAGGGCAGGGGAGGAGAGGGAGGGTGTGGGGCGCAGTTATATGGTATGCGCCTTAACCATTAGGCCCACCAGAGTGCCCGGCTTGAGGTAATTGTTTTTGACAGTGTTTGCCAATCCCTAATTTGATGGTGTTGGGTCTGTGGAATAATCTTGACCCCTATGTATTCTGATTTCTGATCTTTTGATCTGATCAGTTTAGTTTGACTGCACACTGGTAAAGCAAAGTGATTACAGGGCAATAATTAACAGTCTACAGCCACGCTAGCAGCTCTGTGAGGCTGCGAGCTAAATTCTAATATCAGCATACTAACACGCTCACAATGACGATGCTGACATATTAACCATGGGTTTGTGCTTTAACATTCGCTAATTAGCATTTAATGCAAAGTGAGGCTGAGGCAGATGAGGCTGATGGGAATGTCATTAGTCTAGCAGGTATTAAGGATTGGACAAATTAAATTTTTTATGTGAATAGATCACCAAAGTTAATATAATTCAGCCTGAGGAGGATCCATCCAATAGTCATTTTGTTCAAAACCACAAATGCCAACGTGATGCCAGCGCTGGAGGAAAAGTTATGGGATCACCAAAGTCACCAAAGATAAATCCTCAGGGAAACATGAATGTTTGTGCAAAATTTCATGGCGATCCATCCAATAGTTAAGGAGACGTTTCACAAAAAGCAAAAATTTCAACCAAATGGTGGCGCTAAGTGAACGGTGAAGGGATCACCAAAGTCAGCATACTTCATCCTCTAGGGACATTGAATATTTTACAAAATTCTTGGCAATTTATACAGTAGTTTTCAGTATTTCTGTCTGTAGTAAAGTTGCAGACAGACTGATAGTGTCACCCATTGAGCTGTGGCTTACTAGTGTGGCTAAAAGCATAGAAAAGAAAGTATTAATTTGTGCTTGTAAATACAAGGAGACATTTACTAGAGTTGTCATTTTCACCTAATAATCCTACCAATTACCACTTCTGCTACCTAGTGCTCTCCAAAGAGCTCACCTTCACACTAACAGGTAGTACTTACTGCTCACAGAGGAATAATAAAAAGACAGAGAGATTTCACACTGATTTCAAAAATCCAGTTGATAGTAAATCTGTCAGTTATTATCATTTGATTGATAATATTGCATTTTCATTCAGTCTGTTATACAGTGTGGAAGTTCTTGAAATGGCTTCCGAAATGCCTTTCACATCTTTTTGTGCCAAGAACTTACTTAGCCCTATGAGAGGTGCACTTGTCAACAGAAATAGCAAAAGGTGGTTAATTTGTGGACTTAAAAATGTATACAAAATATAATGTAAAATAATAGTGTGAGAGCACACTTCATTTAAGCCCTAAGATCAACATAATAGGCCTGAAATATATAATGAAAAAAGGATGGAGAGAGACAGAGGCAAACAGAGGAGGCGTAGAGGATTTGTAGGCATCAAAAATCCATACAGAGGAGTTAAGGGTGAGAGAGCACACTACGCCATGCTTAAACACTAGTATCAACATAATAAGCCAGAAATATATAATGGTAGAGGGAGAGAGAGAGAGGGATAGAGTGGCTGGCTAATCACCAGCGACAAGCCCCTGGATTAAAGCGAGAGCAGCAGATGGCCCCAGGCAGGGCAGGGCTGACCGTATACGAATATCCCAGTAGGTTGATCAGGCTCACTGACTCCTCGGGCCTACAGCAGACAAGCATGGTGTGCAGAATATCTGTCAGTGTTTCGGTGGTCGCTGCCCACCCGTATATTTATGAAGCAAAGACCAGTAACAATAATAATCAAGGAGGAATTTTAACTCTTCCACTCTAATACACACTACTACTACTTTAACTGGCACATTAGCCATGATGCAGAGTAACTTGATGGATAAGCTTTGCCAACGTTTAGGGCTGCAACAAATGATTATTTTCATTATCAGTGAATCTAGTGATTATGTATCCAATTAATCAATTAATTGTTTAGTCTAGAAAATGTCGCAAAAGAGTGAAAGAGTGCAGTTTTAGTGCTAAAATTCCTCTTTTTGTTCGACCAGCTGTCTAAAACTCAGATTTGATTTATAAAGATATGACAAATTCTCACATCTGAGAAGGTGGAAGCAGAGATTGTTACTTGATATTTCACTTAATTGATTTTATAATTTTCTGGTAATTTTCAGTCAATCGTCTAATCTTAACATTATCATCCCCCAGACATACAACAAACACCGGTTTTCGAGTGCTAGCTACTTTAGCTAACTTTATTTCCTTATGAGAGGTTACACAACTGTTCTCTTCAATTAGTTATTATTACAGCATGCTTAAAGGTTTGTAAAAAGTGGTAAAATTTAATAAATTCAAATTCCTCGTCAAAGTTATAATTCTTATGAGTACAGTCCTGGTCGGTTACTGGCTCCAATGGTAAGTGTCTTTCACTACGACGGATATCGTTCGAAATCACACATGTATCGACCACTGAGAGCAACAAAAATGCCTCGAGCGTCCACTTTGTCAGGAATGCAGCTGCAGAAGAGCAATAGGTTTATCTCTTTATAGTGCAGATGTATCACTTTATGTTGTTTTAATAACCATGAGCTGATCTAATGCTGCAGGGATAGCAGCACACATGTTTACCTTGATGATAAATTGAAGGTGCTCCGGCTGCAGCTCTTCATCTAACAGCTCACTTTGGCTCTTCTCTTTTGTTCTATTCATCTAACTCAAAACTCAAAAATGATCCGCTTGTCTTGTATTGTTATTTTATTTTTAGCGATCCATCGCTGTCACTGCAAACCACGGTTACAATTCAAATGCATTTCCTTGAATCTGGACTCGATTCACATTTATCAGGTAGATAATTTGGCTTCCAAAAGATAGTGGTTCTTTGTCTTTTGATGCTTAACCAACAAGGTTATTTCTGCTGCTTTTAAATGTTTGTATAACTAAAACTACAATCTTGAACACCATCCAACTCTTCATCCATCTATTGATTCAAATATCTATTCATCTGTTCGTCCATTAGCTTTTTTTTCCTCTCACTACCCATTGTGTGCTGTGGGTGTATGGCGTGGGCCTGCACTCATGGGTGTCACTTCACACTAGGTCTCTGGCAAACACTTACCCCAAGTTACACACAGACACACACACACACACACACACACACACAATAAATATCAGAAAGACCACACTTATAATCCATAGAGAGAAAGTTGGCATTTCCCTTTAACACAGTGTCGATAACAAGACAGATTTTTTTTACGTGTTTTAGCGGTTACAGTCGGGGAAGAGAATTCTTTAGTGGTCACACCTCCAGTTATATGTAGCTCAGTGCTAGCATGTGACAGATTGTGGGAGAGGCTGTTTTTCATCCATTCTTATCTCTCATGTCATCTCTGTGCAGAAGTTAGTCACTGATTTTGATATTTAATCATTTCTGAGTTTAGGTATTGTTCAACATCGCCTTCATCAAATTAAGATTATGATGTGTACACTTGTCTTAACTGATTAAATAAAAAAAGTGTCCCATCATAATCATTGCAGAAGCTGTAGATTAGCCCACATGATGTTTTGGTGTCTAATCGTGGTTTCTAGTACTTTTATTGTGGGGAAAAAAAGGAAGTGAAATCAGAATATTTGTGGTACAATATTCTTTGGCAAAACATCACTGGTAAATATACTGTATATTGTTACTGAGTTTCAGATACATGCTATCACTAGCCATGCATTAAAAAAACACATTGTATGATTTTTTTTGCAAGTAATTCTTTTATTTTTTAAATAACTATTGATTAATATTTGGTGTATTACATCTAAAATTTTGCTGAAAGCATTAATTTGAAGTACAAAAGTGACACTGTGACTGAGAAGGTGTAGCCTAACACATTCAAACTTTGACATTTAGAACAATTGAAGAATCTTTGTTAGTAAAGAATGATTAAAACATATTGCACCTACTAAGTAACTTAACTATTTTTTAAAGTTACTTTACTGACTTTCAGTCTGGATGTTTTTTTTAGCTCCGTCATAGTTGAAGAGGAACTCCTTTCTCTCAATTATGTTTCTAAATATACAATCATGACATGCAGTTTCCCAAGGATCAGTCCTTTTTTTATTAAACTTAACATGTTTACATTAGGACAAAATATGCAAAACAACTAAATCATCTATTGTAAGTAAGCAGACGATACTCAAATTTACCTAGCTCTGTCTAGCAATTATACAGTCCCATACATAAGAAACCTTAGTGTAATAATAGACTCAGATTGTAAATTCTAATAGCCATATCAAGCCATGTAGGTCTGCTTATTACCATCATTAAATAAATCTGATGATTCATATGACACACACACACACACACACACACACACACATAAAATAAAAAACTACCAGACAACTTCAACTCGTTCAAAATGCTACTCCTGGGTCCTTACAAACACATTACATCAGTCCTCAGGTCTCTGAACTTACTTCCAGTGAGTTATAGCGTAGACTTTAAGATACTGCTGCTTGTCTCTAAATCTCTGGAGGGTTTGGGACTAAAATCCATCTCAGACAGTCTTATACAGTATGAACCTCCTCAGCCTCTCAGGTCATCTGTAGTCTGAGTCTGGTGCAGATTTAGTTGTTATGCGTCACATAGATGGAAAAAACTCCCCCGAGGACATGAGACTTGGCCTTACTTTCACTACCTTTAAAACCAGGTTAAAAATGCCTTTGACTGAATCTTCAGTATCACCCTTAGCAACCTCGTACTTACATTTTGACACCCCTCTTCTATTTATAGGTTTCTCTACTGTAGATCCAGTTTTATTTTTTGTGATTATTTCATATGGAGCACACAGAATATGGCCAGACAGCTGTTTTTGTGGGACCATGAGTCAACTTTGCAGTTTCCGCAGTATTTATCATGGTCAGGCTGGAGGGGTGGAGGATGTGCATATGTCTAACCTATTTGAATTCAAATGTATAGCCTGTTTGTTGTGAGATATGCAAACTCTCGATTAAAGGTGATGAAGTATTTCAAATGCTGTGTGTGAGGTACTTATGGATGTGAATTTTAATAATCGAGTCTAATTTTCAAACTAAAATCACGCAGTCTTTGATAATCCTGTAATCCGTGTCAATGGTTTTCCAGTCCTAAGGGTTGTGATCAAATCAGAGCGCGCCCAGAAAATATGCAAATTACCTTTTTGTCATTTTAAGATCGGCTACTGGATTGTGAGAACACACAATCGGATCCGAAAACAAGCGGCACATTACATACACGCACTGTAAAGAATAGACGATGCAGCGTCGATGTGTCCTTTTTGTGTTTGTCACAGCATACGCCCCTAAGAGGACTAATGAACAAGCAGCCAAGACAACCCAGACTACTGTAATTCATTATGGCACGTGTGACCTCTCTCCTCAATGCCACCGGCTATTCTCACTGTGTGCCCTTCTTCATCCTCCATAGACACACAGGAATGTGCTAGATACTTAAACCCTGCAGCCACCATTTATACCGGATTAAAATGTTTAAGGATTAACATGTTCAAATTGCATTGTATGCTTACCATTTTTTTTTTACATTTCCTTTTATTTTTAATGTATGAGCTGTTTGTTTGTGTCTCCCTGCTTTTCCTCTTTATTGTTCGCCCTACAGTATAACACTAAGTGTACGTTTTGCTGCTGCTCTTTCCATGCACCAACGCCGCACGCAGGACTTGTGGCTGGAAGCAATCTCATCATTTTAATAATGACGTCATCGCGTGTCACTAGAGACTTGTGTGATAAAATGTGGCACATGTTTGTGTTGACCCCTGCCTTTACTGCAGGCACTTATTATATATATCTCTCAGTAGCACACAAACACTGCAGGATGTCCTTGTCACATACTGTTCATCTTGACATTACAAATGTTAAGTTCTTTGATTCTTTGTTGATTGTTTTTTGGCACTTTGGTGAAGAATGGGAAATAGTCAGTGGACACTCTTTTCTTACCTGCGTGTAGTTGGACAAAACTAATCCAAAAACTTCACAGCAGGAAATCTTTGTCATCAAAGAAAGAATGTCCGAAAGATTCTGAAGGGGCCTCGGAGCTCTTGAACCACAACTAATTGCAAGACAAAGCTTCAGAAAATGTCATCCATCACCTCCGTGTTTACATTTTCCCCAGTTCATTTTTTTTCTGAAAGGGCCCTTATTGAAAACCCAGTGGTCAGACAGAAGGAGGGGAAGAACAGGGTCGCTTCATCCTGGAAGCAGTGAAAAATTGCCTGTGTGCTACAGGCGTTCACCCATTTGCTGGCACGCACATGCACTCAGGATAAAAACTGCTAAGTTTTGTGGAATTACAGTCCTGCCAGAAGTTCTTGGAGGGCACACCGCTGTGTGCTCCAGACTTGCTTTCTTTTAAATGAAAAACTCAACCCCCGATGATCTCATACTGTTAGATATCATCAATCTGAGTAAGTTTTTATTTTTTATTTTCTTGTGAGCACTGTAATTTATTTTCCTGGGTTACAGACTTTTCGTTCAACCTGCTTCGTTTTCTTTTATTTCAGTTAGTGATTTCCTGTTTCACTGAATGACTTTCAACAACCGCCAGAGAAAAAAGGTTCTTGCAGCTGGATATGATTTGGTGGAGAGAACGAAAATGATAACAGAGCAAGAGTTTTTAATGCTGACGAAAGGCAAAAGTCCCACTCTTTACTGAAAACACAAGATGCAGCAGCGTTTCTTCATAGTCTACAAAGGCTACTGTCACTTGATGAATTGGTATCATCGCATCTTTGATGGTTTTCTGCCTGTATGATGGCTGAACACTGGAGGAGAATAGCCGGTCTAGAAATACACTTCTGCTCTAATATTATCCGTCGATGTTATGGAGATAATTTATTCTTAACAACATCAATTTGTGCTGCTATGAAAATATCCGTTACACTGTTTTAGTTGTCGCTGAGCATATTTTCATTTGAATGAGAGACATTGTTGGAGCTTATTGGCAGATCTGCTGGCATGCGTTTCATTTGAATCAACTCTCCAGGAATTATTCATTCTTTTAGTTTGGCACTGTTATTAAAAAATGACGAGACAAACATTTTATTGGGTGGGATTTTTTTTTTCCTTAACCTGCAGAAAAGAGGGAGATAAAACTAGCAATGATTGAGCAATAAAGAGTAGTAAGGCAAAACATTCCCTGTGGGACTGTTAGAGCTTATATCTTATCTCTCTGGTGTATTAGCCTCATTCTCCATCACTTAGCCGGTTGGAATTCAGTGAGCAGAGGCTTGCTCACTGTTTATTGGACCATACATCATGAATTTATCAGGCTTCTGTCTTGCTCCTTGGCAGCGATTGAAACAAGAATAAAGAAATAACACAAATCTCATGCCTCTGTACGAGGTACGAGTACCCGCAGCTCTCTGCTACAGCGTGTCATTAGAAGTTCTTGTCATCTGTCAGCGGCCGTAGAGCAAACAGGCCGACCCAGCCCTCCGTCAGCCGGGCACACCTGCCTCAGTGAATATTGTGTTTGTGTTTCTCTCTGAAAGCACGACCGACAGGATTATATAGCTGTCACAGCTGTCAGTCAAACCTCGAGCCGCCCACCCCCCCCCCCTCCTCCAACTTCACCCCCACCCCCATCTGTGAGCTGCTGACAGCTGTAGTCATGGCAACAGAGATAATATGATGACTGTGTATATGTCAGAGCCTCCGCCACGCTACCTGTGTGTATCTGTGTGGCGCACTTGACATCTATTTAATGGGAATTTGTTTAACTGTCATGCGGTTAATTATGTGGTCGTTTAGTAGCTGAAAACAATATCTAGAAGTTGTGGGAGCACAATGAGTGAGTTTCTGTTTCATTATTATTCTCATTTCATATTTTGATTGTTTGTCAAGTCATTTTGCTGCTGTTGTTGCAACAGAGCAGTAATAAGGTCTGGACAGTGTATACCAGGGATGGTAGAGGAACTCATATCTTCTTAAGTAAAAAAAAGTAGCAGCTCCACAGTGGGAAGAGATATACTTCAAGTCAACAAATCCCAGGACAACACCAAAACAAACTGAATCGATCTTACTGATAAGAAGTGCCAGCACAGCCGAGCCTGACATACCTTATTCCTCTGTAACATAAAGTTAGTAATAACACACCAGCGAGCCACACTTGTTGCTCGTTAAACTGGGTGTCACGTTCTTTCATTACCCTGAACATGGTCACTGCAGTTTGTTTTGAGTCAATCTCACGATCACCATCCTGCAAATATTAAAAATCACTATTTCTAGTAAAAACTCACCAATATGTTTTAATCCATCGCTAAAAATAGTCCCAATAAAACTTTTCATTTGTGTTGATTTTGGTCTTTTTAATGGTATTTGTTGATAAAAAAAAAAATACAGAATGACGCCAGCCATATTCTGCATTCAAAATAGTGTTAGCAATAAAATCTTCTCAAGCATTAAAGGATAGATTCAGATTTTTCACATCTATCTTAAAACATACATTGAAAATGTTATTGAGAAATTCTTGTACTTCTCCTCCTTTCCAAAACTCTCTAGATAATATATGATATTCTTTGTCCTCAAGCTGAAACAAGGCTGGAATTTTAGACAAACACAGTTGTTTTATCCAACAACAGCGATATCTTCTGATCTTATCTGATGACAAACATAAAATCCTAATCTACAAAGTAACTACAGACTGAAAAATGTACAATATTTTCCGTGAAATTTAGTGGAGGAAAAGTAAAGTCATTCAAATCAAACGTATTAACAGTACTTATGTAAACCTCCCGTCTCTAGACTGCACTGTGCTACATTTGCTTTGAAATGTGTTTACCTGAACCTGTCTTCACTATGCCCTTAGGTGTGCAGGTGTGAAAGTGTGTATCCCAGAGCTCTCCATTAAACAGGAGAAGTTGGTCACTCTGCCTGGAAGAGTTGACATCCCTGAATGAATTTAACTTACTCCTGTTATCAGCTGGGAATTTTCAGTGTCCCCTGTTGGTCCAGATGTTGTTTCATTGACATTATCCCCCCCGACAGTGGAGATGTTGGTGTGTGCGTGTGTGTGTGTTTTGTATGTGTGAAATGTAGGTCAGTCCTGCTGTTATAGCCTGCTGGTGAGCCCTCCAGTAAGAGTATGGACAGTCTGGACTGGCATGTGTGCATTCGTACATGGACATGTCTTTTATGTGGACCCACCCATCCATTGATCTCCCATCTGTTTTTTTTATCTTCTACTATACCCATCTCCATAAAAAAATACTGCAGCCCACCAGTAAGACATCTAAATCACAGTAGGAAGAGCCAGCGTGGGAGCTGTGTAAGTAGCACCGCGAGCAATGGGTCAGCTCTCCACGCCTCTTGAACACTACTTAAGAGAAGCTCATATATTTAAGAGAGGCTCATTTCTGATGAAATCTTCCTTTAGACCACTGTTAATTTACGGAGGATTAATATGGTTAAAGCCTGCTTGTCTATGCTCACAGCCTTTCTCGTTGACTGTTGGGTCCCTGGAGAGTAAAAAAACTGTAGCTTGAAAACCCTGCAGCTCTTTGCTGTTTACGTGATTGGAGACTGCAGATAGTAAATGGACTGCAGTGCCTTTCTAGTCTTATCGACCACTTAAAGTGTTTTACAATACATGCCATCATTCACACACACACATTCATATGCTGATGGCGGAGGCTGCCATGCAAGGTGCCAACCTGCTCAACAAAGCTTCCCACAATGTTTCTATGCTCACAAACGACGGCACGACCATTGGGAGCAATTTTGGGGTTCAGTATCTTGCCCAAGGACACTTCAACATTGGGATTGGAGGCGACTGGGATCAAACCACCGAACTTCTGATTAGCGGACGACCCGCTCTACCTCTTGAGCCACAGTCGCCCAGATGAGGGAAGAAATGAAGGGGGAGTGGATGAACATAGAGAGAGAGAGAGAGAGAGAGAGAGAGAGAGAGAGGTAGCGTTGGTGTGATCCAGGGATAAATTAAATTGAGTGAAGCAGTGGGAGCAAGAAGGGAGATTACTTCTTTCCCTCAGTTTTTCACAGATTGTCCACTCTTATCAAAAATGTACCATTTTAGATGTCCATTTCTTGTCACTGCGGGCTCAGTAAACTACTGCTTGCACTTTAATGCCATCAAGAATTCTCCAACTTGTGCTACCAGTTGATGGTGAGGGCGGCCTTGTTTCCTACAAATGATGTATCATGCAGTGTGAATGTAAAATTGCTTTTGCAGAAACACAAGCTGAGAGAAATGTAATGTCACCAGGATTACAGTACGTCTGTATTGTATCAGATACAACGTTCATACTGTATCTTCAAATGGTCACTGTTATGTTTGAGTTTGATACTTGCAGCAAACAATGCTGGTTCAAGTATTGTTAAGTTTAAGCAACTATGACCACTTGTTTGACCCCTTTAGCTAGTGATATTTATATTTTGTTATTGTTAAAAAATTCATTCAAAAAAAAACAGGTGGGAGGGAACGTATGAGTCTTTAAGCCAAGATTCTTTAAATCTGTCTTTCATTATATGCATATTTCTAGTAAAATCAGAAGGGTCTTTACAGATATGTTTCAACCTGCAAACTATAAGGTAGACTATTTTTTATGGGAAGAGGATGACAGCTGTCAGCTCTTAAAAGGCTATTGCGTGCAGCTGAATTTAAAAAAAACTGCAAAAGGACTGTAGTTGGTCACTTGAGCCCCTAAAGAAGCAAAATATATCATCCACATAACTCTTGTAAACCGGGAAGTTAGGCAGGAAGGGATTGGTTGCGCTATTATTTATTTTTATTTTTCCCAGATATTTCCAGATATTTGAGTACAATGCTTTTACATCAAATATGCAATCTGCAGGGAAAATATAAATCATATGAACTGTGTCTTTAACAAAAGAAGGAAGCTGAGGTCTGATAAAATAATCAACAAAACTATAAATAGTCAAGATAAGAGAGTCGATGCCCAACAGTACGGGGCGTCCAGATGGATGGGAAGGGTTTTTATGGACTTTTGGGAGAGTGTAAAAAACAGGAATCCTAGGGGGTTGTACCATTAAAAAGTTGTACTCTTGCTTAGTAATTTCCCCCGAGTTCAAATGACTTTGAATCGGGGGGTTAGGGTCACCTGGCAAATGAATATAAAAATTAGTATCTTGCAGTTGTCTGGAGCACTGAGAATAACCAAAGCCCCACCTTTATCAGCTTTTATGATAGAAGCGTCGGATTGGAGGTCAGACAGGGCATGTCTTTCTGCCCTACTGAGATTGTTAAAAGTTTGATAGTTATTTTTAGTATGCAGTATATCCTCAACATCTCTCCCCACTAGTCTACAAAAAGTTTCCATAGAAGGGCTCCAGTTAATAGGGGGAACAAATAACTCTTCCCTTTCAAGGGTGTCCTAGAACTTCTTTGCTCTTGCCCTAAGCCTGTATTAACAGTTTTCTAAGGGAAGGATTTAATGTTACAGACAGGAGAGAAAAACTCTTTTAATCTAATATTTCTAAACAATCGAAACAAATCAATTTTAACATCAAAGTCTTAAGACTTAAGGTTAGTTGGAATAAAACCTTTACTCAGCAAGTGCAAACCTTTCTTGAGAGGTTTAAAATATTCAGTTCTGTTGTTTCCTGGTGAAGGAGCGTGTCGTCGGTCCCCCATGGGTGCCAGCCGCCTCTTCCTCCCACGTTGGGTGGGCTGCTTCTTTTCACCACAACTCTCTGAGGGGGTCAGGTGCATGTGTGTCTGGATAATAAAATCAGTGCTTGAAAGGTATGACGCACTGGTGGAGATGGAGCTCAGGTGTACCTCTGCGTCACTGGAGAGGATTCTCGGTCTGCAGATCTCCAAAAGTAGACTCCAGAGTCTTCTTTGTCCTTTTTTGTCCTGGCTGAATTTCCTAATCTTCTTCTCTTTTAGTTCAACTTGTGACGGGTCTCTTCGTTAAACTGTATGATTTTATTAAAACAGTTTATATCATTAATAGATCTCTCCAGAGTTGTGCGTCCATTATAATGCGCTCCATCTCTGTAAATGTCTTTTTCAAGTGTTCTACCAGCAAAGTCATTAGATCTAGAGAACATTTGTTAAGTATGGCACACCAGTGGTCACAAAATACCTCCGTGCGGTGGCCTAATGAAGGCTCTTTTTGCCATCTCAGTCCTCCTGGAATAATGATTTCACTTAGAGCGACCGCGTGCAGGTGCATTCTCAGTCTGCATTTAGATAGATTAAGCAAGTCCTTGAAGATAACTGGGTTGTTGGTGATTTTGTCAAATAAAGGCTCAGTTTTGACAATTTGTTCTTGTTCAGTTTGGCTGTATTCAAAGCTGGTAGTGGTTCTGAACCTGTATCACCGTTCTGCTGCATCTTGTAGGCTGTTTCCTTACGGTACTGCTTCTGTATTGCAAGACTTTCAGAATGAAAGAGAGGAGGAACACACTCCAATGTTGGAGAGGTGCTTAACACGATGAAAGTGTGTAGGAAGGTAGTCGCACACTTGTAGCCACAATACGAAAAATATATTTTAATAATTTACCAACATTTTGACATAACAGTCTTAATCAGGGTATTTAGGGACTTAACATAACAGTTGAAGTGCTTTTAATAGTATTTGGACAACAATAGAGCTCGATTGTGCAGAGGAATAAGTTAGTGTGATAGAGACTATGTAATGGTGTTGCATGTAAATGAGTGTTTTTAGTGTCGGGTTATTGTTCTGTGTGTACCTGCCAAGGGACTGCAGATGGAAATTAGCTAATAGCTAAATCTGGCATAAATCATCTCCTCTCATTTTGAGATGAATGTTTTTTGTGCATGGTCCTTGTCTGATAAAGATAATAATAATAAAATATGCAGCTTTGGCTAGAGGCAGTTCAGTGCAGGTTTTGGTCTTTTCATGGGATGCCCTTTAACACATACTGGCCAAGAATTGATCCCCTCCTGTGGAGCAACTATAAAAGTTTGGGTGCAAAATCCACAAAGTCCATATTCTGTTTCAAAGTTTATATGAGGCTTCTGCAACTGTAGCCAGATCAAGTGGATATTTTTCAAAACAGTCTTTTTAGTGCAAATTTAGTACAAAAAAAGTCTTTGTGTTCTCACCGTCTTGGGAAACACAACTCATATTAGCTTCAATTAAACGTAACAATGCATTCTCACACAGATCGAGGACTGTGGAGTTGGTCATGGTAAATTATAATAATAATAATAATGTCTATGTTGCTTACTACTATGAGACAGGAAACAAACTGGGGCCACCGGTGTCAAAGACTCATCTACTGTACACACACCCCCTGACCTCCACATCTTTATATTCCACTGCACTGTATGAATATATCTCACTGCTTCTTGCATTGACACCTCCTGGTAGACAAGAGTTTTATGTTACAGCATCTTGATGAGATTTTACTGCTCGGAATAATATTAATGAGAGAACTGTCAGTAGCGATAACACAGGAAGGATTTAGACAGACTTATTCAGTGCTGACTGTACTTTATACAGTAGCATAGGAGACTGTAGATGTCCATTAACTCTTAGTGTAAAACAAGCTCATGTTAATGATTGAGTGTGCTGTATGGATGCACTGGAGTTTCAGCTTAAAGTTGCAAGTTATAAGCTTCAGCACATGTAATCTTAATTTTAGGTATTGTGACTTAAATTGAATGTACGTCTGCCAAACTATCACCAAACTTAAACCTGAATAATGTTACGTTATTGTCAGACTCAAGACCAAGACACACAAGCATTTAATGTGTAAAAATGTCGAAATCAGTGGATTTGCTTCCGGAGGTGAAGCAAATCTATGTGTATTATTCACGTCAAGTTACATTTTGGTGAACTCTGACATGCAAATGTGCCCCTTTGACCAACAGCATGTCTACCAATAGACAGTGCTAGTTTTTGAACAAATGGAAAGCTGCAGAGTCTAAAATTGAGGATGTTATCATAGCTCAACGTGTTCCCAGCTGGCTAGCGGGTTAGCAGTTAGCTTGCTTATGTTTGAATGTCAGTTGATTCACACCTCTTTATCTGACACAAAAGAATGAACTTGGTAAAGGGGAACCATAGAAACTATCCATAGTAAAAATAACACCTGCTAGATTTTTTTTAAACAGCAAATGTTTCCAAGCTAATTTACGGTGGTTGCAGTAATTTTGACATTTAACTCAGACAGAGTTGTCACCATGACATCCTGAGTGTTTGCAGGTTGACACAATTCATTCTTTAGTTTATTCAGGGAGTTTTACCTCAGCTAGTGCACCTTGACCTCATTATCTTGCACTCTTTCAGTCAACATCCAAAGAAACGTGTTTTTTATTTTTTATTTTTATGCATCTAAATTCTTTTAGAGTGTAGAATGAATTCAACAAGCGTAGTATCTGTAAAGTCTTCTGCTGTATAAAAAGTTTTTATTCTTGTTCTGTGTGTGTGTGTAGTGTTCTTCTGTCTGTGGAGCTGCTGTCTTGGCTTTCGGCGTGAATGCCATAGATGAAGTAAAACAAAACAAAATACAAAAACTAGAAAGAGAAAAGACGAGATAGAAGTTGAAGTCCTGTTATAAGGCAAATAGAAAAAACACGTCCTGAGGAGCAGTTTTTACAAGGGACATACCACCATTTTGGAAGACTGTCCAGTTATAACCTCTCCCAACTTGTAGTATTATTTGAACACCCTAATTAATTATTTTAATAATTCTCTCACATTCTCCCATATATCAGTTTGCCCCTAATAACCGCTGCTCATCACTCTTCAAAGAGAGAGAGAAACTGAAACAGAGAAGCCTGAAAACGCACGAGGATGATGAGGAAGATTCAGTCTAGACAAGCCGCTCTCCTGATGCCATCCGTCCCTCTGAGCCGCGCCATCTCTATAAAAACGGAATAGGCTATCATCAAAGGCTTTAGTGTGTAGCATGGAAATTGACAGTATTAACCTTTAGTGGTGCTTGACACTGTAATGCTCTCTCTCTCTCATGTCAGTGTAGATTCCCAATGCGTCTCACGTCTGGGCTGACCCCCACCGGGATACTTTTGTTTATAAAGGGAAAAGTGGAAGAAACTGGATGACTATGAGAGGGAAACAGAGAGAGAGAGAAAGCCTAAGAGAATAGAGATGATGGAACGGGTGTGAAAGAGGAAGAGAGCAGCGGAGACAACAGAGACCCACTGTGAAAATGAATGCAGCCTCTCAGGATGGAGCAGCATACTCAAGGGAAGAGAAATAAGAAGACTTCCCTTGGTGTACTCTCCTGCCAAATGCTATGATTGATCAAGTCAGAGCTCCTCTCTTTATTAACGCTGATTATATATCGCCAGCGGCAGGGTTTTTCCTACACGGCTTTAAGGATGAGAGGGAAGAGCACTCTTCAGTTTCATCTGAAATTTTTATTTCCATCTGTCACGTTCAATTTTTACCACAATATCGCCGGTATACCCTGATACGTCTGTCAAAATCTGCTTGTCAAAAGAACGGTTGACTGTTAAGCCGCCACCATGAAACATCCTTCAAAGACACCATGTTGGCCTTTGAGGCAATAGTGTTTCATACCAGTCAAGTTTGATCGTTTCTCTGTCAATTCACTCTGGGATCTTAAATCTAGACTTTTATTTCCACTGTAGATATCAAGCAAGAGTAAATACAGCAACATCAGCTGAAGTATATGAGTAATAATAGTTCAAAGCGCAGTTTTCCTCTTATCTTTACAAGAAAATAGCTTTACTTTATGTTCTCTCCAAATCCTATATCAAAGCAGAAGCTCACATCATCCAATCACTCCTTCAAATTTCTTCTCTCAGTCTCATCGCTGAGTGTAGGGGGAAGTATTGCAGAGCAGTGTTTGATTCCCCCAAAAAACATGGTGTTTAAGATGATGGTCCAGAGCTGCTATTGAGTTGCTTTGATCCTCCACCTACTGGGGTGCCTTTGAAAGTGACTCTTTGGAGTGAAGAACGCTGTGTCAAGGGTCCCGTCTACAAAATACAACTCTGTTAGAAGCGTAACAGACTAGTAGCCAAGCCAAGACTTTGCCAAATCTAAAAGAAACTCTCCTTCATACAGAATTTATTTTTTACCCTCTCAAACATGGAGGATTTCATGTGAGATGACTTTTGGTCAGTAAAGCTTTTTTTTTTTACCCAAAGCCAAATTTAAGATGAAATGGATTTCTTGATTCAGCAAACATACTGTACCTCCTGACTGTGAATCAAGTCTCTTTCTCCTTTTTAGATTCAAAGCTATAGCTGCAGGATCACTTTTTAAGGTCACGTTCTCCTGGCGCAGAGGGCTCACAACACAGCGTCGTCCGCCAAAGAGGTTGAACCTCGCTCAATTTTTGCTGCAGTGCAACACAACACGATCCAGCAAAGCACCGGCCAGTCGCGTCCCTGGGGTGTTACTTTGTGACATGAACAGTTCGATTCTCCTAACCTCATGATTGTCATGATGGAGGATAAAAATGATTGTTGTCATGATAACTTTTACAGGATTGTCTTTGTGTGCTGTGCAGGGTTTTTATGTCTGAGAAGCCTTCAGACTCATGGATGTATTATTCAAGCTAGAGTTGCAATTATTGATTAATCTGCCAGTTATTTTCACTCTTAATGGTTTAAGCACTTCTGTTTACTATATGACAAAGAAAAATCAGCAAATCCTCACATTTGAGAAGCTAAGATCTGCAAATGTTTGGGATTTTTGCTTATTAAAGGACTGAAATGATTAATAGAGTTTCAGCTCTGATTCAAACTTGCATTTTTTCACCGTCACCCCTGACTGTGTGTTCAGACTATCAGCAACAAAGCAACAGGCTCCGAGTCATTTTCAAAGGAAAGCCGGCGACATGAAGCCACAAACTGACGCCTGACACCGGTTGCTAGGTGACGTGATGCACTACAAATTGAAGTTGAGCTGGCCTCAATTTTTTTTCAGTGCTGTAATATACAGTGAAGTGTCAAACCAATCATGTGCTTTTGTTTCACCATTTCCACTCCCCTTCTCTCCCCACAATTCCTGTTTCGTTCCATCTAAAAAAACTGGAAGAAAAACTGATTGATGTCAGTTCCCTGTGTTATTTAACCCTTTTTGTTTACTGTGACACACAAATAAATGCAGCTTGGCAGAGGGTGGCAGCTATTGTGAGAGTACTCGGTATGTAAAGTACATTTTTAAATGCACAATGGCTACCTGTGTTGGTGTGTTATTTAATAATACTAAATCATGCTTACTAGATATTAAAGATAATCATAAATTAATATGGTACACATGCCCATGACGACATAACCACGTCAACAAACACTTCAACAGCGACTCTGGGACAGTGTAGATGGCCACACTTTGCTGTTTTGTAGCTTTGTCGCTTGTATTGTGAACCCCATAACAACCTGCTGACACCAAGCAACCCCTTGAGTTTTTTAACACAGAGTGTCCACTAAAGGTGAAAATCCTTTAGTACATGATTATACCCCAAAATCCTGAAAAACCTGAATAGATTTTCTGGTAATTTCATGTAAATCTATTCAGAGGTTTTCAGATATTCTCCTAACTATAATCTGTGGGAATCTGATGTAAATCTACATCAAAGACTTGCTTTGTAGTTTCCGTGCTGCTGTTTTAATGCATCATTTGTTGAATTTAAAATGATGTACAATTTTTCAAGTCAGAACCATCGGGCTGATGTAATCGCCGAACTACTTACTAGTCTCGTGTTATTACGGATACAAATTACACATCGAGCAGTCAGTGTAAAAAAAAAATACACAGCCGTTGTTTAGCCATTCACTTTTCAGCAGCATCTGCATAGTGTCCAACATGTGAGTGAGACACATCTGGTCTGCAGCATCATTAACCCACATTTATTCCCAGATTGCACAGTGGTGTTGCAGCGAAATGCCCTCCGTGGGCTACACATACAGGCGCACAGACACAAACAAACAAACACCCACTCGTCCCTGCTGCTATCAGCGCTCAGATGCCGCGTTCATTCACATTTGCCTGCTCCTTTGCTCCCTTGTTTGCTCTTGAGCAGATGGAGCCATAAGTTAGCATATAGCCATCAACATGCTAACACTGACTCTGCATGTTGAGTGCTACCACACCCACGCTGCTTCTCTCTCTCTCTCATTCTCTCTCTATCTACCCCTCTCTCTTTCTCCCCTGTTGTGGTTCATGTCACACCAGCTTGCCCACCTGGCAGTACTCCCACACTCCTCTGCCCTCCTGTCCCACTCTCCGGCGATTACCACTCTAATCCATATTTAATGGATTCAGCACACTCTCTCCTCCTGTCCCGATGCTTGCCTCTGATTAAACCTCCACCGCGTTACGATCCAGATGTTACGACTGGATCGAGGAAGAGTGGAAGGTGTTTGGTCGGCTGAGCGGAGGGTGGGGGGAGCGCAGACGTTTCCGGTTCGAGTTGAGAAAATCGATTGGCTCCCCAGGCCGCTTGTTCAATCACAGTTACAGAGAAGCTATTATCTCGTATGTGTTTAATCCGATTGTGTTGTCGCCACTTACACGGACTCTGAAGAAAAACTGTTTGATCGCTCCGCCGTCGCCAACCGAGGATTGACGACAAACAGGGAGGAGGAGAAAGAGATTTATGTGTTTATTGATGATGATGGTGTGTCAAGCCGCAAATAGAGAACAGGTTCAAGTATTCTCCTTGATTGTTTTTTTTTCTAGATTTGAATCCATGTAAGGAAAAAATATATATATCAGAGGCTCAATACAAACCAACTCATCTCCCTAGATAGATGAGTTGGTTGTCTTCGTCTCATAGATGTTGGGGTGTTTGTGCACTGCGTATATGTGTGTGTGCATAAGAGAAAATATGTGCATGCATGTGTAAATTGTGGGAGAAAGTGCATATGCTCATCTCCCTTCTGTCCTTGCTTGTGTGTATTGTATGTGTGTGTGTGTGTGTGATCACATGCTCAGTGGCCCCATCTCTTCTGTCTCTCTCTATCTCTCTCTCTCTCCTCTCATGTTTACCTGGAGCGGCACAGCAGTGAAATCAAAGGGCAGAAACAGAGAGTTGTGTGCTCATTTATCTCAGCGCCTTCAGATGGAGGGTGGCAGTTTTTACAGCTCACACCCCCTGTTGTGATCATAGCACTCAGCGTGTGTGTGGGAGTGTGTGTGTGTGTGTGTGTGTGTGTGTTCTCTCTCACCTTGGACCTCCCGCTCTACCTGATCTATCCAGGAGTGATATTCTTCTCAAAGCTCACTATGAGCCGTCCATTAGGTCTCCTTCACACTGCACCAAGCAGGAAGGATTTAAATATCTTGTTGCTGTTCCTTGAAAGCTTTGTTCTTTTTTGCCTGCTAATTTATGGAGGAAACTGAGGCAGCGGGTGGCTCATTTATACATAATGATATTCCTTGTGATGTCACTTCTTGTTATCTCGCCGACTGAGAAAACAGGGTGTAAGTAAGGAAGATCTGATGAGAGCTATACAGTATGATGAAATGTATGTAATGTACAGATATAGCAATTCCCAGAGTGAGATTATAATATATTGAAGCGAACTGAAGCGTAACGTCCACTTCAGCCTGATTTTTGTCACCTAGATTGCTCCGTCTTTGTCTTTACTGTCCAGATAAGTCATAAATTTGTCGTAAGAGATTCTCAAAGTTTCAATCTATTATTATTTTTTACTGACTTCTCATTCATAAACCTGTTTGAGGGTAATTTGGACGACAGCAGCTTTCACAATTAACTTGTTTTCAGATTTGATTCCTTTTTCCTCATTGTCCTCTTACTTTTCACTTCCTTCTTTGACACTTGGAATATCATTTTCAATGTATTTGTTGTTTTTGAAAGGCTTCGGCCTGTTGATATTTACTGTATTGTGAGTCAAGGATGGAGGTGTGCACTTAAGTTGTAGAAGCTAGGCAGGGATAAGATTATTTTTAATGACACAACTTAGTTTGTTTGACTCCTCTTTACCTGATGAAGAGCCGATTCGGGCTCGAACTGTCCGTTTGGAGATAGAAATCACAGTTGCAGTATTTTGGACTATGATAGATGTGCTTGCTGCCTGCAGATATACCACAGTTATTTTCTTCTCTGAGGCCAAGTCGTGTTTAAAATCATCCTGTGACCTTTTCATATTTGCAAATGATGATTAACACAAACAGTATATATCCACATTTTTGCAGAAGAGAGGAGAAGCAGGAAATATTACCATGCAAAATACAGGTGTAAAAACAACCTGCTTCTCTCTCCGTTGATCTGCTCGCTTGAGAATGAATTGTCTAGTAACGCCGGAAGCTCGTTCATGGCTCTGTCCTCCAGCACTGAACCGCTGACAGTGTGAGCAAACTCCAGTTTCTATGAGTAAGTCCTCGCTCTGAAACACAGTATAGGCTGGAAAGTGAAAGCCAGAAATCTCAGCAACTGGTGAAGCAGACGTCAAGCAGCAACCCCATCATATATTACAATATGTCATTTTGTGGTATGAGACAATGAAATCATACATATAGCACATCGTATCCACAGTAAAGAGTTTAGAAAGATTTTAAAGAATATATGAACAGATTTGAAGTTAAATGCAAAAACCTTAATAACTACACAAATTAAGCACATAAATTAACAAGGGAGGAAAATATTGCCAGAGGACAAGCTTTAATATTAAAACATTTTGCATATTTGCATGTACTGTATAAATTTTAGGCCTTCTTTACTTGTTTCCTGACTCATTTAAGTGCTTCAAATCCGTTCAACTGTTTGGATGACCTTTCACACTTCGGCGGTGTTTCTTTTTTCGCGCTTATAGTAAACATTAGTATAAGACTAACATATTCACCGCCTCTCCGTCCTGCCTTGGCTTACAGTAAGCATATGTGTCCACGCACATGGCTGTAGCGGCCATATGGAAGCGATGGCAGCTTCCCCACCGCTCATGCAGTTGAGTAGCTCCGAAGGCACACTAAATCTGCCGCTGTGTAACCGCGCATTGGCACTTCATGTTGTTGGACAGAGATTTATGCTTCTGCTGAAGTGTACAAACAGTTGCTTGCTGTTATTGATTTGCCCTCTGGTCAATCCGTTACCTCAAGTAAATTATGTCTTCGGGGAGCTTTTTAGAAGATCTCCTCTTTAAAGGAATATGATGATTCACGGTGCACTACAAGTAGCATGATGATTTTTTTTTAAAGGTTGTTTAGAGTTTAGTGTTAAATATGGAGGCTGATTTTTCACACTTCAGTAATGATGTTCAGCATATTAAGGTTTTATGCTGATAAGACTACATTTTATGTGTTATTAGTCGATTTTTATCATTGGTCTTTGACATACACATGATATGTCTTTGACACATTGATAAATTTAAAGCCGCTGACAGAAAATACAATGAAACAACCATCAATGTCCTTCAGAAAATCTAATGAGAAGACCTTTACACCAAAGAGAAGCGAGAAATGTCCAGAGCCATGTCCGTCCTGTGACTGCCATCAATATCCTAGCAACCATCTCCCAGGGGCTCTATAATCTCCCCCATCTAGCCAATTAACAAGTGAGGAGGGTGTGTGTGTGTGTGTGTGTGTGTGTGTGGGGGGGGGGGGGGGGGGGGTTTAGAGGAGCAGAGACTGGGATCTGGGCTTCATACTCCGGATGGAAAGGCTTGAGACTGAGATTACAGATTCATCACTTCCACTCGACACCCCAGCTATTTCTGCGGTGCCCAGGTGGCATCTTCTCTCCCCGTGTTCATTTCTACCTCTTGATTTGATTAGGTGCGACGCCGCTTGTCAGTCTTGTGTCATGTGGAACTGATAGCCACTGATCTCTGGCCACCTGCCTGCCATTAAGCTGTTTCAGTCTTACGTCTACATTGATGGGAAAACAGAAACCGCCTCACTAGCCAGGTTAACCGCTACATAGACCTGCAATGTAGTGAGCAAGGGTACAGCTCTTTAAATGAACTAAACTGAAGTGAACTTAGAGAGGGATTCCTGCTGATGTTTATAGAGGGATTTATGGATCTGTCTTCATCCGGCATAATCGTTCAAGAGCGCGCGGTATCAAATTCACCTCATCTAAGAGAAGGCCTTCATCTATCTCCACGGTTCGACAATTATTCACCACGTCTGGGAGGGGCAGACAATAACGTCAACGCTCTATACCCCGTGCTTCTTTTATCTCGTAGGGATGCCATGGTGGGAGTATCGCTCCTATTCGTTGGCACATAGGGTGCATGCAGTAACTCCCATGAATTATTCAGAGGTTTTCTTAGTTGTAGAGTTTACACTGAGCTGGTTGTATGTCATTCTTTTATATATGGGATCCCCCACAGAGAATGCACTACTGTATTCTGTTAGAGCACCTTACACAAAATCTTTGCATGCATAAATGAACGTTAGAACAAAGGCTTGTATACTGAACCCTATATTAAACAATATACTGTACATCCAGAGATGCTACATAGTAAACATGGAGCTTTATGAACAGCAGCTGCAACAGAAACCTATTCTTTTCACTCAATCAAGTCAGACTGACTGTTTCTGACAAGTGTGCCCAAAACCCGCCCTGGTATTATATGCTCACACCTCCACATGCGTAGGCATTGGCACAAATTAGCACAAGCAAGAGGCTGGTGTCCTATGGGAGAGACAGCTGTCAGTCTTTAGATCTATTCTTGGCTCGGGGAGTCTTCACACAACCGGGGGAGTGAAGGAGCCTGACAGGTTTTATAGTAATCAATCATTTGTCCCATGGCTGTTTCACAATTTGATATGAGCTACCACAAAGAGAAATAAAAGGAACCTATTATTTGAGGATATCAAAGGAAGGAGTAGCGTTTGCCTCATCAAAGGATTTAACCGTCCATAACATGGCAAAATATAAATCGTCACATGATTAACCGTTTGCAGCATATATCAGATATATTGGAAACTCAGCCACAAGATGCTAAAATGTATCCTGTCTGCCCTTTCTCTTTATGTTCCCCCTGCCAACATATTGTGCAATTATAGCTCAACATCCTAACAAGACTTCCCGGTGGACCACCAGTCAGGGACGCTGTCAATTTGGTAGCTGAGATGGCTGGAAATGTCTCATTACTCTGCTGAGCAAAAGCAGCAGAAACTCCTCTCAATGACGCACAGTTAACTCTGTATGAACCGTTCCGCCCCCCAAAAAGTCATTATAAAGGAATAACCCAAGGGATCAGCAGCTACCTCTACCTGACCTTAGTCTTCTGAATGAATAAATTACACTGTATTTTTGCAGGAAAGATCAGGTGAGGAGGTTCAAGGAAGGTTCACTTTCTTCTGCATGCAAAGACATCTGTCCTCTAGTTTAGTTTGTAAGTTATTTTAAAAATGCGCAGCTGTGCAGAATCTAATATTACAGAGCTATATTTTAAATTTCAGTATTGTAGTGGTTCAAATGGAGCATCTGTTTCCTACATATGACCTATATTACTCATGTGAAGAAGCCACGTTCAAGCCAAGTGAAGATAAATTTATTCATACTCGGTTTGGCAGGAAGATTTTTGAAAAGTAAATGCAAAACAAAGACAATGAAAAACAAAGATGAAACAAAAGGGTTTTTTTTTATTATTGCAATTTAGAGGCTTGATTATGAAATTCAAAGGTTTCACCCTGATTTCACCTTCTTATTCTCTGTTTTCATCATACACTTCAGCGTGACATGAAATGAAGGCAAGCATGAAAAGAGCTAACAGGAGGCGGTGGGTCGATGTGGTGGTACGATCACAGTCTGTCTGCTTTGGCCTTTTGTGTGCATGTGTATGTGTGTGTGTGTGTGTGTGTGCATGCATGTGTGTGATTCAATGTTTGAGTGTGTACATGTGTGCATGCTTTGAATCGAGCTTGGCTCCGATATCCACGTTCTCCGTCCAACACCTCCTACCTCCCTACTGCTGCCGAATCACAGTCCAAGAAGGATCCCCCGTAGGCCCCGAAAAGTGGGACTGCACCTCAATAAGTTTAGCAGCAACTGGCCTAGAAGTGTTAGGCTTCCCTTTAATAAATCTAGTAAGCTCTGCTGATTGGTAAAACACGGAACCCTGCTGTTATTTGAATTAACAACCTGACAGCCAGTAATTTCCTATGAATGTTGCATCATCTGGGCTTTAATTAGCCGAAACAAAAGAACATAGCAGACTTCATTCCCTGAATTTTAATAAATTACCAACTTTCAAAGTCTTTCGGTCATGCATGATACTGTAAATTTGTGTAAATTCAGTGTAAATTCATCAACAAGGTCTTAAACAGTTATTTGCCATCCTCCCACTCTCCATGATTTTTAAAACTGTCAATAAAACTTTATAGTTTTCTCATGAGGTACATGTATCCCCTCTTGTGGGAGCAGAAGTGTCTTATGGAGGTAAATTACAGGATTCTACAACATCTCAATTAAGCAAAAACACCTCAAGACTATTAAGACAGATGTGTTTTTGTAGCAGTGTTGGTCGGTTGGTTGATCCACCACTTTGGTCCAGAAACTATTGACGTTTCCACCAACCAGCCTCAGGTGTTGTGTTTAGCGCTAATTAGCAAATGTTAAACATTATACCTGCTGAACATCAGTGTTAGCATTGTCATTGTGAGCATGTTAGCTCACGTTAGCATTTAGCTCAAATCCCCGTTGTGCCTGAGTAAAGCCTGACAGAACTGCTAGCGTGGCCGTAGAGCCGTAAAGTGTTGTTGAGTTATGTCTAATTCAGCTATAAAAATTAAGTCCTTAACTTATTTTAATGCTGTAATTTTAGTCATCTGCATGGTGGAGTGCTCCCAGACATTCAGACCAGCAGGTTTACTGTGGTTAAAATTGCTGCTCATGTGCTGGTATTCAGTCTAATTGCTCTGATTAACAGCTCACTAGCATTCTGGTTAATGATACCGACTAAAGTGTGTTCAAACAAGAGCTGTTCCAATCACAAACATTCAAATAGATTTATGTGGAATTACTTTTCATATCACCAAATCTGCATCATCCCAAGTATTGTGTAATCAGTGAATACAACACAGCAACAGCGTGCAATGTCAAATTGCAACCCCGGATGCTTTACCATCTTTGATGTTGTTCAGATATTCTAATTACCTCTTACCAACAACATTATGAATTACAGCATTAATGTTATTTCAATATTTGCAGTCTAAAGGCAGAACTAGTCTTTCAATGCTTTGATCCAGAACCAGGTTATGTTTTTTATTTATTTCATCAAGGACTTTTTTTTTTTTCACATGTCCATTTAAATGCCAAATTCTGCCCCTTTGGCATCACTCCCATTTACCCAAGCTGTCTTTTGTGGTATAGGTGATTGTTAGAGGATTATGACATGATTTTAATTATATTGTTGTGTAATTCCAAGCTTTGTTGAAGCAGAAAACTGAAAATGTTCCAGTCCGAACACTTAGCTTGATATGAACTGCCTGTCTGGGAATACTTGAATCTCATTGTAGTTGAGCGTAACAATAAAATAATGAAACTGCTGATAGACTTTCTTAAAAGCAGCTTGTGTAAGCTTTTCTCTAACAATATTAGTGTTGAGTGAACAGTAATAATTACTATTGGTGTTATGTTCCACTGCATATCCCATGTGAAATGATTCTTATTGCCATATTTCATTATTTTCTCATCTTGTGCTTTATACACCACCTTACCAGTCCGCCAGAACAATTTCTATCAGTTATTAACAGGGATTTGAGTCTGATAGATTCCAAATTTGTCCAAATCAAAGCATGAAACAAACAACAATTGCGTACAATGCCTTTATTTGCACAGTTGTTTGTTTAATAGCATTTGAGTTCATGAACAGGACTCATTTCACACTGATATACTGTTGAAGCATATCCTACATTCACTATTTTTAAATGAGCTGATGTTTAATAGTGTTATCACAATGACTCCTGCCATTGCTGTGATTTACTGCATGTCCCCAGAGCTAATTTTAAACCCCTCGTTTTAGGAGGCAGGACTGCAGAGTATACCCACTCTAATAATACTTTCCTGTTGGATTGTGATGTAAAACGTGATGCATTGTGGGAGGTGGTAATCTAATCCCTGATGCTGGCACTCCTGAGGGTGGGAGATTTCGCCGTGTGATTGGAAAATTTATCTTAATAAAGTGACAGCTACATCATCAAACCACCACCCCTCCAACCCCCCCCCCGGAGCAACAATGGCACCTGCACAGAGCAACGCATGCAGATGCACTGCGGCACAAATGCACAGATACACAGAAAAACTACACCTGTAACCTGCGATCGCTAAGAAGTGCATCCCACACCAGTAATATGAAAGCACACAGCCTCGCTTCACGCTGCTTGCACTTTCCCCTTGCAGACAGTAAATTCATTCACAGATTGTCACTTCTCTTGCATCCCGCCATCAAGAAAATCCACACAGCATGAGCTTAATCCACAAAATACAAAAGATTATCCAACTACTACATGCACATTGCTGGATATTACTGTCAGAAGGGGATTTGGAATAGCAGATGTGAAAATGTAGATACACATCGTAGGGGGTCTTAAATACAGCCGGTTGACACAATAACACCTGCAGAATCTGATTCAGTAACCCTGCGACCTATTGTTGACTTAAGATTTATGTTAAAGGGTCAGTTCACCCATTATTAAAAAAAACAAACAGATTTTCTCACTTGTGTCTTGGGGAATCTGTCCATGTAGATACTTTTAGTCTTCATACTTCAGATTTGTCCTCACCCCAATTCAATAGAGGTGCAAGAACAGTATTTAACATTTACATTTAAAGAAATCAACAGCAACATAATTTCCCAGAGTATCCCTGTTAGAGTTTTTATGGGGACTCTCAAAGTAGTCCCAATGAAATCTGTTGACAGTGAGGTCTGTGGATTATCCAGAGTAAGTGGAGCATTGTGTCTGGAAACACACAATTCTGTTGAATTTTTCAAATGTAATTTTTTCAGAGCTTCCCAACTCCTTCCACCTCAATGATATTTTGGGTGAAAGCAGAAATCTCAGAGATGGATACCACTGGAGCTAAAGTGAGAAAAATAAGTTTGCTCAATTTATGCTCGAATTGTCACAGAAAGGTGTTCAATTCAACTCTGTGGTGGTTTGCAACCCTGACTGTTTAAGCACTTTTGGTATAACACAGATGGTTTTTCCAAAAGACACCATGGCAAGGTGAAAGGTGTTATTTCCCTTGATGATGTGTTGGAGGTGTGCTCATTCCTACAACCCCCATTAATAGCCTGTCATCTGCCGCTCTTCATTAAACCATCTCCCTGAGGCTGTTTCTTCTTGTAATGTCCCTGCGTTTTTACAACATTTTTTTTTTAACAATAGCTCTACTAACAAAGGTGAGCTAACTCATTAACAAATACATTACATTTCCTATATCTGCTTCACAATGAAAGCCTTACTATGGTTCAACGGCAGAAAATCAACAGCAGCGGGAAATTATTACTCCACTATGGTTGTAGGAAGTGATCAGTGAACAGTAAGGCTTATTTTTGAACGTACTAACACAACCAAAGGAGTGAAACTGAAATCCATATCACAAAGATTCAGTTAGGAGCTATAAAAGTACTGAGAGAGACTCTTGTGTGTTCAGTGAAGCAATTTAGTGCAATACACTGCTCTGGTTTGAGGGAGGAGACAGTTTCAGGTTGGCCGTGGTCGGTCCCGCTACCCTGCAGGGCCGCAACAGCGTGGGTCGGCAACGGGTTGGAAACGCATGTAATCAAGGCTTGCAGCTTGGCGGCATTAAAGCAAGCTACATCAGGCCCATGGAGAAAAAAAAAACGCCTTTGAGACCCGCTGCTACTTCATATACATAAAAGTGGGCGGTCAGGGGATGCAAAATTTCACACATTCAGTCCCACATCACAAAAATCAAACATCCTAAGCTTCACAAAATATTTTTTTCGGGAATATTGTTTTAGATTCCATTACATGGTACAGGTGTTCTTGATATTGTGTCCTGCCCCTGCACACCAGGGGTGGATATGGTATCATAAATTGCAGAAAAATGGATGTCAGATTGGAAGTCTGCTTTAGAAAGGGGGGGCTGCCTGGCTGACACCAAGCTTGAGCTCAGCGCTACAATATGTCATCATGCCTTTGTTGTTGTGTCTGTCCTCAGATAGCTGCAACCAGTCACATACATATTGCATGTTTGTGAGGCTGAGATGGAGATGAAATACCACACCCTGACTAGAAGAATACCATCCACTGATAAAACAAGCATCCCCGCTGTGTGCACTTCTCATTCTTTCTTTGGTTTTCTTGCTCGCAGTAAAACGCCTTGAATAGTCTGTGTCACTGCTGCTCTTGTAAAACCTGCCAGTGCAGCGTCTCACAGACCAGAGGCTTTCATCCTCAGGGCGGATCTACTGAGCTTCTGACACTCCCTGTGTGGCTCTGAAACTTCCCTCACCCCCCATTCCCTTACACCCCTTACCCTTTGCCAAACTATCATACTCCTTTAGGGGAGGCATCCATGGGCTTGTCAGCTCAGATTTGAGTCAACGAAAACCAAAGATATGAAGCTGCTCTTTCACCAGTGGTGGAGGAGTCAGGTTGTACTGGACGGCTCTCGGGTGTAAATGTGTTTATAATATTTGTATCACCTCACCGCAGAAAAAGAGCATTTTCATTTCTTGGTAAATAAAGATAAGACGGCATGCAGCAGTGTACACTCATATTTATTTTTACCTTGACAGTGACAGGTACGGCCACTTTGTTATTTGTTCTGTTTTCTCTTTGGTGCCTCTACTTAAAATGCAGAGGGTATGTTTCCCTGACACAGCCTTTAGGTGTATTTTAGGGACTTTGTTATTCTATTATATATATATTATATATATCATGATTTTTAGCTTCTGTTTGGAGGATCTTTAGAAAGCTCTTTGAATTTTATGCAAATTTAGCATCAAAATGATTAATTGTGATATAAGCCATTTGTTTTCCATCCAGTGCATGGGCATATTTTCCAAAGAGAACAAGAGAGTCATGCTCCCTGTCATATCAACAATAATTTCTTGTGTACCACCAGGCTTATTTAGAAGGAAAAAAAAAAACCCTCCCCTATCAGTGAGACTGGCTACTGTACATTATGACAAACACCAGCGCTGTAGCTGTTGACTCACTTTCTTTGAACAAACATGGCATGTTGAGTACAGAAGCAACACATAGGAAGCTCCCTTTCTTGTCCTTTTACTAAAGACCAGTGTTTTCTTGATTTGCATCCCCATTAGCCTCCACATTAGCACATTAGAATAAAGATGCAACAACGCAGTCAAAGCAAATGTCAACTAATGACAAACAACGCACTACAGTCAACAAACACCAAATAAATTGGAACAAATTGAACAACGGTTGTACCTGTAGACTGGGTGATGATGGAATTACATCCATGTTGGATGATGTGCCAGTGTGAGAAGTATTATGCTCGACTTCATATCCTGTCACAGACCTGCAATTAATGTTCGCCTTTTATTAACCATAAACACGATCGTTCCCCAACCTCAACCAAGTGTTTTTGTTAATCATAGTTAACTGGCCATAACCACGATTTTCCTCATTCCTTAGTTGCCGTGCACAGTAGCATTGATATGATATTGTCTAAACAATTAAGTGTTACTAATTAAGAGTTAATTTAGGTGATTTAAGTTTTGTCACTTGCAATTAAACTCAATTAGATTATTTTTAAGTGACTTTCTATGTTTATTTTTTTCATATCATAACATGTCAATAGTAGAAAAAGATGTATAAATATTGTAATATTCAAAAAAACTAAGTGTAGTTACTTATCTGGCTATCTTTTAAAGTCCTTTAAAGTTTTCTCCATCTGCTAGTTACTATGAGGATTGGAAAAACCTGTGAAGTAGGAACAATTTTTCCTCATTGGTTTGAAGTTGGCAGGCATTAATTGTGAAAACAAGATGTTGCATATTCCCATACACCTATCACAATTTCACAATATTTAAATCAAAATCCAGTGACAGTTGTGTGGTTATTTGATTATACCCACACAGACCCGATAAAGCAGATTATCAGATTTAGAGTGTTAAATTGTTTTTTTTTTTTTCTGAACTTATACTTCCTGTATGAAACCAAGTTTTAAGGGGCTTTAAAGTGCTATGTAAATGACTGTGTGTTTTAAAAAGTTGGTTCTGGGCTTAGGAAGAAGAAATGTTTGCCCACATTTCGAGAGGAATATGAACTGTATGTGTTAGGCGTGTATGTTCCACACAAGCTGACGTTAATACCTGAAAATATGCGGTAGCCTTGCCAATGAATACTAGCAAGCTGGAGTGGCGTTAAGCTTCGAGTGGGAGTCATGATATTCAGTTATGCATATTAATAATACTGGTACGGTATGGATATTGAAGTGCAAGTGGGCTCTTGTGAATCTTTTTAGAGCAGGAGAGTAGAGGACACATTGATATGTTGGAAGAGTGATGTTTCTAACATAATTACTGTTGTTATAGTTTTTTTTTTTGTTCTCAGGAATGTCAAGGTTACCTGGTTTGCTTTGGAGGGAAATTAGATATTTTTACTGGAGCGTGTATGTGCAGTGATGCGTTCTGTTGACATTGTTTACAGGCTATTTTAACTTTTGCACTCAGCTCTTTGTTTGCACGTAGATTTAACAGTCAGGTGTTTGTCATTTATCAGGCTGATGGGGGAATATGAAAGTCTATAATGGAAAATAATGGATTCTACTGGTTCGCTTCTGAATTTTACAGCATCTGACAGTCTTGACTTTGTTCCTGACAGACCTAAACACAGACCATTGCCTTTGACTTGTGGGAGTCTGTGCGTATTAGACACCGACAGTTTAAATTGTGAAGCAAGAAAGGCTCGTCTGAATCCAGACACTATCTTGTCACCGTTGTTGCGATGACAAATGAAGACGTAGCGTTAGAAGGTATTTCACTCTGGCTCGGTGCCTGGTCCTGACCCCTTTGACTCAAAGACTTTGGAAGATTTCTTTCATGCTTGCCATTAGCAATATCATCACTACCGAGTATGTGGGTGTTTGTTAGGATTGGAGAAATTTATCTTGTCACTTCTCCGTCCTCTGGGGGTGTTTATGAGCTAACAGAGAAAAAAAACACACAACCTATCTGGAAACAACAAGAACAACAAGCTAGTCTTCCAGTTCTGATTCTCACTTTTGGCTTCTTCCACCGCTTGTTATGTTTTTCTGTTTCAGCTGAATTCCAGGTGCTTCAAAACTTAATGATGCAGTTCACACTCACTTGTGAATGTGCTAACTTGGAACAAATATAATTTAACACTGAAAGATGAGCTAATTTTGACTAATGCACCAGAGGCCAGATGAATAAACGATGCGTATGTTTAGCAATCTATACATCAATTACTGTAAAATGCCAATCAAAGGCTCATTTATAACCTTAATATATGAATTGCTTTCTTTTAATACTATATATTATTGTGACACCCTGTAAAGTCGGTTTCGATATGAGTGCCACAAACTAATCATTGATTAAATATCTGACATTTAAAAATATTGATGAGGGACAGGTCCATGTAATGAATTAATGTTATTGACACTATAAATAGCCACGCTTCTTCTATACCGTTTGTTTCACTGACAGGGGTAAAGACAGGTGGAGGGGGAAGCAAACTGATATGAAAATGGCTGATTAATGGCGTGTCTTCATCAATTTATGTCTAATCATGGGAATGGAGTGAAGGCTAGTGCACGTTAGTTCTGACATTCATAAAACAGAGCCATACACATGCACGTCTCTATAAATCTGACGAAAAATAATGCAAATGCATATTTCTGGCTTTGTGCATACACACAGATAATTTTCTGCTCATTACACCAGCATCTTTTAGCTTTAGCGGATGGTAACTCACACGACTAATTTCAAATGAATACAGTGTATGAAGATCAATCTTGATGGCTAAATGATGCTTGAGTGATATGAATTCACACCGCCAGTTCAATTAATGCATTTTCATATTCATAATCATCAGTATTCACATTAAAAAAACAAATCAGCCACAATCAGTTAGTAAGTGACTGCAGCAAACCGTTGCTATTATCAAGCTGTAATATGGAGAATGTGCACATACACAGATACACAAAGATAAAAAATGGAGAAGACTATTTAACATTGTCTGACTTGTTGAAATGCTTGCCCTGCAGTTACGTACGGTATTTTGTGGCGGATGTGATGAATAAAGAGTCATCAAAGAAGCTCCTTCAATCCGTGCAAAGCAGAATTGTGGTATTACAGCCAATGAAATTTAGATCAAGTGTGAGGGGAGAGCTCGAGTCAATGTGGCTTAGTGCCACGGAGCCCAGGGCACCGATCACACTAAATCGAGGCCAGGGTTAACAATCATCCATGAATGCTAAGCTGCTCAAAGTATTCCTTCAGATGTTAAGTATTAGCCCCTGGTCCTTTTTCCTTTCTCCTTTAACTTTTGCTCTTTTCCCCGCTAACCCCTGATGCACACTGTGGCCCATTAAACTAAAAGGCTAATGTCCATCTGGTGCTAAATAGTAATCTTTTGACTGAGCTCCATAAGGAATAGCATGATGTGAATAGCAACATTTTCTGTCTGGGAATAGTATTTATAGCTGGCTGTTTGCTCTTTAAACACAGTAACAATGCACAGTTGGCCCTCGCCTCATGCACACCAGATTTGTTTTGTAGCTCTTGGCAAACAAATGCTCTGCTGAGCTTAATGTGACTCAACATGGCAAGCTCAATGTGGTAATACTTATTTCTCCCAAAGGCTACGCAAACATGCAATTATCACACTGTAGTTCATATGGTTCATCTTGTCAAAACTGTGAAGCTAAATAGAGAGTCGAACACTAACAAACTCAATCTGAAGCTGCCTTTTTTAACAACTCAAACAACAGGCGGGGAGTATTTTAAACACTGTGGTCAGTTTTTGAACCAAAGAAAGATTATATAATCAGACTAATCAGACTGTTGCTGTAGAGCTGATGGATCAGTTTTCAGGCCGGTTTACATGATATTTAAGACGCCATTCAAATTCTATGAATCACGACAGAAGCCTCACTCTAGAGCATTTTGATGATTCGTTCAGGCTTTTATGGACCTTAAAATATGATCAAAACACTTTGTTTGTTAGCAGCCACATCCATAAAATAAATATAGACATCCGTTAAAATCAAACCTCTGTAAAATCATCTTTCTAAGCCGTGATTCAATCTGACAAGTTGACTGAACTCATTCTCCTGTACAAGAAGTGTGTGGGAGAGGCGATCCTTAGAGACATGAGGCTTACACAATATATACATTAACTCACTCTTACCTTTCAGTCTGCTGCCGCTTCTCAATACTTGACAAGAAATATATACACTTTGATCATAAGCAGTAGGAGTTTTGACAGTGTTCAGCTGCAGCTACATTTCCACATTTCTCACTGACCCCGCAGTGCTTCTCAAAAAAAATTTCATTTTACTGATGATGGCGAACCAGCTCATATTTCATTTGACCTCTCTCCATATAATTATAAATGACAGACAGACTACCTGGACTGATTCGATTCAAGACACATCTACCGCCGGCCAGCCAGTTGAGATGATCCTGAGATGAACCCTGACCCGGCGCAGAGAGAGAGGTCCCTTCTTTGAGTGTGAGATGTGTGGATTTTTTAGAAATAATAAACAAACACAAGCAGGGAGAGAACGACACAGTGACCCATTCATTAGTGAAGCTGACCCTGCAGGGACAAAGACGCTGTTCATTAAATAGACACTCGAGGCCCAGTCAGAGATCAGACTCTCACCCCGACTGTGAGGATATTAAACTCCACATATTGTTCAAAGGAAAGATTCCCAGTGTGTGTCCCGGAGACTCCCAGAGGGACCTGTATAAGGCTCTGGGGGACCTCGAGTAAAACAAAGAATAGCTGATTTTATTATAATTGCAGGTTAGTTAGCTGAGAATGCCTGAAGAACTTTTCTTTTCTTTTCTTTTTGGTGACTTTTCAGTTTTGTTTTTTTTTTCATCTTCATTAACACCTCAAGGTCCCCTGGAAACTGATTGAGCACTTGGCTTTAAAAGAAAGAAAATGTTCTGTCTAAACTTGCAGTTCAGTGAGCTCATTATGAGAGGAAAGAAGAAGTGAAAGAAGAAGTGTCAACAAGAATATAATACCATATGACCCAAAGCTTATAATACTGGGTTCTATAATGAGTGGACTATGATTATAATTACATTTCTATATTACAATGAATAATACTAATAATATTTGAAGGTTTGGTCATGATAAATGAACGAATGATTAGTTTGATGTATACTGTAATTATCAGATTATTTATTTAGCATAGAGTTCCCAATTAAATAATATATATTATGCTGTCTGCCTGTTTTCTTCCTACTTTATACATTTATTGTCAGAACAAGTCATCTGGCTAAATGCACTATTTACTACCCGCTGCTTAGTCAGTTATCTTTTACCATGCTACTGTATTGTGACAGCTAATACAGCACAAACACACGCTCGTCGACAGAGGTCACTGCTCCAGACATGCATGAATTTTTAATTTGCCTTTTAAAGCACATTTTCTATTCGTCTGAGGGCAAACATTTGAATAACTCCGACTCCGAAGCTGTAGCCTCTCTAATGATTTACTATATTAAATGTTTCAGATACTCACTTTTAAGTGGACTGTCTAGTTTTTAGATGTATTGTCAGAGGAGTTTCACTAAGTTTTAATGCTGTGTCGCATAATTCTACTGTAGCAGGCAGCTGTTTCCAGAGAAAAAGCTCCACAGTACACTCAGCACCAAACGGCAAACAGACACAATTAGCATCTAGCTGGTGAACATAGTGCAGCATTTAGCAGCTAAAGAGCCACATATTTCCCTCAGGAGTTGGTAGAGAGCAAAAAAAAGGAGCTAAAAGAGAGTGAATATTGGACTTTCATTCAGCAGGTGGACAGAAACACGACTCCGAATGAATGATAATGTTGTTTCTGTAACTGCTGGATGTTTAAATAAGCAATTGCTTGCTAACAAATTCGCCACATGTTGTGTTGACAATTTGTTTCTGCTGCCCTCGGTTTGATTACACTTCACTATACGAGTGCAGTGCCCGTTCAAAACATGCCTGTTCGGAACAGGCAGATTGTTTGGCCTCCGGCTGCTACTTCAACACATAGAAAAATGAACAGTTGATGTGAGGTGTGAATGAGTATATACACCGACAACATGACAGAAACTAACATTCTATACACAGATGTTATAAATAATAAGTACATAAATGTGTTTTTCTCATTTCAAGTAGCCTAAAACAAGGGACTCAATTAAAAATAAAATAATGTGCATCCTAAAATAAAGTGGATTGATCATTTTGGGTTATATTAGATTATACTGGGATCTTTTGTGGATGACCTATGCTCAACCATGTACCTGAATGCCTCCTGTGTAGACACAACGGTTCATTCACTGCTGCTGCTGCTGTTAATCTGCTAACGTGCTGCTCACGCTATGTTTGCTCAAAAGATTTGTGCTTTGTCCGTAGTGGTGCTACACAATCGCCACAGTCACAGAGGTGTGGAAGTATTTCCTTTGTTTTATGCGCATAACTACAGTCATTGTGTAGTGCTTCCAAAATGCAGGCAACCTTCGCTGAACAATGTACCTGTAACGTGCTAAACGTGCTGCTAACACTACGCTTTCTGTCTAGACATGGAGTAAGAGTGTCCATTCTTCTTTTCTCTTTTTAGAGCAGCTTTCTCTGACTCGTATCACGTCTCGTCTCTGGTCTCTCCCTGCTAGAGTCAGTCGGCAGAGCCCTGAAACTCCGCAATGCCCCTGCACAGAGCGGAACGGCACACTGATCGCTGGTGTATTCAAATTTATTAATATTAAACACATCGCCTGTCCAAATTAAGCCAAATTCAACACTGCACTCCCTTTGCTCCCTAGCAATGCACCCGCCAAGTCTGGAGTCAATCGAATGAACGGTTCAAGAGATACGCGGAGGACATACAGACACACAGACACACAGACAAACAGACAGAGATTCCTTCCATTAGTAGATAGATGGCATCTGATGTTTAGTAGACTGACAGTAATTGATATTTCTGCAAATACTTTCTGCTTAACATGTGATAAATGGAGGTGAAACAGAGTTTGTTGTCAGAATATCAAATAATGCTGTCAGACTGCATGCAATATTGAAAGGTTTCGCTGTAGGCTACAAGGGATAGGTGTTGATTTACATTTGGAGAAGGAAGTTTCAATTTTGTGTGTTAATAGTGGGGGCAAAACATGTTAGCAGCTGCAAAGATATGACATAACATAATATATCATGTAGGGTATTAGAAACAGAATGAGATACAGTAAATGTTTAAAAAGGACAAGATACAGCACAGACCAGACTTCTACTGTGCTTGCTTAGAATGGGATATTGTGGTCTTTTTTTTTTTTTTTTTTTTTTTTAAGAACCAGTTTTATTCCACTTTTCTGAGCTAGAGGAGTGCTGGGTGTAAGGCCTGTGCTTGAAAATTGTCTTAGGGAAGATAACTTCTATCTGGGATGGATTAGATTTGGGTGGGAGCTGTTTTATTTGGTACCGGGGCACCTGTCTGATTCTACTGAATACTCTCAGATTTTAGACAAGCGTTTCCACCACTGCATTTTCTTTCTATGCCTGAAAACTCAATATCAGCCCTCCAGATAACATTCACTGTCTTTATCAGTTTTTTATTGGGAAGATAAAACTTCCAAGTCACCTTTTTCTATTATAGGAATAAAAATAAACATCACATAGATTTTATGGACTCAGACAAACAGCTAAGAGGATTTGTCTCTAGAATACTAAATGTACTTTTCACCTTTTGAATGTTTTGTGCTTCGTACCGCAATTTCTTAAAAGCTACCTATGCAAAATATACAGAAGCATGATGTGATCTGTAGCTACAGATGCCTGGCAGACTCAACAAATCACTTGATGATCGGACATGATCTAGTGTGTTGATTGAGAGGGGAATAAACTGGCCATTTAGAAAATGCTTTGAAGCTCCTGTGAACGCTGCATCATGTTGTCTGAAGACAGATCCTGTCAGCTGTATCAGCAGCTGAGATCAAAGACAAGGCTACAAGCAGCCTCATCAGAGGCAATCATAGTTGGAAATGTGCCCCTGATTTTCTGCCAGGCATGATTTTTTAACTCTACATGTACGTGGGTCAACATGAGTCGTCCTCACCCTGACCAGCTCACCTCCCACTCACGGTCAAATCAGCCCCAGACCACATGCTTAAACAATCAATTACCTAAGAGGTTAGTGTGAGGTTAAATGTGAAGCTGCCCAATTAGTTTGATTCCTTCTCCCTTGTAGTATCAATAGCCTTCGGATAACACGGTGAGAGTACAGTCACCCTGTGTTAATTAGGTTTTTCAACTTGCTTTGAGTACCAGCTGAGTTGGGTTGACTGGGTGAAAACAGTTTCCATGGTTTCAGCTAAGTTTTCTATGTGGAGAAATACTAAATTAGGCCCTATTTTTTTTTTTCTATTTCATTCCATACAGAAGTTATACAGAGAAAACCAGAAGGAGTGTGACTAAAAGCTTAAATGTGATAAAATAAGAGTGTGCACATCCTATTGTGTGGAAGCTGTTCTTTGTCTCAATGTGTAATGTTATATATCTGGCACCTGCAGCAGTCAAGTTATGTAGTCAAGTGAGCAATGCAGATATTTGCTTTTTTTATACCATAGTAGTATATCTAAAGGAGCAATAAATAAACACAAAATGCAATATCTGCACTCGGGTTGGGTTGTTGATGAATATAGCAATAAATAATTTGGGGACGATGTTATTAACTGTCAACAGATCCCAATGAAAAGACCAAATCTATCAATACTTTCTGACTTCCCTGCCCTGTCTTTTGCACTCAGTCCTAATTAAGACCAGCTCAGACATATATATATTTTTATTTTTAAATAAGGCTGAGTCACTTGCTAAAGTTGTTGGACACTGTAGTTTTTTTGCATACAGGAGGAAATTATGCATCCACTGCTACACATTTATCACATTTATATGCATTTGATCCACAAGTGAGAGCAAGTCAAAATAAACTATATTTATAAAATAATGAAGGAACATGTCACTCAGTGCAACGCTGTCAATCACTGATGTGTTTTTAATTATTTTGTGGACAACAAAGGGAGGTCTATCAGACTTTTGCTACACAGGAAATAGTGTATGTGTTAAGAGAAGCAATGCATTGTTGTTTTTTTGGTCTTTTCATAGGATGTGTTGACAATAAGATAAACATTTAATATCACCGTCCTTATCCTTCAAGGCTAAAAAGCTCTATTCTCAAGCCATACAAAATGGCAAAGTATTGCTAGTATTTTTTTTTTTTAATGTTAAAAAAAATATGATCATGTATTATTATGTAGGATTTTATGATCAGCTTTTTGCTACACTGGTCCTGTTTAGTGGATTTTTATTGTTTACTGTTGAATCTCTATTGTAATTAGTGAGAGGGGATATAGGGAACGCTGTGCCAGAGACTTGTGGAAAGAGAAACATGTTTTATTGATGTTTGCGGTGATTCCTGCTGGGTGGCAATAGAATTTGATAAATACCACAGATTACTCAAGGCCCCTTTAAATTGGCTTTCAGACACTTTGCTTTGATCACCTATAATCTGCACTGTTGCACATTGTATTTGCATTGCCTAATCATTCCTTCCCACCCCTGAGGCACTCAGACAGACTTTACTGTGTCATCCTTGAAGATCTTTCCTTTATATGCTTCTCCTCAAATGACAACACGTTTAAGGAAAACCCGTCTCCATCTTGCTAAAGCACTTGAGTGCAGACGTACTAATTAATCCTTACAAATAGATTGCAGTTTTAAGGGCACATAAGACTTTTCAAACGTGTCATTAGTCTCCATTGATTGATGGATGATTGATCTTTACTAATGGAATAACAGGATGGTTGTTAATTCTGCTCTTCCAATCAATTCAGAGCCTGTGTAATTATGCCTTGTTTTATTTTTAAATGATCCATAACCAAATAATACACCTATATAATGTAATCTCTCAATTTATCCAATCTGAAACGCATCATTACTCTGATTTCCTCCTGGAGAGTAAAACTAAGATAATTGCAGTGAGCAGTATCTTGATCATGTTTTGTCATATCATAATGGAATTTCCTCTTGAGGCTTCTTACATTACAACTGTCTTTTTTTTGGAGTTACATCTGAAGCAGAAAGGTTTATTGTTTCACACAGTATGTTTCATATTGTAATTTCAGCCTTTTTACTGTTTTCCAGGTCCATGGGGAAGATGTATGGGCAGCGACTGTGGCCCAGGTGGCAGCCAAAGCCGAGCAGTCTGGTGTGCCCATGTGGAAGGCTGGACGACACTTCACACCAACTGTGACCAGGGCCAGCGTCCCTCCAACCAGAGAAACTGTTTCCGTGTGTGTGATTGGCACAAAGACCTTTATGACTGGAAACTGGGTGCCTGGAATGAGTGCGTGCCAGTGTCAGCAAGGACCTTTGGGGCCCAACGGCCGTTCCCATGCAGTGGAGGCGAAGAGGGCATTCAGACCCGGGAGGTGGACTGCACACTCAAGTCAGACGGTATTCCAGCAGAGGATGCCATCTGTGAATACTTTGAGCCCAAGCCTCGCCTGGAGCAGGCATGTTTGATCCCTTGCCCCCAGGATTGTGTGGTTTCTGAGTATTCTCCATGGACCTCCTGTTCCAAAACGTGTGGAACAGGCCTCCGGAACAGGGTCCGTAGCGTCCTGGTTCCTCCACTTTTTGGAGGCGCTGTCTGCCCCAACCTAACTGAGTTCCAGTCTTGTAAACCTGGGCCTTGCACAGGTCCAGAGGGCATGTACAGTCTCAGAATCGGTCCCTGGAGCCCTTGTGCCCTCCCACAGACTCGGCCAGCACGCCAAGCCAAACGCAGGAAAGGTAAAGGTCAGGGCCTCAGAGAGAGAGCAGGAGTCAAAGACCCCGAGACCAGGGAGCTTATCCAGAAGAAACGGACCAGGAACCGCCTTAACCGGCAAGAGAGTCCATTCTGGGACATCCAGGTGGGCTACCAGACTCGGGAGGTGACCTGCATTCATAGGAATGGGAGCGCTGCGGGACGCATGTGAGTGGCAACATTTTTATGTTAATGTGACAGTAAAGTTCATGTTTTTTTTTCCTCAGCACTATTATCTACTCCTTTAATTGTCTTTCTAAGGCACCAGTGAAATATCTGTCTGAATGATAGCTTAATAATGGAACGATAAACAATGATAAACAGCTTTTGTTTGTCATTTCTTTAAAAAAGGCAATTATCTACTGTATTACATGCCAGTACCAGTCAAAGGTTTGGACACACTTTCTCATTCAAGTTAGTGGGAGGGTGTGTCCAAACTTTTGACTGGTACTGTATGTTTGTCCATATAACAAAGTATTTATCTTCAGTATATACATCTATTTATTTTGTCAGTAACTAAACTGCTCCTCGTGTTTCCATTTCCACCTTTGATGTTTAGGTGTGCTGGTCTGTTACTGTTCTAACAGCTAAACATGATGCCGAATTTGTCCTCCTGAAAGTTTCTCCTTCTCCCTGTCAGGAAGTGACATGGAGCAGGATGTTTATCGGTTGTGTCTTTGTCACTGCTGTGCTGTCAGAGCAATGAGGCGCAACTGCCACAGTGCATTTGATGTCAACTTCCTGGGATGGAAGTGGCAAAGAAACTCATTTTATGACATGAGATCAATCTTTGCCACAACTTTGTGTGACACTTTTCAAAATGAGGCAATTTTCTGGGTTTTGTTCTCTTGGTTTTTGGACGGATGTGTAATAATACATTCCAAGAAAAAGTGAACAAATCACGCGTCACTCAAAATGTCAAAAATGCGTTTGCTTTCTAAGCAACAAAAGTCAAATTGCTGCAGTAAAACTTTTAAAATAAATAGCAATGGAGAGGATTGTTTTCTGTATCTTAAAGGTGAAGGTTAGAGTTTCTAGTGATGTTAAAGGCTCAGTTCAACCAAATCAGACAATATGCAGATAGTTTCAGTCAGGTGTTACAACATTTTAAGATAGAAGTTGTGATGGATATTCTAAAACCAAACCAACAACGCTAGACAAGACCAGAGGTAAGTGAAAAACATATTTTTGTGATTTAGGGTCAATTTGTAACGTAAAGCTGCAAAGATGTAGGGAAAGCAATTAGCTTTGAAGAAGCAGCTCTTGTAAACGAGCAATAAAACTAGTCAATAGTTTTAGGAGAAGTCATTTAAAGCAAATCATTAGTTTAATAAGTCATTGAATTAGGCAGTCAGTGGGCACTATTATCCAAAATACATGCTGTAACTGTATGAGTGCTTGCTCCCATTTATAGTGTTGGTAAACCCAACTGGGATCTAACCTCTAGCCCTGACATTATTATTGCTGTGAGTGTCAAAGCTACACGCTCTGACTGGAAATAAGATCCACATCAAATGGCTCGCAGTTCCACTCGTTTTCTCAGCAGAAGTCTTTGCCTGAAATGCACATCAAACATTTACGTCTAAGTAATGAATCTGCCACCAGCAGCAGAGATCTCCACATCCGATAGGAAGGCACCATCAACATAAACTCCGACGGTAGAAATTTAAAAAACAAAGCACAATGACTTTGAGCTCAACTGTACATCGTGTGTGTAACTTGCATTTGGTAAATACATGACAGCTTAATCTGTAGACGTCAGTGTTGATGTCAAAAGGCAAAAACTACTGACATTGACTGGTTGTTATAACTCATTATAGTTAATTAGCATATTTACACTAAGCCACTCAGATAGCAGTGCAATATAAAAATAGCTAAGTGTAAATGCAACCAGTTCATATTTATGTAATATGTATGTAATAGTTAAAGTTATTTTCCAGTAGTAGTAGTATCCTACTCGAAATTTCCTCAGAAAACACAGCTGGGACGCAACCGCATGCAACAAAGACGCAGTTGATGTAGCAGGTAAAACAACGCTGCTCCGCCCCGCCAAGTGACACGTCACATCCGTGCCTGATGTATTTCAGCTGTTAGTCGGTTGTCCCTTTGTCTTACAAAAGCAACAAGAAGAAAAAAGCTCCAGCGATTTCAACACATACAGTCATACAGATGACGTAACATGTTCTAGTGTTTATCTAATTTATGTGGGTGGAAAAGCAGCTTAATGAGCAAAACTTGTCTCGCTCGGTGTCCATCCATGAGAGTCATCCATGTGTTCGTGTTACTTTTATGGATACAGTAGTTGTTAACTAGCTAGCTAAACTGTTATTGTCATAATTAAACTGCTAAAGTGCACAAGTTGGTTACTGTACCGCTTCAGCTGCATTGCCAACACAGCCTGGACTAGACTACGACTTACCCTGATTTACATGTAGCTCAGGAAAGCTAAGATGGATGCGATGAGATCTGAAATATCTAGATATATTAGACAGTCTAATAAGACCACAGAGTGATCCTTCTTTATATTACTTACAGACAACATGGTTTTGTAGGATCTTTGTCCTGGAATCACTTCTTATTTGCTGTGATTCTAAATATCCAGTGATTAGCTGAATATTTGTTCTCTATTCTCAAAGAAAGAAACTGACCACTTAAATATGACAGTTTATGTTATTAGAAAACCACTACAGTGTGTTAAAAACCAGTGTTCACAAAAAGCTTACAAATCCAGCTGTTGTCCACTTTTCACACAAGTTGTCATGTCAAAGTTTTGGATGATTGGTTTTGATGCAGAAACCGATGAAACATTTATACAGTAATCAATAAATTCTGATTCTTGTCAGAACATCCTTGAATATTACTCGTAATAACTTTCTGATCTCTAGATTAGATGACTGTGAGGTAATCAACGATTCTTCTAAAGAGTCGTTTCTGCGGATCTATCATCTCTTTTCCTGTTCCTTGACGGATGATAACTTAAAATGTCATCGCTGTTCCCTAGAAACTTGGATTCGGGGCTTTCACAAGGTCTCTGATCTCCAGGAAAAGAATCAGTGACAGTGTCAGTGGAGCAAGCCTCCATTCATATCATGTATCTGTCACATGCCACTGTTCTCCAAGGTTTGATCAATTATGTACTAAATCTATTCATTAATGCTTTGTTGGCGCCCAGCTCTCAGCAGTGACTGGGATCAAATATTTCAAAGGATCCGTGAAAACAACTCACATGCCCTTAGGAGCATAAATATTAATCCTTGACTTGTTTATTTCTTGTTCTGAAATATTCATAGTTGTTTTTGCCACTTTCGGAAAAGTGGAACAAACTTCCCAGTGAAGCAATAACCCAGCCGTATCTTAGCCAGACGCTCTCTGAACATCTTGCTCGCTTCATTTCTAATTTCGTTTGATGAACATCTGTCTTTGGGTCGTTACTTTCTCCATAGTCCTCCAGTCGTCCCAAACAGGCCACCTCAACATAACTCAATCTTCTGCTCGTGTCCTGAATTTCTCCTGCACCGCCGACAGGAGTGTATCACATTACATCACTGCATTTAATACTGGCATGATGCTGTAATTTTGTTTTGCATCTTTTTTTTTTTTGGCTGCTCCACTCACACGGTCGTTTCCCCGATGCTCTCCTAAAGTTGTAAAAATGCTTCTTTAATTACTTGACCCACATACCATTATGTTTTTAGACCATTTCGGCTGCACGCTGTTTTGATGAATGCGGTTCAAGTAATGAGCGTACGAGCGCTGAAATATGGAGATTTTCTGACAGCTCATAGAGTCCTTTGTTACGAGCTACTGTGTAAAACCTACAGGCTTAAAAAATGAACGTTTTTCAGACATCATCTTACTTATTTAAATACAGAATGATTGTGTCCTCATTCTGTCTGAATGACTGAGATGAAGAAATAATTACTTCTTTTTTGCAACTTTGAAATCTCCACAAAAACGCTCGGCATACAACACATACAAACGGCGAAAAATGGGTCATTGGCTGCATTAGGGGCTTTTTTAAAAACACAAGGAGTTCCACCTGAGACAGGAAGTGGAGCCATCACCTTCAGCGCGTCACGTTCTACTGTTTAACTTCCTCATTGTTTTCCTTCAATGCAGAATGAGCCTGAACACTGGAGCGTGTTTTGGCAGAAAAAAAACAAAACTAAAGATTCTTCATAGTGTCACTTTAGAACCACTTCAAAGACTGCAGAGGTGTTTTAATCTGCAAAGACACAGGAGTTAAAGGAAAAAAAAAAACACACAGCTCATACTCTGCTCATACATTTCCTCATTTATACCAAAAACGCCCGACTTGCTGGAGGTGAAGTGTGGTGGCAACGTCTAAATGAGAGGTTTCTAAATGAAGCAGAGCTGTAATTAGCACTAATAGCTCGTCAGCTGCATCGCCTCAAGGGGAAAGACATCCAGACTGAGTAGCAGAAAGCAGTCGGCTTTAGTTAGAACAAATTTCTAATGATTCGGTAGAGGCCCAAAGAGGACGGGTTGTTCATTACATCTAAATGCTATTTAGATGATCAAAAGATGTGTGTGAGCGATTGATCAGAGGTTGTTTTGGTTGTCTCAACACTTAAGCCTTAAGGATACACGCACCACGCCGCAGCGCTCCTGTTGTACTCCCAATGTGAAACTGATTATGACGTGTGTATGCTAATGAGAAGGGCTAATGACAAAATGTGGCAGCAGCAGTCAAGGGCAGAGACTTTAAAGCGAAGCTTCGCATACCAGCTGTAATGTCACATATCTGTTGCTCTGTCATGTTCAAAGACTATAAACCATGGTTTGAGGCGACTTCGCTCGCTGACATAGAAATGGCAGCGAGCGAAGAGCTAACTGAAAGATTTAACTTCACTTTCAAGACATCATGTAATGAGGCGTCAGTAAGATACACACTGCATGATTCAGTTTATCATAAATATTGTCTGTGACCAGTTGACGCCGCAGGCTAACAAAGAGATAAAGGATCTGCCTTTGTTGTTTGTACTTGATTCTCAAGCTTAGTGTTGTCATTTAGTGCAGATGGAGAAGTGCAATTATTTAATCAACCTGCAGAAAATGAATCGTCAACAATTTTGGTAATGAATGAATTATCATTTATCAAGAAAATGTACTATAATGTGAGGATTTGCTGCTTTTGTTTTATATCATTGTAACAGAATGGAATTGTTTTACATTTTGTGCTTATTTTCTTACTTACAAGTGTTAGATGAGAACATTGATACCGTTCTCATATCTGTATGTTAAATATGACACTACAGCCAGTAGCCAATTAGCATAATGTTGCTTAGCATTAAGAAATTGGATATGGGGGGGGGAGAAAGTGCTAGCCTGACTCTGTCCAAAGGTGAATAATCTGCCATCTAGCAGCTCTAAAACTCACCTATTAGCACTATATACTTGGTTTATTAAATCTGTACAAAAAAAATGCGATGTAAAAATGACATGTTGTAGTTTTATGGGGTTTTATGTACCAGACTATTTCTTGGCAGGGAGCAATGACTTCATGGAGTCCTGGGCTGAGTGAATCTACAGTGTTTCAATCACAAGTTTGGGACGTTTTCCTCTTCTGTTTGGGTTCTAAGCAGAGTAGACAGATGTATTTTTACTTAATAATCCTGCTTGTTGTAGCATTAAAGCTCCTCTGATTCTACCCAGATCAATCAATAACCATATCTCCTCTCCCCCCCCCGCACCCCGTCACTTTGTCCTTTCCCAGCCTGTGCACACAGAGGGACCTGCCGCTGACCGTCCAATCCTGTGTCCTCCCCAAGGACTGCCAGGTGACCGATTGGGCCGAATGGGGCCCCTGCTCCAAAACGTGCGTGGACCCCGAGTCTCCTAGAGGCAATCGTACTCGGAACAGACAGGTGCTCCAGTTCCCCGTGGGAGAAGGGGCGGAGTGCCCGCCACTGGAGGAGTTGGAGTCTTGTGAACCTCAGGGTGACGGCGTGCCACCCTGCGCCACGTGAGTTCCTCCTGACGACAGGGGAGAGGGGCGGGGAGCGCAGCAGGGAATGAGCAGGGACTTTTTTTTTTGGAATTTGAGTGAAAGTGTAGATGTGGGGTTTTTTTATAGCTTAGCACTCGACAGGCACTCAAGTTTCACATGGACACAATTGCATGTTAGGCTGTAATAATACCCTCCTCCTTGTCCTTGGTTACAGCAGTGTTAAGCCTCTGCTACAAAACACGCTGCAGGGATTCATTCTTCACTCCAATAAAGCTAAAATACAGTAAAAATCAAAGTGTTTGGTATTCACCCTGGTTGAGTCTCTACACTCTTCCTGTTGACTTCCCTTTACTCATATCACCAAGCTAATTTGATCTCCTGGGTGGCCCATGGCTGAGTGTGTGTGTGTGTGTGTGCGTGTAGGAGACAGCATATGGAGATAGATTAGTATAAGTGCTTGGGCTGGTGCCAGATACAAAGTAGAGACAAATGGAAGGAGACTGCAAGGACATTTAAGTCCCACAAACTCACACTCACACACAAAGATTCAAAACATGGTGTAGGCTCACAGATGGCCTTTATTTAATCTCTCAGTTTCTTTGTACCATCTTTACAGAGCTATTCCCCAAAATACTCTTTTCTGCTCAAAACCTGGGGCCTCATTTATAACCGTTGCGTACACGCAAAAGAACTTTGAAATTAGTAAAAATCAAAGTTGATGGGAGAATGTGCTGTCCTCCACAAACACTCTGACATATAAATTACACATATAAATTAAGCAAATAAAATAAAAGATGAAATGTGAGACATGGTTTGAAATTGATACCATTGTTTAAAATGAATGGAAATATTATATGAAGAGTTTGTTTGCAAAAACAGATCAACGCCATTCTTAAAATGAATAAACAAACACCTGTTTGATTGATACTCAGCACACACATACACACACAAAAACATTATTCAGGATAATAATACAAACCGATATGTCTGTTGTTGCAAATGAGCCCCCTCAACCCTCACAGGCATTTTGAGCCAAACGCCGCTGCCGTGCGCCAGCGTGTTGACGTGATTTATCGCTTGTAAAAACACAGCATATGGATAAAGATAACACTATTTATTAAGTAGATCTCTCAGTGTACAGCTCGTCAGGACAGGGAAGCACACGCCTCGGTGTTGTTGAGGTGTGAAGCGGAATTAGATATACACACCAAAAAATACACAAAATTAAGTAATCCTAAAATAAAAATTAATTTACGAAAGAAGAAAAATGTAGAATATATTCTGGGTGAGAGGAGCAGCGAACAGGTTTAAATTTTAATTATTAAATAGAAGGGAGTGGGATGGATGTGCAGGATATTGATGAGGAGTAGGCTACACAGTCTATAGTGTGCAGTTATAAATAGTAAAATAATACAAAGATCACAGATGTGTCACATAAAACGAGTCTGGAAACCTGCATCTGTGAGGATACGGCTGCTCTACACTCTACTTTTATGTCAGACCATGTCTTTTTTTTTTTATTTCGGAGAGGGTCCGACCTTCTGAGCCGGCAACATTAACCGCATCCGCCACAAGCTGCCACTCTAAAGCCTGTTAGACATTTGTAATGCCCGCACTGAGTCCACCAAACAATAGATTTTCTCTGGCTTCAACCTCTAAAACAAGAACTTTGATTTCACACTGTGTGAAATTTCTTTTTTTAGCCTTTCTGTTGGTGTTTGTCTTGGTTGTCTTCATGCAGTCGGCATAAATAAATATCAATTTATTTATAGACACGACATTTATACATTTATATAGACATTTATACATGACGCTCTCTCAGATGCACCGAATTTCGAGTTGATTATGATTTATAAAGGGAAACTGACGTAGGACGTGCGTGTGCACTGTGTTATAAATCAGTTTTCTGTGTTTCGTCCGTACGCAACCTTTTGACGTGAATCCTGCGCACAGTTTTATGGATGAGGCCTCTGGAGTGTTTGATTTTCTGTCTGACTGGTCACATACTTGTGTTTAAAGTTTCTTTTCATAGTTATTGTTGTCCACTGATGCTTCAAACTGTCCTTTTATGTGTTGATGTTACCACCAGCTGTGATAAAAAACAGGACGGGTAAACTACAACCTCTAGATCATGATCGAGATTCACATTTTCCACATCATACATAAAAATGCTGTCAGTTGTATAACTGAATATTTAGTAGGTTTCAAAAACACAAGTGTTCTTCTGTTGTGTGAATAAATGGGTTAACTGGGGGTGAAAGGATGGTGAAGAAACTGCAAGTGGTTCTCAACCTTTTTGGTGTCAAGGACCTCCAAACTGATAAACATCAGGCCACAGATCCGTATTTGATAAGATGTAGTCTCAGGGATCCACATCTGATAAGATTTAGTTATTCCATAACTGTCTATACTGCAGATTAACAGTGAAGAGTGTGAAACCTATGAGCAGAATAGTCTTTCTTATGCATCCTCTCATTGGGCTAACTTCTAGTCAATGAAAAAACAGTGAAATTTAAATATTTTCTGGGGACCCCCTGTGACCTCCTCAAGGACTCCTGGGGATCCCTGGACCCCTGGTTGAGAACCGCTGCTTTAAGATACACTGCACTACAGTAAGCAGAAAAGTTTAGTCCGTGATGTTTTCAGAAAGACAGAAGAAGGCTAAATAGCTCATTACTATCCAAGACTTATCTCTCTGTGCTAAAGTAAAGTCTGCAAGATTGTAAATGTTCTCTACTTTGACACGACATCACACCCACACAGAGCTCTCTCTCTCTCTCTCTCTCTCTCTCTCTCTCTCTCTCTCTCTCTCTCTCTCTCTCTCTCTCTCTCTCTCTCTCTCATCCATCCATCCTTGTTGCTCCATGCTGTCTTTCCCTTCAGTTACACCTGGAGAACCACAGAGTGGAGCGACTGCAGAGTTGACTTGTTGCTAAGCCAACAGGACCGTCGGCGTAGCAACCTTACAGGGCTTTGTGGGGGAGGCCTGCAGACCAGAGAAATTTATTGTGTCCAGGCCAACGCGGAGCTTCTTAAATACCTCAACGACCTCAGAGAAAAGGACAAAGGTAAAAAAAAAAAAAAAAAAAAAAAAAGAAAGATTAAAAATTGTTCTGTTGTTTGTCCTGTCATTTATCTACCTTTGCTCACATATTGTCAAAATCTTGGACCAAATCTTTGCCATATCCTGTATAGTTTGGAAGAAAACAAAAACCAATCAGATGGCTGCCTCCTTGAGTACATATCCAATACATAGATGGTGAAATTCAGCCCTCAAACATTTGTTAAAATAGAGCTAGAGATGCACATATCAGCTGATATTTATCATTATGTGGATCAGATATTGGCCATGATGCCACCGATCAGAATTAAATACAAATTATTTGCTAATATCATTATAAAATTCGATGTTTCTGCTATCAGTGCTACAACAATCTCTGACCTCATTTTACCTCACACAAATATAATCCCAATGAGTTCCAAGTGGCGAGGTATACGGATGTTAAATTTAGGAAAAAGAGAGCACTGCTGTCAAGTCGATACTGGGTATTGGCAGATACACCTGAGATGAGGTATCGGATTCAGTATCCGGAGAGAAAAAGCCGGATCAGTGTATCCATAAATAGAACAACTCCTTGTCAAAGTTCAGTTTTTTTTCTCTGACATTTAAAGTTTATTCTCTGAGGTCAAAAGTCACTCTTATTATAAGTATATAAATATATATATTCCTTTATTATAGTGACAGTGGAGAGATGAAAACAAAGGGAGAGAGAGGTGAGGTATGACATGCAACCAGGGCACTCCGACTCTACTCATCTTAACTCTAGTTCCTTATTTTCCTCCAGACCCTTCTCCTTTTCTTAATATATGTTCATGGATCGGAGCCATAAAGCCCCAAGATAAATGCAGATTTTTTTTGCTCAAGGTGAAACATTTTCAACTTGTGGAGGCGCTTCTTCACCTCAGTTATTTCCCTCCAGAGTGAATTTGCATCTGTCTGCACCCACTCACGTTCTATGCATTGACTTCATATGCAATCATGTCGCCTCTAAAACTATCTTTGTATTCAGTCTGAACACACCTTTAGAGGTAACATCAGTCTGAACCACATGAACCTTTAACACATTGTTTAAAGAAAACAGCGACCCTAAGACTTATATTATGACAACATTATGTGTTTTTTTTTACTGAGTATTTTCTCACATATATGTACAAGGAGGCAGAAGTTTTCTCCAACCAGCTGCTTGTTGCTGTGCAGGGTTCATGATCAAGATTTTCCACAAGGTTTTGAATGCACTCACTAAAAAAAAAACGTATGTACCGTATAGGAGGTCAGCAGTTCAGATTCTTAACCCAATAAAAATAAAAACCTAGAGAATTGGTAGGAACATGCTCTTCCTTTCTTGGAATTGCTGTTCATAACCAACCAGCCTCTGTCTGCTATCTTTTCTGCTGCTTTTATTTAGTCTCTCTTTTTTGCCTGCTGCTCTTTGAGCATCTGCACTGTGCTCTGTCATTTCATGTGCTTTGTTTGCCGTGTTCAAAAAGTCCCGGTTTATTAATTCTACATTTTTTTTGCTTTGGAGCTCAGCCGTCTTCCTTCCATACTGTAACCAAAGTCAACACCGCGGTTGCATACATGAAATTATACTTATTTAGGCAGCATAGCCTGAAACAAATCAGCTGAATCCTCAAGTGTAACTCAAATAAATTTGATCAAGGAGTGTTACATGACAAGCAACATACTCCAATTCCCCACACAGTGCGCAGTAAGAGCTGCAGTTCCTTGGTGGATTGGTAAAAGATAATTGCATATCAAACGCTTACAACAGACATGAGCTCACATGTTAACTCAATTCATGTCCAAATATACAATAACATACAATATTGCATTTTCACTAATAGTCAATGTAGTATGTTTTTTTTTTTATATCTTCTGTCTTCAAATATCCCACTGTGGCTACATTATCAAGCTTTCTGTTTGAACATTTAAATAGCTTTTTTATCCGCTGCCATTCTCTCCTTTCAATCCAAATCAGGAGTCATTTAGAACAGGGATTTGTCTACTCGTGTATCCTGCTGTGACTTGTCAGTGGTCACAAGTACGAAGGCTTCCATTTCTGACACTTGTCAAGCCAGCTTAGAGTCAAAGCTGCCCTCTTAAAGAGGGTGTTAAAAACATTAGTTGAGACTAAGCTTATGGAGACCAACCGTGCTGATCGCGTGAGAGAGAGTGACAAAGTCTAAGAAGAGGTGAGATGCCCGGTTGGCCACTTGTGCCAAAATGTGAAGAGATGTTCCTCTCACGCAACCAGGAAGTTATACACAATATTTTTGTAGGGTTTCGCCTAAAAATATAACGACTTGTATTTTTTCCAAGTGTATTCTGGTAGTGTTAATTGCACTGTAATTTGTGGGTGTTTTTGTAGCTGATACCCTGATAATCAGAATCATTTTCACTTCATTATGCAGTCATGTTAGTTTTCTATTTGATCATTAGTGACTGAGGTATCTGTCCTGTTGACATCATTTTCAGTTGACACAGAAGCTGTGGTAGCGTTCGTTAGGGGCAGTTAAAGGCACCCTGTGGAGATTTGACCGCTAGTAGCGCTACAGTATGAAGCAATGTGTTTATGAGTATGTCCCTGGTCTGTTGTCATTGCACACAAGGACAGACATGCACACACACAAGACCTTGTTGTGTGCATGTCTGTAAAAACTGTAAAACACTTTTACCTGCTCACTAGATAGGTATTTAGACCTGCATCTGCAAAGTTTTAGTCGACTTTTATGTCAGTCAATGATGGACGGCAGCAAAATGGACATTTATTTACATTCATATCCTGCAGATTATTCCATTTTATTCTTTTTAATATATCTTGAAGGGTTGTAATATTAATCTGAAACTATCTTGTGTGATGTTGAATACATTTAAGATAGATGACTTGAAGGGGAAAAGCTGGCAGTATATTTGCTACGCTACGGTACTGTTTCTCAGAGTTTGAATTGATCGGCGGTCTTTTGGTTCTACCAGATTAAATCCATCAGAAGACGCTGTTCAGACAAAGCATATTGAATAATATAAGAAATAATGTATATCTAATGAGATTTTATGTCCTTCCTCTGTCTCACTCTTTCTTCCTTCCCTCCAGCTGAAGAGAATTGCGGGGCGAGCGGGAGCAAACATGCGACGGAAACCGGAGCGATCATACATGTCGAAGCTCCTATAACCTCTGTTAACATGCAATTTAAAGATTCAGATATACTTGTTGAGAGCGATGTTGCCAAGGCTGGCTGTGCAGAAATGTGCGTGACTTGTGTGTTTGAGTGTTTGCACAGACACACACACACACACACACACACACATGTGCAAAGTTCTTATCTTCTTGGCACAGGATTTCTTTTCCCTCCATTGGGGGGTAATCTCCCAGCATACCACTGAGACAGAGAGTCAGACAGTGGCTCAGTGAAGTTTGCTGCAACCGGTGCTCTCTTTCTCCCCCTGTCTCATGCATAAATATCACCATCCAAAGGGGCGGAAGATACCCTCAGGCCAAGATCTGGAATCAGCTTACCACCTTCTAAATCTTAACCTTAATCTTTATGGGGGAGTAGCTCCAATCTGACCCAAGATCAGTATCATAGCCTAAGTAATGTCATCTGGCACTTCCTCAGCTAAGGCTGAATGACTTTGGGTTTGGGTCTGCCGCTGGAGAATATAGAACCCCAAAGCACTCGTTGAGTTGACTTCTTGGTCACGTTTTCCCAATTTTCGTCGAAAAGATAAAGTTTAAAGTCCTTTAAAGCTGCGTTAACACACAGAGTGTATAAAGGAGAGATTTATTCATTCTCAAGTTAATTTGGACTGATTAGAATAACGTCTTTTGAACTCCGGTGGCACATTGACACCTAAAAATGTGAAAATTTTGAAAGAAATAGCTCAACCTTTTGTGCTTTATTTCAAAGTGAGATGACAGGATTGATACCACTTTAAGTACAGAGCTGGAGTCAGGACAGCCTAACACCTCGGAAGCTCTCTTATTTACAATATATATCTCGTTAAATGTTCACCTGAACAGTAAGGTGAAAGTGTCAGTTTATGTGTTGGAGCCATTTCTCGACCAGCAAAGGTTTATTTATCTGCCCAATACTTCTGTGCACAATCTCCAGCTTGCCAGATATGGTCAGTGAGCATAGAGAGATTTTGGTTTTGGTCTCTAGTGTATGCAGGCACGCTGGTACCAAACCAGGCATAGAGGCAGAGTAGTTGATGTAGGAAAGGAGTGCACACTTGCCCCAAAGCCAAAATCTTTATTTTAATTCAAAGGGACAGGGTTTAGACTCAAGTCGGATCTTCGTCAGGTCAAACCAGGAAACCTCACTGGAGACTTTGGGATGCTACAGTAAGCTGTGTTCCAGCTCATAAAACCACCTATTATCATTTTTAATTTGCACTTTTTTGTACAAGAGGACATTACAGGAGACCGTTTAATTTGTCAGCTATAGATGTGTCGGTAGGTGTACTTTGGAAAGAGCTAAGCAAACTGTTTCTCCTGCCTCCAGTTTTTATGCTAAGCAAGGTTAAACTCATCAGTCTCACAAATATAAGAGCGGTATCAATCTTCTCATCTCATTCTTGAAAAGACAGCAAATAAGTAACGTCTCCTAAAGCTTTTCTTTTACGTGCTTCAAAAGCCTAAAAAGGGCAAGGCACAGTCTGAGCTGACGTTAATTGTCAGCTCTTTCTTCATGAGTTCTATCTACGATGAACAAAGATTAAATTACGGCAAAAAAAAAAAAACTTACTGTAGATAAATCTGTCACTCTGAAGTTGAAAACACTGGAATCAGATTTCTTTTCATCCCTCAACACCAAAGTTTCCGACCTGGTGGGATGACATGAGCACCAAAAGTCACTGTGGCTTTTATTCATAAACCATGGGTCTGATTTGTTCGTATTTAAAAAAAAAAGAACCACAAACAAAAATTATCTTCCACTGTCAGTCAGACTTAAGATAATAAAAGACAGAGAAACAGATTTAATCACAATCTTAGAGCATTTAATTGTAAACAAGCCTGTGTTTTGAGGCCCAGCTCTCTGTGGCCCCTCCTGCTGTTGCTTTTGCATTAGTCTCTGTCTGTCTCTGGTTTGCTGTTTCCCCACTCTCTCTCTGCTTTTTTTTTTTTTTCCGTTTGATAGTGCCTGTGTCTCCCCGGTGTGTGCGTAGCTAATAGCGCTATCTCCCCCCTGTAATTGCAGCGGGTCAGACCCAAAGACAGCAGAAGCCTAGTGTCCCCCCTCTCCTCTCCATCACCTTCCAGATTACAGGTAGGTGTTTTTAGTCACGCTGATAACGAAGCTCCAGCCTCTCCCACCGTTTTTTTCCGCCTCCCAGGTCTCTTGTTTTTTTCCTTTTTATGCTTTCTCTCCTCTGCCTCTGTCATTGTCAATCTCCAATCTCTTCCTCCTCCTCAATCCCTTTTGACTCCTCTCCTCCTTTTTTCTCATTGTATCTTCTTTCCTTTTCTCTTATGTCATCTTATCTCTCCTCTCCTCCTCTCTATCCACATCTCCTCTCCTCTATCCTCATCTCATCTCCTTTATCCTTGTTTCTTCACCTCTCCGCTTCTCTGTCCCCTTATCTCTCCTCTCCTCTCCTCTTCTTTCCTCTCGTCTATCCTCTCCTCTTCTTTCCTCTCCTCTCCTCTCCTCTCTCCTCCTCTCCTCTTCTCTCCTCTACCCTCCTCTCCCCTCCTCTTCTTTCCTCTCGTCTATCCTCTCCTCTTCCCTCCTCTCCTCTCCTCTCCTCTCTCCTCCTCTCCTCTCCCCTCCTCTCCTCTCCTCTCCCCTCCTCTTCTTTCCTCTCCTCTCCTCTCCTCTCCCCTCCTCTCCCCTCCTCTTCTTTCCTCTCGTCTATCCTCTCCTCTCCCTTCCTCTCCTCTCCTCTCCTCTCTTCCCCCCCTCTCCCCTCCTCTCTCCTCCTCTTCTTTCCTCTCGTCTATCCTCTCTCCTCCTCTCCTCTCCTCTCCCCTCCTCTCCCCTCCTCTTCTATCCTCTCCTCTTCCCTCCTCTCCTCTCCTCTCCTCTCCTCTCCTCTCCCCTCCTCTTCTTCCCTCTCGTCTCTCCTCTCCTCTCCTCTCCTCTCCTCTCCTCTCCTCTCCTCTCCTCTCCTCTCCTCTCCTCTCCTCTCCTCTTCTCTCCTCTTCTTTCCTCTCGGCTATCCTCTCCTCTCCTCTCCTCTCCTCCCTCCTTGTTTCCTGCCGTCTCATCTATTCTATCCTCGTCATGTCTCCTCTATCCTTGTTTCCTAACCTCTTCTCTCCTTTTTTTGCTCTTTCCTCATCCTCTCTCATTTCCTTTTCGTTTTCTCTCCTGTCATTTATTCTTGATTTCAGTCCTCTCCTCTCCTCTATCCTTGTTTCTTCACCTCTCTTTTTCTCTGTCCTCACCTTTTTTACCCATTCCTCCTCCTCTCTTGTTTCCTCTTATGTCATGTATTTTCAGTTCTCCTCTCCTCTCATCTCCCCCTCTCTACCCTTGTCTCTTCACCTCTCCTCTCCTCTTCTCTGTCCTCTACTTTTTTACTCTTTTGTTCTCTTCCCTCATTTCCTTTCATTTCCTCTCCTGTCATTTTTCGCTCCTCTCCTTGTCTCGCCTCAACTCTCCTTCCCTTAAATCCTCGTCTCTTCTCCTCCGTCCTTGATTCCTCACCTCTTCTCTGTTCTCTCCTTTCCTCTCTTGTTTCATTTCCTCTAAACTAATTTATCCTTGTTTTCAGTCCTCTTTCTTCCTTTGAACTCCACAGCGGATCACAAAGAAAATAAGAATCAGTCTGAAAGAAGGAATTCAATTTGATTTTAACAACAAATCAAAGGATCTTCGCTACACTTTGATGCTTTAGATTTATGATCACGTTAAGGGTTCACAACATACGAACGTGTGTCCTCAACAAAACCTCAAATTACTAGTCTTTATTCAGAGAGTTCAGCGTTGTTGCCAAACCCAACAAAGGGACAAGTAGAATTACAACAAAGTTCTGCATTCTTACATAAAAAGCCGGGCAGAGGAGTCGAAGCTTTGAAGGGACTGAAAGAAAAACTTTGTTTCCCCGGCAAACAGAATACGGATAGTTAGACATGAGACGGTTTCCGCTGCAGTAAGGCACACTCACATGAGGGATTTTTTTTTTTTTTTTTTTTTTACCATTGTCAGTTTAGTACAATAGGAAATGAACTCACTGGAGAAACACGCTATAAAATGGACTCATAAAGAAGCAGAATATAGAGAAAGTTGTTGTTTTTTTTTCCTCACTTCATCACACAGAGACCAATACTCTCTTGGTCCTCAATTTTGTATTCACAAATGGATTGATGTTTAAAGATTGAAGTCAGTGTATTTCCCCAATAAGACGTGGATTAACGGTGGCTCAGCAAACTCGGTATTTGACTTTCAGTGTATTTGTAAGAGGAATTAGGCATTTTGCATTTCAAAAGCACCACTTGCCTTTCCCCTGTACATTTCTGAGGGAATTATGATTCAGCTCTCCTGACTATGTGAGACTTTAAGCTCTCAGATGTTTTGTCGGAACAGTCGGAATATAGGAAATTAAGTGCCTCAGGTCGAACATGTGAAGAGATTTTGTTTCTGTGAATCATTAAATATACTAAACGTATTAGAAACATATCATTCAATACTTGAAAGATGGAGCTCAATGCATCCTCATACTTTGCAGAGAAAAATCTCAGGATATGTTTTTTTTTGTTTTTTTTTTTACTGATCATCGGTTTCACAAAAAGTGGATTTCCTTCTGGGGGAAAAAAAAACATTGTAATATCCCAAACAGACACCATAACAGATGGTTCCAGTTCAGTCTTTCACAAGTCTTCAGTAGCATCAAACCAACCAACCAATCAAATCAAACCAAGTCTACCTTCAGTAACAGGTGCTGATGGAGCACTGCAGTGTCATGAGTTGATTACAGAAGATGAAAACAACATTAGATGACAAATATCAAAAAATACAAGTCTAACTCCAGAGCAGAAATATTAATTTGAGAAAAAATTAGCCTAATATTATATCATCTATTGCAATATTTTGTAAAATAGGACTCTAAATATCGGCTTTATCTTTGATGTTCACTGTAGAGTTTAAACCTTTAATGCATTGCATACATTTTCCAGTGATATCCCCTTTTAAAATACAACTCTTGAACCAACAGTTGATTTAAATATTGAACTATAGAAACTGTAGTTTTAATTAATCTTTAGGGTAACAGCTTCTTTTAAGTCTGTCTTACTAGAAATAAACCTTTTCTATATCTGTATGTTTTTATACTGTTTTATACCAGTTATTCATTGAAAAATATGTGAGGAATTAACAGTTGTGAAATCTGATTCATATGCACTGCACAGCTTTACATGTGTGCTTTGTATGTGTGTAGCCATAAAGGAAAAGAGGCTCAGAAGTGTCAGTCAGAGTGTGGAGCTCCAGGCAGGAGGGTTCGGCCTGAGTGAGCAGGACTCACCTTTATCAGTGTCCTGTAGGGCTGGTGGTTTAAAGGAATAGTTCAACATTTTAGGAATTACGCTTATTCACCTTCTTGATGAGAGTTAGATGAGGAGATCGATAACACTCTCCTATCTGGTCACTAAATATGAAGCTCCTGCCAGAGTTAGAGGAGAAGAGGAAATGTGAGAAACAGGGAGAAACAGCTAGTTTGTCTCTGTCCAGTAAAAAAAATCTGAAACAAACAAGATATAACATGTCAATCAGTGAGCTTTACAGGTGTTGGTAGACAGATTTTGTTATTATCTTTGGACAGTGACAGACTAGGTGCTTCCCCCTGTTTCTAGTCTTTATGCTAAGCTAAGCTAACCGGCTGCAGGTGCTTCATATTTATTGTACAAGTATGAGAGTGATATCAATCTTGTCATCTAACCCTCAGCAAGTGAGCAAATTAGCGTATTTCCCCAAAAGGCCGAATAATTTAACACTCATACTGTGAGCTGTAAATGCCACTCTCTGGGGTTTAGTCTGACCGGAGGCTCCTGTCAAAAGTCAAAAAAAGTCAAAAGTCTCCTCTGTCCCCTTATTTCCTGTCAATCTTCACCTTTCAGTATCAAATAAAGACTCAAAAAGGGCGAGAAACAAAATTCTCGCATGAACAGCTCCGGGAAGATACGGCAGCCTTACCGCTGAAATGACACTGACACCAACATACATACAGCATGTGCATGCATAAATGCATAAACTCAGGCTTCACCTTCAGAAACTCCACATATCAAATTTATTTATCGTGGCACGGTTCAGCAGACATGTAGAAATGTATTCTGCACGGTTGTCACAGAGCTGTGCCCCCGCATGGCGATAGCATCTCTCTCATTTTTATTTCGACAAAGTTCCTCAGTGGGAGTTCAGACAGGAGCGCACTTACCAATTGCATCATGGTAAAGCTTTTCTAAATCCAACATGGCATAACTAGGGAATGTAGATGCCAAATTACACTTCATGGAATAAACATGAGCCGAGACACTGTCACTGTTCTCTCACACCTTTAGTGTTGTATTGTTGTATCCTTCCTCCTGTCTCCGCTGAGAGTCGGTGGGCAGGGCTCCACTATGCTTTATGTTGCTAGCACGAGATAATCATTGCTAATTTATCAACCTGACATGCTAACAGGGAGGTGATAAACAAAACAAAGGAATAATAGTGTCTACTTCACAGGCATGTTTTTTTTTTTTCTCATCCGCTCTCTGTAGGGACTCTAATGCCAGGAATACAAGTAAATAAGCATTTTTCATGTCCCTTGTTGGTGTTGATTGTAATATGCAAGCACATAAAGACAAATCAGAATAGGATCAAAGAAAAACAGGTTCATCTTTTTCTCTCCCACTTAAATATGTGTTCCCTTTTTTTCTTGCTCATTTTCTCAGCCTCCCGCCCGGTGGAAAACAAGCTGTGTGAGGGTCCCGTCCCCAACAGGTCCCAACTGTGCCAAATCCCCTGCCCCATTGACTGCGAGGTGTCGCCGTGGGGGGCCTGGGGGCCGTGTACCTTCGAGAACTGTGACGACCAGGCTGGAAAGAAAGGTAAGTTTAAAGGTGTTGTGTGGCCACTTTTTTAAAATTATTATGATTAATATGTCAAAGTTGTTATGTAACATTTGTTTAATGCAATAATAGCCACTATTTCAGGCCAGTTTTGTTTTTCTAAATAAACCCACCCACTCTTACCCCCTCATATGCATTAATTTCTTTTTTGGCTCTACCGAAGATGATTAACATGTTGGAAGTAATTTGCCCGTCATCTGTCATTCCCTCCTCCGTCTGGCGCTGAGATAAATTCTGACAGTTTTTCTTTGTGAAACAATGATATCTTCCCTTGTTCCTAGTTCTTATGTGTTTTCCAGTAATTATACCAATGTATTAAAAAAAAATAATGTGGAAATAATATATTATCATGCAGTATTTATCTAGACGCTCTCTCCCCGGAATCAACCCAAAATAAATCATTGAAAAAGATTCGGTGCTTTGTTTTTACAGCGTAGTAAATGCTGCCTAAACTCCAGCCAGCCCTTATATTGTCTTTTTTAAGAGAACAATATAATTATTACAAACATTATTATTGAGTCTGAAAGCATTCATTAACTTGCAATCTTCATTACGGTTTAACTATGTAATATTATTATCGTTTTTATACTAGCTATAACCTTACAAAATAGCTTCAGAGCATATAACACTGACTAGTTCATGATTGAATGTCTCTAGTCATAGCAGGTCGTTGTTAAAATATACATAGGAAACATACTATCTCTGCGGGTGGAACTGCAGCCACACTATTATTACCCTCACAGTATGCTACATGTGCCTTTATTATATCAGTATGTAGCAGCTGCATCACCGGTACACTTATAGTCTGGATAGCAAAATGAAAGTAAAATGTTCATGCCATGTGCACTTATAAATCTAACGTGATATACTGTATGTGAAGGAGCGTTTAAGTGATCAACGTTGTGTTCACTGAAGCTTATAAATAATGTCAAAGGCTGATTTCTGCATGACTTGGCTGATTGGTCACATGTGCCATTACCGAAGTGAGAACTCACTCGGTACTAGAAAAAGATGGGGCAGGGTGTAATTTCTGGCAGACTAAAGCAAACTCTGTGTGTAGTGGGGGGGGGGGGTTTCTCATGTTCCCATTAGTATTAATGAGCTGTCTCAACAAATCAGCCATCAAGCCAAACCAAGATAATCATGAACATCTATCATACACAGGAGAGAAAGTGATAGATTCGGTGTGTTATTCTAAATGTAGAACAGCTCATTTTCTCAGGTTTGTCACTTGTGATGACTTTTTTCTGCAGGTTTCAAACTGCGGAAACGACAGATCACCAACGAGCCGACGGGAGGGCCCGGAAACTGCCCTCACCTGGTGGAGGCGGTGCCGTGCGACGAGCCTAGCTGTTACGACTGGCAACTGGTCAGCCTGGATCAGTGTGTTCCTAATGATGAGAAGACGTGCGGGCCCGGCACGCAGCTCGCACAGGTCCGGTGCATCAACAGCAACGGTGAGATGGCAGAATTCAATGTCATTTATCAAATAGACGATGAGATGTTACTGAGCGCGTTTGATGAGCTGCGCAGCTGTCAATTAAGCTTCATGCCCCACAGTTTCTGGTAGGTATTTGTTGACTGACATTATCAATCTCGTTCCCACTTGCTACCTATCTACCTTTCAAATATGTAGTGCTTTCGATCCTCCACCTTCTACAATGAAAAAAGTGTAGTTGTGACCTTGTGTGGAAAAATCCTATATTTTCAAGGTGATCTCTCCACTGACCCTCCAACTAGAGCTGCACAACTCTGTACGTGAGGAGATCTCCATGACTAGACTTGTGAGGAGTCCTCTCTAGACTCCTCTCTCTCTCTCTCTCTCCACTCTCTCTATCCTGTTAAACTTCTCCTACTTTAACGCTTGCTTGATTCAGCATTGCCGCCTCTCTCACGCTGTCTCTCTCATTACAGTCTTTCCTTCTGCATGCACAATTAAACCTTACTCACACTAAATCAAATCAATCCTCCGTGGCGCTGGGTCTAGAAGTATCTCGCGCCCTTTGCCGCTCCTGATTTTTACTGCTACTTTTTATTACTGTAAATCTTTAATATAAGGGGCGGTGGTGCAGAGATGATTTGTGGACATCCTGTTGCCGTCAGGTTGTGGACAAATGTTAGGCAATATAAGCTGCAGCACATCATCGATTTTTATTTAGTCGTTTTTTTTTTTACTCGCAAGGTGTAGATAAAAAAACCATGTTTATTTATTCTGTACGTAAAGTTAGAATGTGCTGCAGCTGTGGGAATCTCATTCAGTCCCAAATGTACTCAGTAAATCTTCATTTTATGATGCGGTGCAGTGACTTTGTTCACATATTCCCCGCTAGAGAACTTGATTTGTCCTTCTAACGTCTCCCACAAATCACAGTTCATGCATCAACTGCAGACATTCAGTGAAGTTCCAGTGGATACTCCCCTTGTACTGCAGGAGTAACAGAAACTCTGCACTTTTCTTTCTCCCCTGACTTCGGTTGATTGATCCCCCCCCCCCCCCCCCACCTCCATTCCCCTCATCTGATGAAAATTGATTTGTTCTGTTTGGATTTTCGCTCCGTTTTTCGCCTCAGAGATTTTTCACTGCAATGCTGGCTGTATATTTTCTCCGAGTGTGTCCCAGTCATAAAAGAAAAGGCCACACAGCCGGGCCCCAGACAACAACCGAAGGTCGATACAAATGTTATTGAAACTGGCTATTGATATTCCCCATGCTGGCTGCCCTGCCCACTTAGGCAGAGAGCTGTTTCTTCTCAGCACACTGAGCTTGGAGGTTTTCCCCCTTCATAGTGGGTGTGCTATTCATTCATGTTTTCTCTGTGTGAGCCTGAAAACTGCTGGGGTCCCTTGTCACTTCTTATTTTCATGCCTTCTCGGTTCAGTCATGATTGGTTCACTGCATATCTGTCAAAGTGACATCTTAATGCAAAGTCAGGCCCGGTCTGACTTTTGAAGCTCAAGTGATTCTCCCCTGCTTGAAATTGCAAAACCAACCATTGAAAGGCTTACGTTTTTCTGGGTGTATGCCGCGCTTGCAGAAGAAAATATTCTCAGCTTGGTTCATGGCAGCACATGAAGCAACACAGACGAATATGTGGGTTAACATAATCCACTTATGGCTGATGCTAGGAGCTCATTAATAATACATGTACGCTAGTGTAAAAATGTGGGAATCCCACGAGAATTTACTTCCTCCATGTTCGATGCCACTCAAGTATGGAGATGGGCCAGTGAGTGAAGAGTGCATCAATATGAAAATTCCACACATAATCCATAAATATGGTCATAATCAACTGTCATGTCAATATGGGAAACACAAGTGAAATGTTTGAATTATTTCTGTGGTGAGGCACAGCTTAGGTAAATCCAGGAATATTGGATCAACCCAGAAATATCAGTCATGTCGCTGGTGAGAGTGTGGTTGGCTATTTGCGGTGCTTGGCTGAGAGATTTTTGATGCATACGGATTCATTGATGCCATCTGTGATGAAACAATATTTGTACAAAACAAATCATGTTTTGCCCTCTTGTACAGCAGTTACCATCACTCTCTTTCTCTTCTCCATAATAAATCTCGATTACCTAAAGCTGCACAAAGCAACTTAACAGCCTGGTGATTCCAAAGGACATAAAAAAACACAGTTTTTTCATGTGAAATTAAATTTTTATTACCCTGAAATCTTTAAAGCTATAACATGTAACTATTCTGCATTAAAATGTCTGAAAACAACTAGACCAATGTTATATATTTTGTGGAGTTGTGTACTTACATTATCCCAAATGTTTCCAACAATGGTCTGTTTCATTTGGTCGCCTGTCAATGGCGTCATACCTCCTCTACCAAAGAGTATACGCGCACAAGATGCATGCATCAGTGTTGTGGTTGTCCACCACAATGGCGTCTACCAAAGAGTGTACGCCCACAAGATAATACGTCAGCGTTGTGGCCAGAATCTGTCATAAATTGACTTTTTTTCAGTTTAAACCACATTTTTGTGATAGATTTTTAGATCTTGGTCGTTTTTAACTGTATCTTTTAACCAGATGAAGGATTTTAGTCATCGGACGTCTGGATCTTAAGTAATCAGAGAAACAAGCTGAGCAAACGTTAGCAGCAGCTCACCTAACAGCCCATCCTGGACATCCTGGGCCCACCGAACAGCATCAGAGAAACGACGTGAAACTGCTTTATTCAGTATTTTTACCTGTTTTAACCACCAGGTGTGTTTGTTCTGAAGAGGAGGAGACCTCAGCTCCTAGTAAAAACATCCTAAATAATGAACACTGTAGTAATACTAACCAGGAGAAGCTGGTTGTTTAACAATGACGACAACAACTCTCATCATCCCACGCTACTTCACGACGTCATCAAACTCCGTCTTTTGTTATTGTTTTGATTTAGAGACCCCTAGAGGCTGAAATTACATATTGCGTGTTTAAATGAGATTTTGGTAAACTCCACAGAACATCCTCATGTTTGCAAACCCGACCTGGTCTATGATTGCCTCATACCAAACATCAAAAGAACAGAATCAGAAAAGAAAAAGATGAATCACTGGTACAATAAATTTCAGCTTTTTCTTGGCAGACTACTTGCTCGCTGCTGGTTAGAAAACATTTTGTATTGTGCTCTTATAGTATGTTTCAAATATTCACTTCTTGTCTGCAGATTTCTTTCTGGTTTCTATACCACAGAGACAGTATGAGGCGATCAAAGAATGCCAAGATGATACTTGTGCCAGTTTTGGAAGATATCCCTCCCGAGTTGTCTTACAGAGAACAGACATCTTAAGAAAACAAGCACGTTGTCACAATTTGAGATGGATTGTGTGCTTGACATTGCGCCATCAATTAAGACACACAGCTGTTCATCTTCTCAGCTGCTCCAACATCTCTGTTCTGAAGTGTGGTGTTAGGGCGATAATGGGATTCTTGCAGTGAATCTTAAAGACTTCAAGTTTATTCTCATCACTCAAGTTACCACCAAGACCGTCCTCAGTTGGCAAGTAAACTTTGGCACATTTATATATGTATGTCCTCTTTCCTATGTTTGTTTTTTCCTTTGGTTGTTTACATATTTTCAAAAATGTCCCAAGGAGGATGCAACAGCGCTCACAAACACAGTATGGATTTCATTTGGGGTAAACAGATCAATATAACAACAGAAAAAGATGACATTTCACTTTGAAATGATGATGAATTTACATTGCAGCAGAAATATCAACTGGGTAATAAAGAGGTGCATAACACTCATGGGAAACAAGCATCAGTAATTGCCAGAAAGTAAAGAAATGTCTTTCTTCCCACCGTTTCAAATATTCCCTCTTTTGTTTTAATGTAATACTATCAAGTTTCTGAGTAACAGAGTTTACCTGGAAACATATGTCATTTTAAATAATAACCACAAATCCTTCTGCAAAACACCTGTTTTGACTTTAATCACAAAACTTTACATTTTTTGGCTCTATTGCTTTGAACTAAACACAAAGGCTCAGAGTCTTTGATGCTAAGGTTGTTGCTAAGGTTGTTCACGTTGTCTTCTCATGTATTTTGGATCGGATTCAGGCTCAAACATGTATGGGTGTACTTGAGAAGTTTATATTTTGAGTAAAGAACAGGAAAAAAGAAGCAAAATCCTACTACTTTAGTACTACTACCTCTGGAGCTGGCAGAAGTCTGCCGAGGGGCAGCTTCCAGGAACTAGCCAATCAGAATTGAATGTGCTCATCATGAGGGAGGAGCTAAAACAGCCTGTTTCAGACAGAGGCTGAACTGAGGGGCTGCATAAAAGGCCAGTATAAGATAAATAAGGAGTTTTTTGAACTGTAAATCATGCAAAGATATTCCTGTGGAGCCCCACAGTAAAAATATAGACCTGGAAATATGCATGATATGTCCCTTTTTAAAATGCAGCTTCAATCTGTCCAGGTTTCCTTCCTCCCGTGTTTGATCCTGTTATATTCTGTAACTTGTTTCTTCAGGAGAGGTGGTGGACAGAAACCTGTGCTCGTCTTCCGCGGCTCCAGAGCCCGTGCCCTGTGAGGTGCCTTGCTCCAGGGACTGTGTGCTCAGTGACTGGACACCTTGGTCCACTTGCTCTCAGACCTGCTCTAGTAAAACCATCGAGGGCAAGCAGATGAGGACCCGTTCCATTCTGGCTTACAACGCCGGGGAAGGTAAGTCTCCACCTGCTGGCAGTCTTCTGCACCATGGTGTATAAAATATATGTAGATGAGGCCTGGATATTGGCTTAGTCATGGCCTTTCAAGTTGTCCTTTGCTGTCACTCACTGAATGTCTGGATTTCACACTTGTCTGCGTGTGCATTTGTCCTTATCTCAAACATTCTGCTTATCTGTCCTGGTGATTATTTCTGTTGGACTGTCTCATTGCCTGACACTCACTTTTTTTTTATCTATCTGTTTCTAAGATAATTTCTATGCATATGCTTGTTCTCTGTGGTTTTAAATCTCTGTGTGCATTTAGGTTGTCTGTCTTTCTTTTCTTTTTGTCATGTCACCAAACATTTTCCTTGTGTCTTATCTGGATGTGTGCGTTTTTTTTTTCTCACAGTCACTGCAATGGTTGTGGCATGGATCACAGTGATGGAGGGTAACATTTGTAATTAAAGTTTGCTGGTAGCTGTTTTAAACCTCTAGCTATGTGTCTACACATAACAAAATGAAAATTGTTAGCTTGTTTAGAGCTCCAAAAAATGTAAACATACATATATCATAACAGCTGCAGGGAACTTAGAATTGATTGAGAGCTTATTCAGTTGTACTACAATCAACCATTAACTGTAGTACACAGTTGGCTATGTGTGAAATAGCTTGATTGTTTTAGCTGTTTTTTGTTGTCCTGCAGTAGTTTTAGTTAATGTACTGAATCTTTCACATGTCACATTAACATATTTAATATCTGTATTTATTTAAGGTCTTTCACGGGTGCCAAAGTTTCCAGAACTTTTTGGTAAATCTTTGATTAGACTAGAAATATAGTAGCTGTACTTGTAGTAGTTTTAGATTGGTTGAGGAATACATATGAAAATGATAGGAGGCCTGTACGACTCAAATTTTGTGAACTCACTTACTCTCTAACAATACCTGAAAGAAGCTTTGTCTCGCCACCACAGGTTTCTCCTGCAGAGTAGATTATCTGATTAGATTTTTAGCTCCTTGAAAGATTTTGTAGCTCCTGCATTGCATATTAATGAAGAAAGAAAAGTAGTTCCTTGAGACTACAGAAACTACCCAGAGCTTTAAAATACAGGGTTCATCTTAATATGCAACCCCCAATGTCTGCTAATTAATACAATAATAAGCCAAATTAATGACCTAGTTAGCATAACTGCTTACATTTAATTCCATGGTGATGTCGGCAGGACTTAAGGAGGCCCGAGTGCCTCTTACTGTTTGACACCCATCAATTGAACGGTATTCAAGATGCATGCTCAATGACTCTAGCTCTTTATGAATTTGACAGCAAATTGTAATTTATACTGCAAACATGAATACATTTAAATAACTCAAATATGCTGATTTTATTTGTTACCCCATCATGTGGTTTATGTTTCTTGTATCCAAGGCTGCCTCACATTTTCACCATTGTCAGATGTTCAGCTTTTTCTAGGTCATTGTTCATCAACAGCTCATGCTCATTTGAGGCACCATGTCATGCTAGTGTTGGGGCTAGCATTGTTGTTAGACAGCTAAACTGGCATGGAGCAGTCAGGAGGAAGGAAGTCATTCTCAGTTACTATTAGGGTGAGATTTGTCTGAGCTGGCAGTCTGTGATTCAGGACCGACTGTGTGTACACCACCGCTCATTATGGAGCTGGCTCTCTGTCAACTCAAACCGCGAAATACAGGTGTGGACTCACAGTCCCGCAACGCCTCTCAATCTTTGCTGAAAGCCCTAAGTATTGGCAATTACTCTAAACCGGAGAGAGCTCTCTCAGTCCGACCCAACAACTAACTGACTGACTGCCGCCTCAGAAGAGAAATGAGAGGGACCGGCACAAAGAGAGCGGTGGTATGGGAATGGGGGGAAAAAAAACAATAGATGGATGTTGTACACGCTGGAGTAATGCATTAAAAGTCTGACCTGTGACTTGCTGTAGGAGTCAAACTATTTCCACTCCTCTCGTGGGCATAAATAGTCAGCAGAGTACAGGAATGCCAGCATAAGAGCACATATTCGACCTTTAGTGAATCAGATCTGTATGCAGTAGTCTTCTCTGGTTTTTGTGTTACAAACATCTACAGTAAAATAAAAATAAAATAGAAATACCAATGCACACAGATGAGAATGAATAAACATTTTATTAACCTGCAACTCCAATATAATTTACATAGAATATATTGAAATTAGATACAGTACATGTCAAAATGCCAACATTAATGTAAAATTATTGCTCATGTAGTCGGATGATGTTACAACAATATAGTTTCTGCTGTCAGATTGGTTTTTCCATTTTATTGTAACTCTGTCAGAACATTTTTGTTAATATTTGCCAAACAAAGCTTATGACAAACATTTGTTAATGGACTCAGTTTTGAACAGATACTTTATTATTGGTAGAAAAATAATGTATGTACATGCATTTATATGCACATACCCGAAATATTCAAATTTGGCTTAGAGTAATTTAAAAAGGTCAAAAGATTTATGGGGAAAGTTATCTATATTCAGACTTGTGCTTTTCAGGAGCTTAAATAGATTTGTAGGCAGCACCTTCAGAATATTGAAATCATGCATCCAGTTAATACTTCAATACTTCAGGCTGGTTAATATATTTATTATACAGCTGAACTGCAGGAAAGGTCTCCTTATGTGTATGAGTGTAGTTTTTATACAGTAAGCCTCTCGAATTCAAGAGTTTAAATATTGAGTTTACATATGAAGCTGCAGCCAGCAGACGGTTAGTTTAGCTCAGAACAAAGCCATGGCCAGGCCAGGCTCAGTTACTTTCTTTGTGCTATGCTAAGCTAATCTTTCCTGCTAACTTTCCACCAGAAAGCGAATAAGCATGTTTCCTAAAATGGTTGACTACTCCTTCCTGAAGCATGCACCACATGATGAAAATGCATTTACACATCTCTGGTCTGGAGTCATGATATGTCTGCTTAGCTTGTTCTGCTGCTTTGAGGCAGCAAGCCATAAACACAGCATTTGCATATTATCTCCTCAATAGTTAGAGCAGATTGTTAGCAAATAGTTACCTATTTACAAATCCAGCAGACAGAGAGCAACATAAGCATTCACTCGGAGTTGTGGCTATGCGACAAATGTAAGCCAAATATTCACTCTCATTTTAGCTTTTTTTTTTTTTTTCACCAACAGCTCCTGAGGCAAATATCTGGCTCTTTAGCTGCTTAATGCTCCACTATGTTCACCAGCTAGTTTCTAACTTTGTCTGTGTGTTATTCAGTGCTGGACAGGTTGTGTGCGGTAGGTTTATTAGAGCTTTTGTGCAGAAAACTGCTGCCTGCTGCAACTGGAAACAAGGTCGGTGAGGGTGAACCAAAATAGTAAAGTTGCAGACCGGAAAACCATAACAATGAGCTGAAAGATTATAAAAAGCTCTGTTTAGCTGAGGGGAACTGCAGAGTCGGGTGATAATTCTCTGTGGGTTTGTTACTACGAGCAACTTCTTTCACATTACATGTAGTCATTTAATCCATTGGTAAAATAAGAATATTGATTAGTGCAGCTTTAAAGGTACACTGTTGAGTTTCTGACCCTATAGTGGTGCCATGTAGCAGTTTCTATGATTGAATCCCTGTTTTGTTGTAGTTGTGTGTGAGCATGAGGACACAAATGCACGTTGGTGACTCAATAAATGTTCTTGCCAATAGTTTTTTACACTGATCTACACGTGGCTGTAATGAAGAAATGCAACAATACATAAACAAAGGCTTTATAAGGAAGGAACTTTCGTGCCCCCCACAGGGCAGTTTTAAATCCTCCATGCACGAGAGAGCAATTTTGTTTTCTCACACTCTCAAATTTTCATCTTCACTTTCATCTTCTCAGGTGGCGCCCTGTGTCCAAACAGCAGTGCCCTTCAGGAGGTGCGGAACTGTAACGAACACGCCTGTACAGTGTACCACTGGCAGACAGGGCCTTGGGGGCCTTGTACCGAAGACCCCTCTGCCGTATCCCTCAACACCTCCATGGGTGTCCGTGCCAGCGGCGACGGCCAAGGTCCCTGCTCCATGGGACTGCAGACTCGCAAGGTCATCTGTGTTCGTGTCAATGTGGGACAGGTGCCACCAAAGAAGTAAGTTATTATTTGCTTCTTTCAAGCTTTTCTTTATGTTCCCTTTTAAACCAGTGGTGTCTGGGTCTGGGCCATACAGATGTGTGCAGGTTGTTTTTCTAATGAAGCACTGCAGCAGAAGATTTATTTAGACTTAGTGGTTTTTTTCTTGCCTTTCTGATTTTCAGGTATACATAACTGGAATCAACTCATGCAGTATTATGTTGGAATGAAAATTACTCACTTCTCCATTGCACAGTGATAAAAATCGACTGGCTTTGAGTAATCATTCTCAATCATGTGCCATCAAGATCCAAGAGTAGGCACGTTTTAATTTCAAACAATTCTCTACAACAGCCGATCTCACTGATTTGGACTCCTTCATCCAGAAAGAAGAATCTAATCAGTAAAATCTATGTAGAGCTGTGGTTCAAGGAATAGAAGAGAGTTTTGGTTGTCTTTTAATGTGTGAAATCATTTGTTAAAGAACCTCTTTTGTTTTTGGTTGTTGCTTGATGAACACAGAAAAAGGTTAGAGGCATTCTTCAAGCAAAAATTTAAAAAGGCTTTCTTACATAGCTAGGTTAAACAGTGATCTGTGAGCATCTGTTAGGATGAGTGAGCGAATAGACAACACATTAAGTAATTTGTGTTTATTTGAAAGGACATCGCTGGTAGAATGTACATGTATGATACATTCAGATATTTGTATGACACTGAAAGTCAGAGAGATTAAGAAACAAAGTAAGAGTCAGACTGATGAGAGAGACAGCAGTGGTGGGAAGCAAAGTGACAGCAGGAGAGTAAAGTGAGTCAGAGAAAAAAAAACAAGGAGACGCTGACAGAGCTGGTAAGTAAGCTGAGCAGACTCTACGTGAAGTTAACTCCCAATTCATATCTTCACTTCGCAGGCGACCACAGATAAATAAATAATCTCTCCGTCCCTGAAAGCCTAATTAACCCTGCCGGTTTGGGCGCTGGTAATTTCTCATTGATGATAATGACAGTAATTAAATGGGATTGATACTTTAAGGCAATTTAATCATGACGCAGATGAGAGACAAGATGTTTGTGGTTAGCTCTGAAGACCACACTGCATGATGCAAAATAGGCTGACGAAATGACTTTTAACATCTGCCAGAAAGTTCGGCTCGAGCCTGGTGTCAGTTATGCTTGACTGATTCTCTCGGCAACAAAAGATAAAGGAGTAGATCTGATTGTGTCCAATTTTGTGGAAAAGAAACCCAAAGTAGATTGATTTAATCCTTTTTTAAAAATCAAAGAAAGTCCTTCTAATATCTGTTCTCTTGTGTTAAGCCATTTTCAAAATCACAAGCCGTGTAGTTATTCACTCTAATTTAAGACCAGTAAATGCTTCTCCCTCCTGTCTTACACCTCCCAAGCATAGTTATCAGTGAGAAGAGGATGGGAACATACATTATTTAAAGGGTCGGAGTGCGTTGTGTACAAGGCAAATGTGATTCATAGTGAACGCCACATTATAAAATGAAGATTAATGTCCAGTTCAATGGCGGCTGGTTCAGCAGCTGACCCAGACAATGCAGCTGCACTTATTGGGTTGCAGAAGAGAGGTCGAAGTCCAGGATGTCTTTTATCGTACGTATTTTATTTTTTTAAATCTACACTGGCAAAGCAGGAGCGGGAGACAAATACAAGCTCAGCGGGAGGGGCAGAGGCACCAAGGGTAATGGCATTGAGTAACTGACAAAAAGGGGTTTCAGTCGATTTGCCTCCATTATCTTTTGTTTTCACTGGTCAATAACTTTATATAATCAAGTTTCATTTGTAAAACAGGGCAAAAGAACAACATGTAACAGTATCTCTAATGAGGAGACAAAAGTGGACACCCAACAAGCACCTACTCACCCACTCAGTTGGTGGTTATTGTTTACTGGCGTCAGCTGAGTAGTAATGTAGGTCACACACTTCATTTAAAATATGCCAGGAGTTGTTTGACATTTTCAACAGTAAACAACACAAATGGTCAGACTATCAGACAGGTTGTTAACAAATACCAATTTCCTAAACCACTAGTAGAATTGAAAAATGCAGCATTAAAAGTCAAATTGTCGACATGTTAGATGTTGAGGAACTACTTCATGGTTCAACTTTGACCTGTTGCACTTCCTGTAGTTGTATGTGATTGGATTTTTTACAATGCAGTTTGCAATTTTAAGGGTGAATTCTCTTTTTCTTTTTGCTTTCAGGTGATTGGATTTTGATAATGTGGTAAAACTTGAAATTTTTTTTACAATCTGTGTTCAGTTTGGCTTCAGTGCTTGCTCGTAAGAGGATGGAGCCGTCTAAAAACATGTTTTAGTCTGCCTACCCATGTCTAACTATGGTGATCTTATGAGTATTGTTGTACCTGCTGGAAATATTATTACTCTTTTCCCAACATTTCTGGGATTTCTCACCATGAATAAAATTAGATTTTAAATACAAAACAGCAGATACTTAATCATAAGAAAATGATTTCTTTTAATGTTCAGATGTTATCCTTTCATATTTGTCAGATTATGTTGAAGCATTTTTGTAGAAAAACAATTTGTCTTAAAATTTCCCAACCTTGAGGTGGAAAAAAACACACTGGTAACAGAGGATCAGAATCAATCTGATCCTCATGTTTTTCAGCATATTCTCTTGAAGTTACCAGTTTTAATCCCTCTGAGTGGATACAGGAGAGTCTATGACCAACTCAATACTGTCCTGAGGTTGTATTGTGTGTACTGGCAAAGAAGGAAAATCTATCACATGCAATCATTCTGTCATGTTATCTCAGTGGTTTAAGGAATCATAGAATTGTTCTTGGGTATTAAATTGCAACGATTTGGCAATTTTATGCTTTCAACATCCACTTATTGAATACTGCTCTGTACTCTGATTCAAGGATACATCTGATTAAGACACTTGTTGAACTGCAGCGTTTCCATTTACAGATTTTATATGTTTTCTTCTAAATAATATTGAACCACACAACTGAACTGCAAGCTGCCATTTTAGCATGAAACATACGTGACAGAAACCTGCAATTCCAGTTATATTACTGTAATAATGTTCAGTATATAAGATACATATGGGGACAGAGAAGTGTGAACCTAAAAACACGACAAAGTAAAAATGGCCGCTATAATTCGGACCACAGAAGACAAATGAATGTGTCATCACAGCCTCAGTTTCCTTCTGCCTGGAGGCAAAAGCACAGAGTGACAGGTACTGTGAGTGCTGTCAGACAGGAGTCCGTCTCCAAAGACTATGAGGCCTCTGTTCACAGGCCTTCATGGACCGGTGGTGCTGTCCATGGTGCTGAAGAAGCTTCCCTGACTCACTGTCTATTACTGTGTCTTTTTGAAGGCTCTCTGGCTGTTGTAACCCTTCAAAGATGTTGTTCAAAGTCTTGAGGTGGATTTTCCCCGGGCCACTGTTACTGGCAGGGGTCCAGTAACAGGATGTAAGCCAGCATGTAGACTTTCAGTGCACTGCAACAGAAAGAATCTCTCAGGGTGTAGAACATCGCTCTTTTTTTATTTTAGCCGTGAACGCATAAAAGTTTTAGTCGTTGCCCACACACACACACACACATACATACATACATACATACACACACAGGACATAAAATAATTTCAAGATCTCATGGGGAAATGACTTTGACTCCTTAACTTGCAATGACAAACACTGCCACAAAGATGAGTCCTATTAGATTGATTGCCAATTAGCCGCATTTGTCAGATGTAAAAAGGGTCTGGCAATCAGCACTTTGATAAGCAAGTTTTCAGAGCAACATGACACAACTAACAGAGCTCGAAGAGGCCGTATCATCTGTACTCAACATGCATGAGGATCAGTCAATAAATAACAAACTTAACTTATTTAATATGTCAAGGGGAACAGTGAATAAGATAAACAGCAGTCAGACATTGATAGTATCAACAAGGATATGATGGGCGTAGTGTATATATACAGAGTAAAAGCACATCTTATTAGTATTCAGTTAAATAGGACACACAGTGGCAGCAATGCTTGCAGTGGTTATGTAGTTATGTAAAAATTGTACTCTTAAGCGTGTTGTAGTGTTTATTTTGTCTAATCCTATACATTTGACAGACCACAGTGGCATTTGTCTCAGGCTTTAGGATAAAAAACTTTGCAGACTTTGCAGTCAGGACTTTGATAAGGATTCTTTTAAATAAATAAATAACAGAACTCCAAAAAGGCCAAATCAACTGTGCTCAACTTGCAGGATATCTGTAAAATACAGATATACTGTGTATATATACGGGGAAAATGTAATCACAGTGTATACCAAACACAGACAAACTGCATCAGGGGTCAGAAGTTGACACTAACCAACGTGGATGTATCTTACAGTATAGAGAAAATAAGACACATATTACTTGCGGTGTTTGCAGTAGTGATTTATAGACGGGTGCTAAATTAGTTCAGTGTTGTTCCACCACAACACAACAGATTCTGTGTTCCTCTGCTCAGTTTCTCCGAATCTCTTGATCTCTACTGGAGAGTTTAACACTGTTTGTCCAAAAGATATTCACTCATTTGGTGTTTAGATTAGAGCTGCAACAGTTTTTGGGGTCTTTTTTTAAGAAAAACTACTAAAATTCTCTGGTTCAAGCTTCTGAATATTTTCTTATATCTTCCATCATATTAAACTAAATTTCTTTGGGTTGTGGACTGTTAATCGGGACAAAACATTTGAGGATGTCACCTTGGGCTTTGGGAAACAGTGATCAACATTTTTCACCATTTTCTAACATATTATAGGCCAAATGACTTAGTGATTAATTGGGAAAACAACTGACAGATTAATCGATAATGAAAACAACCGTTAGTTACAACCCTAGTTTAGATGTTGGTGGTGGCGCTGTTTAACATGTTACTTCAAAAGTTAAATTGAGTTAAGATCTGGTGACTTTAAAGGCTGTAGGATATGATTCACGTCCTTTTCATATTAATAAAACCATTCATTGAGCCCTCAAGCCCTGTACGGAAGCATCTGCTTATTCTTATTTACTTATTTTCTCAGGTTTTTCCTTTAATTTGTCACCTATGTGTGGCTGTATAAAGGTTGTGGTCCTTGTTTCATGATGTGTTTGTTATTTTGTCCGACCCTATTATATTTGAAAGGACAGGCTCCAGGGTAAAAAAACACACTTGTGGATGAAGCTGATGCTTTCAGTACCTGATTTGCACATCTCATGACCAAAGCAATGCTATAAAGATTCAACAGCTCTGTTTTCCTGGCCATCTGTATCTAAGAGGCAGTATTTCCTAGCCGGCACTCAGAAGTGACTTGATGTGCTTGTTTTTTCTGCCCTGCATGTCTTCATCTGGCACAATCCAACTGGCAGGTATTCTTGATCAGTGCTCCCATGAGATCCCAACAGAACAAACAAACATGGCCGCCTGCACCCTCCATATGCAGATGTGCCCTGTCTCATTCACAGATGGATCTGAGCTGTCTTCCTCCCGCAGCCTCAGGCAGTGAACCTCACAGAGTGCATGTCACACACACACACACACACACACACCCATGCAAACACACATACACACACACATATAAATTCTGACTGTCAAAGCCCAATAGAAACAAGACACAGCAGAGACAAATATGTCAGTGCCTCAGGCTTCAGCTGCTATCATCCTATCGAGAAAGCTGTTGTGGTGTGAGGGAAAAAAACAATAACGTCTGCTTATTGATTCTGACAGTCTGTGTGCTGAATGGTACCAAATGTGTGTTTGTATAATCACATTGATGCTGTGGAATTTCTGAAAAAGAAAACTGTATGATTCATGGTTACGATGTTAGACAGTAGCTGTATTAAGCCCAGTCAATCATCTCCCTGTCGTGTTTTCTAATAGAGGCTGTGTTTACTCCCTGTTTTTGACTGTGATGGATAGCTAAAAGCCCTCGAGACGGAGGCCAAAGACACCACTGAAAGGGTCCTTGAAGAACTGCAACGGTTTTATGCTAAATTAAACAAATGATGTTCTTGTTTTGTAGTCCATAATTTTGATAATGAAATTAATTAGGCCTTATCTTTTCCCACCAGACCTTGTTTTTTTGTGCATGTGTAGACACTCTTAAAACTACTGACAGTTCTTTGCTTTGAATCTCCTCTCTTGATCCTGCTCAACCATCTGCTCATTTTTCGAAAACAAACTCTCACTGAACAGATTACTCAACGCGCTAATAGCAGCAAGCAAAACATAAGCATTAGCCTGGCTGCTCGTCTTAATGTTGTGCTCTGGGACAAGCTCCCAGTGCCATGTTGTGTATGTCTTCGCCTCGCTACCAATCATGACATTTAAAGATCATTATGAGATTGTGACACTGACTGGAACCAGCAAGTCGGTTAAACCAGATGCCCTTATTGGATGGTTTCATTCATTTCAGTGTAGATAAAACATACAAGTGAACTGTTGTGACATAAAAACAGAAAAACCTATAATAGAAATGTGTGCAGTTGGGATAAAATACCCCAAGCGCTTTGTAAATAAACATTTATTCCTCAAACAGACAACAAAATCAATGTGACAAGCTAAGATAAAATAATTGAATATTAGAGACAAAATGACAAAAGGAGACATGAAGGAGGAAAAACAGTGGAATGACAAAATGAATACATAATAAAAAATGCATAAATGACAACATTACATCTAGCTTTCACACCCCCACGGACAGAGTCTTCCAGCCAAGCATTGTGCTGTAAGTATTCTGGCTGGTATTGTGTTCTGCCAACAAACATGGCCTGTTTTTTCCAGAAACTGGAATGTAATTGAATTTTAATCATCTAAATTTGGATAATACCCATAATTAGTCTAAAAGGGGAACAGAAGGGATAATAAACTTTATTTATATAGCACCTTTCTTAACAATGTTACAAAGTGCTTTACAAAAAGGAAATAAAACCAGGCTTGGCAGATAAAATGAGAATGAGGCCAAAGGACATGAGCACAGAGAAAGTGAAGACAATAAAATGAGGATCAACTAAATAAAAACATATATCAAACATTTCCAAAAGCTTTCACAAAGAGAAAAGTTTTCAGAAGAGATTTAAAAGAAGGTAGAGACTTTGTGTGTCTGAGTTCAGTAGGCAGATAGTCCCATAGTGTGGGATCTCTAATAGCAAAAGCCCGATCACCCTTAGTCACAAACCGTGACCTGGGAGTAACCAGCAGGGCTCCATCTATTTCTCTTAATGGCCAAGAGGGCACATACCAGGTCAATAAATCAGCCATGTATTTAGGAGAAAGGCCATTTAAGACCTTAAAAGTGAGCAATAAGATTTTTAAATCAATGTGAAATCTAACAGGGAGCCAGTGTAGGGAGGCAAGCAAAGGGGTAATATGATCATGCCTCTTTGTCCCAGTAATAAGTTGAGCAGCAGCGTTTTGTACCAATTGGAGGCGGTGGAGGGAGCCCTGGCCGATACCCGAGTAAAGTCCGTTCCAATAATCAAGCCCAGAATAAATAAAAGCATGTACAACTTTTTTTAAAATCAGGAATTGATAAAAATGACGTAATTTTAGGGATTATCTTGAGCTGAAAGAAAAATGACTGGACAACATTTTTGACTTGATCATCAAAACAGAGGTTAGCATCAAATATTACCCCTGGAGTCCTAGCAGCCTGCTTTAATATGGCTCTCTCTGTAGAGGGAAACGTGCTATGAGTCAACTCATTGACCTATGTAAAACACTTTAAACACACAGGTTGGTTACAGCAGGGATTATAGAAAACACAATTAGGAGTGAAAGCTATGCTAGTCAAGATTGTTTCATGAAAAGAGATGAAAAGTACCATTCATGATTCAACCTATCCACCTTCTAAATGTAGGTGTCAGACATTAACACTTAAATGATAGCTTCACAATTTTACAGGTCTGTCTTAAAACAAGTCAGGTGCCCATATATATTGCTCGCTGTAATCATTCCTCCTGTTCATACTGGTCATTAAAACATCGCTTCCTAATGCCCTTTCAATGTAAGTGATGGAGGACAAAATCATTGAGCCTCCTTCAGTGCAAAAATGTATTCAAGACTTTATCTGACACCGATATGAAGCTTCATCTGTCTTGCATTACTCAAATCAAGCAGATAACCTCCAAAGTTAGTCTTTTTAGAAAAAAAAAATGCCTTTGTGTTTCCACGGACAGTGTTTCTTTGTTGAGCTGCAGTGGAAGGATAGTAACAAAAAGAGGGATTTTTTTCTAAAAAAAAAAGGCTGTAGCTTTGGAAGATATCCACTTGACTTAACAAAATTGGATGGCTTAATCTTCACATAAGCTTCACTTAAATATTTAAATATCTTTTTGCACAAAATAAGGACTGTGGATTTTCACTTACATTGGAAGTGTATTAGGAAGGAGTCTAATAGCAAGTATGAACAGGAGGAATAATTATAGCATGCAAAACCTGTTTCAATGTTCATATGGGAACCTGACTGCTGTTTTAAGACAGACATGAAAAACCTCTCCTTTAACTGCCTGTGAGAAATGACCATCCATTCAGTAATTTTTTATACCCACTGATACCCGTTCAGGATTTCCAGGGCCTTGGGCCAGCCCCAGCATGCAGATCACCAGTCGGTAACTGGGTTAGCACATAGACGAAACACAGTCACACTTCACTTTTACGCCTATTGGCAATTTGGAGTCTCCAGTTTACGTGACCTGCATGTTTTTGGACTGCGGGGAAAGGGAAACCCAGAGAGAGTGAGAGAGGGAGAACATGCATAGCCTAATCCTAACTCCACCCTAAGGACCAGGGCCGGGATTCCCAACCAGGACATAGTAAAATCCTAACGATTCCCTGAACTTTTAGTATTTATTAGTGAGTTACTGTCGTTTAGTAAATGATCACAAAACGACGGTAACAATCTCAATTATTAATGTGCATGATTTGTTTAGATTATTGACATAACGTTACAGTATATGAATCTGAGTTGTTAGATTTTCTTTTTCAAATCGTTCTCTCTGAGATGACATTTGTAGCCGCATGCATGTGTGGTTGCAGTGTGCAGCCTTAGTACAACAGTAGTTGATCCAGAACCAACAAGTCCTCAGAATGAAATGACAAAATGGGTCATTTATCACTGTCTTCCACAATAACCCATCTGAGTGTTTTCTGATGTTTCCTATTATCTACAGGACAGCATTGTTAGTTAGTGCCTTTCAAAATGTATATGACTATTGCAAAAATTGATTCATATGACATATTTAATCATCTGCCAAAGCTATGCTTGAGGTTTGGTTCGAAGGAAAGAAGGTTTGGCTGCAAAGATTTGGGTTTGGGTTACAAAAACTACTTGGTTAAGGTTAGGAAAAGATGGTGGTCATGGCTGAAAGAAACCAACATTAACTGCTGGTAGGAGACAGGATATGAACAAGGAATGGGCGATAGATATGATACTGATACTTTTTGTTACAATTTTAACTATACTGATACTGATCATTTCTTAATTACTTACTTACTTGTGTTGCTGCTGTTTGGTAATTTCTTGTCACAAATCGTGCACCTTGCTGAAACGCTTCCTACCATTCTTTCACAGGTTTGATGCAAAAGTGTGCGACTGTGCACAGTTCTCATGTCACACAGTCATGTGACACGGGCCAGCTAAACATGTCAGGGTTGTTTATTGGCACGAACATCATACAAAATCACTGAAAATGTTTGGAAGTGACGCAGCCACCCACGTTTTATATTTATATAATTTTATCATCAATATTGTTTTAAAGGAGTCGAAACCAAATGAGTAGCTTCGAAGTATCGATCCCACAGTATCGATCAGCCCATCCCTTGTATGAACAGTGATCTCTTGTGCACAAGTCACATGCTTTGTATGCCCAACCCTCCACCCTGACCTCCTCCCTAACAACATAACACCACTTCCTTCTTGGCCACTTAGAGACAACTGTCATAATTCACTTGACCACAAGAAGTCCCTTCTCAGCAAATCATAAACAAGGTTGTTTTAGGCCTCTGAACAACCAGTGTTGTCTCGTCACAACATTTGCTTGTGTTTGTATGTTTGTGTGGACGCTGGAAAGGTGAAATCTAAAGGCAGGCAATCTGTGCTTCTGAAATTGGTCTTTTAGTCCTCTAAGGTTTAGTTTGCTATGCGGAGCATGTTCTTCCTGGATCAAAGGCAGAAGTCAAACTGCATTTTTAAACTGTGGTGTTTTATCTAAATAGGAATATTGTTTTATTCCCCATGTCCTTTCAAGATCACACATGAGCGGTGAAGTGTTTCAGACGTTTCTCATTTTTGAGTAGCACGGGGAGTATAATGAGGTCAAAGGTTTAATCCGTACTGTCATTGATCTCTTGGGTAAACCAAGAGTCACAACATGGCACAGCACTGGCTCAGGGCTATGATCCCTCCCTCATGACATGATAGTACATTTACATTTACAGTTGGTATCACTTTCATAGATAACAAACTCATATTCTATGCTACATTTGTAGAAATTGTAGAATTTGGTGAGCTAGTTCATGTATTATCTTTTTGGAACTCGCAGCAGAAGAGTTTGGCAATGAAGTGACTGATTTATTGTTCAGAATTAAAACTTAAGTTAGAATTAATTTCTGATGAAACAAAATGAAAAGATATGTTTAATTTGTTTTGTTGAGACTTAAATAAGTTTGATTCATGAGCCGGCAGATTTGATATTGGCCTCCTGCTTGTTGGAACACTTATATAATGAATAATATTTTTCTCTCTGCTCTATATACGATTGTATTTAGATATTGCAGATTTCTGTACGCTGTTTATTTTCGTCTCCACGCTGCATCCTATGCCAGGTTTCCCTTGATAAAGAGCTTCTTGATCTCTACAGACTCTAGAGATTACGGGGTAAAAATAGGTTTATATATAAATTGGTAAAATCCTGTTCTGCAGACTCAGGTTCACAGGTTGAATCTCAACAACCTTGCGTCCTGTTGAAGTGGCCTCCAGCTAGACGCTTGTTCATTCACTTTTACGGACGTGAGCATCAGCTCAATGCTGAACATGTAATGTATCCTCCCCCTGCTGCATCCGGCAGCTGTTTTTTTTCTGGAGACCATTCACTTGTATGAAGACACCAGAGGATTTGTTCCGCTTGAGAGGGATTTAGCTCTGTCTATTGGTAATAAAAATAAATCTCTCCTTGTGTCGCTGTTACATTATTACATTTTGCCTGTGAGGCTCCCTATCGTTTCCCTGATAACACCATGCTAACGAGTATGGAACGCCCAGAGGAGAACGCTCATTCTTAGCAACATTAAACCTGACCCAGATGATCGCAGTGTCAGCCATAGGATGAGGAAACAGAGCAGCAACATCCCTCTGCAAGATCGAGGACGCAGTGTTGCAGAAATCAGATTACAAGATGTCTTTCAGCAGGTCTGTCTCGACCTATTTATCTCGGTCCAGTAGTATGCACAAGGGACCTTAGGTGCTTAAATGCCTGAAGATTAACCATAACCCTTGTTCAAAAAACCTCAGCTTGACCTAGCATTCTGTGCCATCAAAAGGATTATCACTCACTGATAGGAGAATCCGGTTAAAACAAGGGAGTTTCTATCCCGAGGTCGGCCTGCTGGCTTTCGCCTTGTGTTGCGGTTTCCTCAGCAGAGAGGAATCATGTAAAACATCTTCATATTGATCCGCCAAACGTTTCCTGTCACGCCTACGTTGCTCTGTAGGGCCATCTCTACTGTAAATATCACTCAAGTACTGTCAGCCAGATAGCAGCATATTTATATCTATATTCATAAAATTGATGTTATTACAGAGGTTTTCATCAGTTTTTATTGCCCTAGATTGAGCCTAGAATAATTACATTCGGTATTCAAGCAATGCCCAGATGGATGCTGCGCCAAACCTTAATTGAGATATAAAATATGTTTATATTTCTATCAGTCACTACTTTAAATGTCAGTTGAGTCATCACTATAGGTAGATGTATAAAGTCATTGGAGCCTGGGTAATGTTTTAATGTTTGGATTAAGTTCACTAACCAGAAGTCACACAAAATAATTTGTAACATAAAGAGGTGTATTTATTCTTGAGAACAACTACAAAAATCTAAGTTACTCTGGCAAAAATGCTCACTCACTTCTGTTTAGTAGACAGACGGTTCTGATTTCAGTCTTAATTCTTAAAAGATGTGAGTGGTAAAGTGCCCATTAAACAAAACCAAAATTTAATTTGCACATACAGGGCGACATTATGGGATTTCCCTGCTGTACTATATTGTAATTTAAGATGTTGCAACCTTTAAAAAAAACATCCTTGTGCAGCTTTAAACTGAGCAGAAATCCAAACCATCAGGTTTTATCTGATGGTCTAAGAGCCTAGGAGGTCCACCCAGTGATTTTTTTTTACCATGGGTAAGTTACAGTCATAATTGTGTTGTCATCTGTCTCCCAAAAAACCCACTGAGCAAAAATCTACCACTGCAAATTTCTCTTTTTTTTGGCCTTTAAGATCTTGCTGTTCTGTTTTGGTGAATGTGTAAAGAGTTTCCAGCCATGTTACCCTACAGTCCTGCTGTGTGTGTGTGTGTTTTTGTTGCCCAGGTGTCCAGACGGCCCTCGCCCCAGCACAGTACGGCCGTGTCAGCTGCCCTGCAAGAAAGACTGTATCGTGACCCCTTTCAGCGACTGGACTCCCTGCCCTGTAACTTGTGACGCAGGTACAGTGGGGGAAAAAAAAAAAGATTTGCCTGAAAGCTGAGGTGACCCAGCTGCCTAATACAGATCCCTGGAAAAGAGTCAGAATAAGTTTTTAAGTGCTTGGCATGGTTATTAAAGATTCAGTTTTTTATTTCCCTGTTTTTGAATTTACTGAACATGCTAAACATTGCAAATTTTAGTTTAGTTATAGCTCATTTTCAGTCAGGCTTTAGTGCTTTTAAATTAATTAATTTAGTAAATAGCATTCTTGGCAAGCATTTCTGACACTTATTTAGCATAACACTTTCAGACCACAATGATAAACTATAGTATGATAATAATCAATTAAACAGGCCATGCTTAATTCTCTATCCTAGCCTACACAGAAACAAATTTGATTTTATTGTGTGGAAAAACTGCAGATATGGGACCCTCTGCACAGTCTCAAGATACATTAACTGCCCAAACTGGTGCGCTCATGTCTCGTTACACATAATTAATTTGACAGATTGGCATGTAAGACAACCTTTGGGCCGACCTCTTTAAGTGCGCTTGGCAAGCCGACTCGCCCGTGGCTACAAGTGCCAGCGAGTGCGTCTTGTTGTTGTTGTTGTTTTCATGCTGCGATAGAAAAACATTGTTCAGATGAGGTCACCTTTGTCAGGAAGCCATCGCCCAAGCTGTTGAAAAGTGGCGAACACATTAAATTGATTTACAACTGAAAATCATTATCGTCCATATTTTGATGACCTCTTCATGTGACGCTGTGGCATAAATCTCTTCGTTCTGATCACACGCAGCAATGGCTGCGCATTTTAATTTGATGATGTTGATATCTTCACCTTGTGCAGAGAATTATGTACTACCCACGTACAAAGGTTTAAAGCAGGGTTCAGGACTATACGGAGGCTCGTTTCATCTTAATGAACTACTCAAGGGCATCTCCACACATGTAAATACCCATAAATTTCATCCGAGTCAATTCCAAGGTCTAATGGGATTTTTCTACATCATTGTTGTTGGCTTTATATCCCCAGTCATCAGACACGCATGTTTTTTATGATAGCTGTCCAATTCGATTTGGCAATACTAGTCTCTAAGCTCATTCTTCAAGAACTACTAACAGAGCAGCCTAGCTTATCACTTTGACATTTTTCTCATCACTTCCCAATGCAGGCATTTTTAAAAAAAATTTTAATTCGATATTTTTGTCTGTGTTTTGTTTGTTCAGCTGGTAACGCTGTGAAGAAAAAGCAATCAAGGAAACGTCTTATCATCCAGCTGCCGTCCAACGGAGGACAGGACTGTCCAGAGGTGCTGGAGGAAGAGAAGGACTGTGAGGTCCCCAAAATCTGTCCAGGTTTCAGGTAAAAGCACGACCCATAATGCTGCTGTCAAATTGAGGCGTCACACAATTTTTTGGCTAATTTCATGTTTTTTACTTCTCATAGCATAAGGCTGGCGTCATTCTATAGTTTTCTTATTGTCAACAAATCCCATGAAAGTACCAAAACCAACAATGTGTTGCCAGTTTCTGAGTTTCCTATCAGTTCCCACTGAAGATGTAAACCTTTTAAAAGCGGGTCATGGACAAACACTTAATTTAAAAAAAAAAAAAGCCAAATAATATCCTGCAACAGCTGGGGAATTTAGCTCTCAGCAAACATTACTCGAAATGAAGAAGTCCCTCGGATGAGAGGCGAAACATCTTCAAGTATCTACAACCAAGTCCAATTGCCCTCGATTCAACCCTCCTTGGACAACCATGACCTGGATGACTGAGAATCTTCACAGACATCAAACAGGAGTAAATAGCATGTTTGTTGGCAGATTTGGTGCACTAGAGAGTTTTTGTGGCAACAGTATGGAGTGTGTGGGATCGACTTAAAATAAACTACAGTGCTCAGGTTTTTTGTGGTGAAACATGTCAGCCAGTGCAGCGATGTGGCTCATTGATGTGGTTTTGATCATTTTGGACAGCAATAGAGGACTATATCACAGAGGAATAAGCTACTGTATATCAAACTTTGGCTACACAGACAATGCTTGTTAGTAGGATCAATACATTGTTGGTTTTAGTCTTTTTTTGGGATTTGTTGACAGTAAGAAAAATATTAGATATCACTAGACTTATCCTTTAAAGCTTATATCATAGCTGTTTTGGCTGAGACTATCTATCTTTTTCTTTCTAACACATTATTTGCTTGTTCTACAACCATGAAACCTTTCCTCTACACTTGCATACTCTCACAGTTTAATTGTCTCCTCACACCTCTCAAAGTATCTTCTGTATGTGTTTATTAATAGACGCACACTGCCTTGTTTAGTCTGCTTTGGACAGATTAATGAACAGTAAAAGCTGTAAAAGGTTATGGGGAAAACTAACTAATAAACTGAACTTACAAGAATATATAGAGTACTTCGGGTAGGACTGTATTAAAGAGCTGTTATAAAATGTTAAACAGTGATTTAATACACTTTGATCAAATCTGTGATCAGAACTGACCAGATTAAAGGTGAATAATGGACAAGAGGTTATTTTATAAGGAACTGTTTATCTTGTTTATCACCATAATGTAGTAGTTTTGTGTTTTGTGCTCTCAATTTTGTCTGTGTAGCTACCTTAAATGATTATTACAATAATCATGATGAAGGGCATGAAGATGCAGCAAACTCAAACAAAAAGATGAACAGTGATATTATTTAAATGACCTTGACGTCAGAATCAGATGTTTTTTCACTTGCTGATGACAATAAATATATGTGAGTTTGTCCTGGTGGATTTGTTGATAGATTGTGGACTGTACTGTCTTACTTACTGACTGTCTTACAAGCTAAAGTGCAAGATGTTGGTGTAATAGCAAACACTGTGGGTGCATTGATATGGCTGCATTTGTCCTGATTTATTCCAGGTGGAAAACCCACAAATGGAGGAAGTGCCAGCTGGTCCCGTGGTTTCTCAGACAGGACAGTGCCGGTGCTCAGGAGACCTGTGGACCAGGACTTCAGACAAGAGGTATAGAAACCAATCTCTTCATCTCCCATTTCCGTCTGCATCTTCACTGAACCGTTCCTAATCACCGTAAATTAAATTTTTGCTCATTGCGGTGCATCTGGAACCCAGCCACGAGGCAGCAGATGGATGTGCCAAGGTTTAGAGAAAAGGCCAACTTACTTAGAGCACACATCAAATCCTCCTGCTTACGTAACGCAAACTAAGGCTGACACTCCTAAAAACATCAACAACAGCCTTTTTTTTTTTTTTTCCCTGTTTTTTCTATTTATTTTTATTTTTAAAATCCTCAGTGAAATTGAGAAGGAAGTGTGTTCACAACTCAACATGCGCCTCTTGAGACTCGTTTGACAGTTTGGATTGTTTCACTGCTGGTTTTTTTTTTTTTTTCTCCCCACCTCCGGCTCTTGTCATGCAATTTTAATCGAATGTCTCTTGTTGAAATTTGGGAGAAAAATGCTGCACCTTGCCTATAGCACACAACAACCCAACCACCTGTTCATATGGGCTTCACGCATAAGTGGCAAGTAGTTTGAAGGAGTTGTGGCTTTCCCTTTTAAAAGCATATTTCCTCTTGCTTTTTTCATAAAGGATGGATGTAGTCCTGGGAGGCTTTTATAAAAATCCAATTTCAGAGGGTCACGCAGAATGATCAATTTCATTATGTTCCAGCTCCTATAGAAAGCCATTATTAGTGCTTATATTTCTGTTTCTTCTTCGATAGCTTAATGGACAGAAGAATCAGCTTATTCATAAAAAAAAACACTTTAAGGTCGTCTTTAGACTCACCGTTTTGTGCAGTGTTTCAGTGATCTGATACCACATGACACCTGATGTCCAGGCCCTCCTGCGATTGCTTTCACACCCCTGACACCTCTAAATGGCAGAAATCATTTTGTCATTGACTTAAACCAAATGAGACACACTGTCTTTTCTGCTTTGTGTTTTCTGACAGTGTATTATGATGTTTACTTGGACAGAGAAAAAATACTATAGCGGCACTATTAAACACATAAAACAACTCAGAGCATGTGCTTTTCTTTCTCTCTATATTTCTTCCACACACACACACACACACACACACACACACTTTCACAAGATAAAGCCTGACCTCACACACCACCAGATGAGCTCTTTCCAAACCAATTGCGAGTGCCCGTGTGGGTTCAGCAAAAAAACGTGCATAGAGATTGATTTCTCAATGACAGTACAGCCCTGGAGAGCGTCTGAATCACAAGAAAATGAAAAATTGCGGCAACAGTAATACCCTTTATTGAAAGTACAAAGACTGTGGATGATGCAAGCCAAGACAAATTGACTTGTGGGCTTCAAACCAATCGAGGTAGAGATGCGTTTGTGTCCGCTCTGTTCGTAATTGTTATTTAGCCCCCCACGAGATCTAATCTGAATCTGATCTATTTCATTAACTCTTTAGTTGCCCTCTAACTGTCTATGTGATTTTATGTAGCTACTTAAAGGAGTGCTCCAACAATTTTACATATCAAAGTCATCTCACTAGTTAGAGGGAGGGCTATTCACCCTGTGGGAACAGTTGTATAATGTGTTTTGTGGCTCTGGTCCGAAAAAATTACTCCTCACTTGATTTATGGAGCTATAACACAAGGTAAAAATACTTTAATATTTGAAATGTGCATTAGCAGAATTTCCAGTGTAATATTAACAGTAAAATGTACAAAATTATCAAAACTATCAAGACTAAAAGAACCTACAGGTATATGCAGAATGGCCCTTATTTTTAAGGATATTATGTGCTGTTATTGGGCACATTATAGATGCAATAACATGTAAACAGTATTGTTATTTTGTAGTTCCTCGCTGTAGACCTAATTTTACCTACTTTATATACAGTTTGTTCATTTGTAAATATGATGCATTGTTATTGCAAGTATGTATCTTATTTTATAAGCTGACTGTATGTGAATATGTATGAATCTGCAACATCCTTACTAACTCTACCTGAGAAACAGCTGTAGTGGAGTAAAGAGCTCCACATCATCCCCTGAAATAAAGTAGCATGAAATGGAAATACACAAGAAATGAATCTCTGTACTGTAGCTCTCTCACATTTTGTTATATTACCATATTATATTGTCTTACACTTTTCAATACCTACTATGACTGGTCATCTGTCTACCGGAACAATGAAACATTCAACTATATAATGGCCTCCTATTCTAATGGAGCCTTTTTGACCCGACCTCCTCTAATTCTTCCAGCTGTGTCCTGTCGCCAGCTGGATGGGACGCAAGCCGACATCAGCGAGTGTCTGAAATTCGCCAAGACCATGCCTGCCATCACTCAGCGCTGTCAGCTCCCCTGCCAGGATGACTGCCAGCTGACCAACTGGTCCAAGTTCTCGTCCTGCACAGCTGACTGTGTGGGGGTCCGAACTAGAAAGAGGGCATTGATAGGTGAGAACAGAGTGGCACAACATAAATAACGGGGCGGTTGTTTTGAACACTTTTCAGACAAGCTTATTTGTACTGTAGTTTAAGTGTTTGTGAGGTACCAGGCAATTTAGGGGGTAATGTCGGTAGGCAATGATCCAAGAGACGAGCAGTACAGTGAAACACAAGGTCATAAATCTATTCAGATGGTTCTTGCCAGCTAAATGCTCCAGTGGGATTAAAGCAACAAATCCGAAATAACTCCTCAGCCTTTTATGTGCCTACAGAGTTGCCCTGTGCAACACAGTCATAAAAGCAAAATGACATGACCGATCCGATGCATTAATGCACCTCTACAAGAGGTTACTGAGGGGGGGAAAGTGAACTTTAAACTGCGAGAAAGAGGATTTGAATGACTTTTATTTTCCTGTTATGTAAAAGTTGAATATCTTTCGACCCGTTCACCTCAGTGTAAAAAAAAACAGAGAGGTCATGTAGTGCATATAGACACTTTTTGAGGAGGCGGTTTAATAGTTATAAGCTTTAAATCAGAAGGGAGATGGTGTGGATTTTGTAGTTTTATCCAGAATCTTATATTTGGTGAAAGTTATCAGTAAAATGTTAGATGTTACCCAATATCTACCCTTTTACTAGTAAAAAAAGATAAATTTAGGTTTAGGTTTTTTGTTGCTGACTCTATAGATCACTAGGAAACAGGTAGCATATACTGCTGCCTGTTGGTAACTATGACCTTTATAGACAGATTATAGCATGCTGCATTGCTCAGATGTAATTATCAACAACCACTCGTGGACCTAATGCAGGATATACTTTGCAAACCTTAGCTGGAAAAAAAAAAAAAAGGCAGTCATACCAGTTTGATGGCACCCACAGGTAGAGATGCTGCGGGAAGTTAGAAAGACAGTAATCAAAGCCATATTATATGGTTTTTTCATATGAAAACAACTCCTAATGAAAGGCTGCCACAAGAAAAAGAAGTTTCTTTGCACAGTGATCTATGATTAACGATGCTTGACATGTCTGAAGATAAAAAATGTCAAGCTGTTTCAGTAAAAGAGCACTCTGCTTGAAACAATTTTGCCGCCGTAATCTATCATCAAGAGTTGTTCTGCCCCTCCCCCCCCTCAGTGCATGTAGGATGCTGCGTCATCTGGCCTTTTTGTAGTGAGTACGCTATTCCAAATAAGGTCTTGTAAATTGCCTCAGTACATCATGATGAGACTCACAGCCTTTCCAGCCTAACAGAGACAGATATCCACCAACACCAGCAGACAGTCACCTCTCCCAAGGCGATTCTGCTCATCTCTCTGCCTCTCCACTCCTCAGGGAGGAGCAAGAAGAAAGACAAGTGCAAGAACACACAAATGTACCCTCTGAGTGAGACCCAGTACTGCCCCTGTGACAAGTATAACGCCCAGCCAGTGGGGAACTGGTCAGACTGCATCCTGCCTGAGGGAGGCAGAGCGGAGAGCATACTAGGGATGAAAGTCCAGGGAGACATCAAGGAGTGTGGAGAGGGCTACCGCTACCAGGCCATGGTGTGTTACGACCAAGACAACAGGCTGGTGGAGACTTCGCGCTGCAACAGTCACGGTGAGTACGTGCAGACGTTTAATCATAGAGTTTGTTAACGGGTTTGTTCACCCAAATTACCTCAGTTACCTCTAGTCTAGCTGTACATATAGTTTTGGTTTAATTTGTCCAGGTTTTGACATATCTGTCTCCAATATAATGGAGGTGAATAGATTTTTAAATTGATTTATGTTTATGGTGCTCACAGCATTGAAAAATGATACACAGACACTCTTTCTGGACAGATGTGTTTCTGTTGAATTGACCTTGGCACATTCGACTAAAGCTATCTGTTTGGCTAAGGTCAGTGTGAAAATATGTTTTATTCATAATGTGGGTGAACTGACTTTTTAATTTTGGCCTTTGACCCCTGATGATGGAAACAGCTCCGACAGAAATCTGCATTAAAGCACAGAAATACGATTCTTGAGGTGTTGTACATTATGCAGGAAAACCTATTTTTTTTCCTTTTCCTGCCATGACTTCTTGGTTTCAGGTGAGAAATATACAGTAGCACGTCGGAAAACTGCAGATGCAAGAATAACTTTTGTTCTGTTAAATATTCATCTGAGGCGAAGGATTTTTGTTTGTGCACATATGAAAGCCCCTCCCATGGAGGCTAGCGACTCATTTTGAATACTGAATTTCACATAAGGATGCCTTTTTCTGGCACACTCCTGTCAGAATCATTTGTCTCCTCGTTGTAAGGTCTTATCTTAGATCCAAAATACTTCAAGCAAAGAATCCGGGCTCAGAAACTCGTTGTGAAATTGCTGTGAAATAGAATGCGGGAGATGTTCAAATGAATACATCAGTGTTGTGCATATATAAACATGGTTTTAGTCTCCTTGTGTGAGTCAGAGATTCAGATATGCGTCAGTTAATCTGAGTGTGGGTGTGACAAGAGCACATCGTAAGGACGGCGTTGTGTGCGCGCGTGTGTGTTTGTGTGTTTTTGTCAGCTTGTCTGCATTTTTACACCTATGTGAATGTGAGTGTATGTGTTTGTGCATCCATGCATTCATCTACAAGCATCATTGAGCAAAGAAAAAAAAAAGAGAAATGTTCCTTGAGGTGCACACAAAAAACACATTCACGAGGCTTGGCGTTAGTACATGTGAATCTCACAGATATCATTAAATCTCTCTTTTATCCCCCTCATTCAGTGGCTCTTCCGCTGTTCTCTCTGCAACTCCCTCCTTCATTTTCTGCGCTATTCTCTCCATCTCAGCCATCATCACTTTTAATCTCGATAGAGGAGGAGACATGGCCCTTTCACCGCTCTGCAGCTGACACAATGCCCTCGGCTACGATGGCGATCAGGAAAACTGTGTCACTGTTATCTCTGTATTCCACAGACATCAACAGAAAAAAAAGAGGATTATCATTAAAAGTGCCCGTTGATCCAAGCTTTGTGCTATTGCTCTCTTTTCAGATTGCCTCGTTTCTCTATGAGAGGGAGTGAATGTTATAAGGGAAGATATCGCCGAATCTTTTTCAGCAGTTGTTCCCAATAAAAGTCTTTTATTTTTATATTTGAGGTTTGCACAGTTACAAGAAGTAACAATTTAGTTATTGAGAAATACAGAGAATTATATATTAAAAAAGTTTGCATAAATGTGTACATTATATATTTTTCGAACCATATGAATGATGACTGACTGCAGGGAGACTGATGTCATAATCAGCAGCACAAGAAGCGGATAGCATCCAAATGACAAATTGCTGATTGTATTAGTTCCCAGCAATAACTGCTGTCAGCCACAAAGAGATCTAATTAGTGTGTTTGTCATGTTCACTGTACTCAAAGCCAAGTCCAGACTGAGACAGAGGAAGTCAGGACTCAAGAACAAGCCACAGACTTCGCAAGTGGAGGTCAAAACAATGACTTAGAATAGTAAAATTGTATTGATCTTCCATCATACTGAGGGCTGATACTGATGCAGTTTTAACCCTGTGATGGTTTTTCAATCCAATCTCACAAAAATTCTACAAACATATCAAATGTAGAACATGGAGTACCAGTATGTATTAAGTGTGTCCAGACTTTTGACTGGTACTGTATGTATTAATATTTAAGCAATTAGCATTATTGTAGCTATTCAAACAAGTGTATGTACCATTTAAATGGCTGCTAAATACCATTAATTTCATGCTAATGGTGATGGTGCAGTCAGGGAAAATTATATAAGTACCCTGCAATGTCCTATATATTTAACACAACTCATATTCTTATATTTATGACTATAGGTGACCCATGATGCTTTGACCTTTATCATAACTTAATGTAATGGAAAGGTTCAGGGAGCCTTGGCCTGTTCTCAGCAGGATGTGAGAATCTGTTCACTGCAGGAAGCCACAAAGGGTAAAGCTTAAGGGCGAGCATCTTGCTGAGGACCTGTGAACTTGAGCGGTGCTGCAGTGAGCAGATTTGCTGGTGCACGATGACCCATATTTGTAATAACAATAGAAACACACTGAGGGGCTGTGTGTATAATTGAGTTTATGCTGTTTAGAGTGTTACAGCACATGTGCTGTTTAGGTTTTAGGACTGAGGTTTGTGTTTGATGAGGGTAGTTAAATACATCAAAGGCATATGGTGACTCTTTTTCCTTCCTCTGTGCTACAACCTGAGGATAGTTCGTCCTCAGTTATTTTGAGAGAGCCCAGGGATTAGACTGCCCCCATTGCCTTAGAGATGATTGTGGTGCAGGAGTGTACCAAGTTAAAAATCAGGTAGGAATGTTGGATGGTTCCTGAAGCCAAATGGTGGACATAAAGCTTCCTGTGCCAACCACCCGTTGAGTGGATAAAATTTGGGTATAGAAACCAACAACATAGTGACTCAGCCACACTTTATTCCTTCATGGTGTTCTGCGTTTGCACCCACGAGCCCCGCATGCCAGTAGAATTTTTTTTTCTTTTAATTGGGAAAGTCCCATTATAAGCTACTGTGTGGGTACAAACAGCAATCCACCAGCACAGAACCTAATGTACATGTTCATACTGTATATTAAAAATAGACAAAATCTTTTCCTCTAAGAAATATGAGTGCAGTGATCGGTTTATTAATCGACTGGTCCTACGAGAAGCATGTCTGATAGACTGATTTTATAGAAGCGGTTTGCTCTCTGTGTCATTACAGCACTAAACACATGAATGTTTTACTGAAAAAACTTCAGGTTAGATATGATGATAGTGAGAAACTCACAGTAGTGTCATAAACTATATTGTCTCATGTTGGGGCCCCTGCAGGTCTTAAACCAGCCGTGTCCAAACAACGTCTATAAAACTGAAAAATCTGGAATATGATTGAGTTTAGAGAGTTTTTAGGAGGAATATCAGCGATTTCAAGCATGTGTGGAGCATCAGGGGGTTTTATCAAACGGATCACTGCTCAGGTAATCAATTTGCACTTTTTATATATGCTACATTATGTGTTTGTCTTCTATTTCTGTATTAATTGATCCCTTACAGGCCAGGGATGCCAGTGGGTTCTTGTATGTGCAAAGAGAAAATGGCAACAGAGCATTTTTCACTCAAACATTATGTTGTTACCATGTTATGAATAATGGTAAAGGACAAATTACGCTAATGTGCCATCTGTTGAACAAATGACTTTATGCTCGATTACTTAATATAAAGATTGCATGCTGTTGTTATAAAGTATTGACAGATTTTGGCTGTTGCTGAAAAGCATGTCTTCTTCTAGAGGCATTTCAGTGCGTATCCCAATCATCCAATCATTGGGGAATCAAGAGCTGATCGGGCAGTGAAACTGTTAACATTTCAGGTGAAATTTGGCAGTCAGCAGTTAGGAAAGCTTCATACAGTGGTGACAACTGCTTTAGGAACCACAACAGGAGCTTTAGCCAGGTTGCAAGTTCACTTCTAAAGACAAAGGGAGCGATCTCCTACTTGGATTCACCCCAAAAGTCTCCCCCGAGAGCCTGGCAAGACACCTAACAAGTTTATATCAGTTGAACTACGAGTGAACTGCTAGCTGAGGACTGCAGCATTTGCGCTGTGAGTGAACTTTAAGTGACAGCGTCAGTGATTTAGATTGACTGGACTTGACAGTAGGGCCTACAGTGGGAGGTCAAGGGGGATGAAGCTTATTTCAGAGGTCATGCTGAACTCAGCAAGGTGTTGAGGTAAAGATGGTGATCTGGACTCAGAGGCAACGGAGTGTAAGGAGGTCAGCCAGAAGTGTGTGTATGTGTGTGTGTATGGATATGAACATTATAGTGTGCATTTAGTTGGTGCTAACATACTGCCAGGACTCTTTACTGGATTAAGCAGACTTTTTATTATTTTTTCTTTGTCATATTTGCTTAAAGACATCTTAGTGTTCAGTTTTGGAGCAGCAGATTGGGCAGAAAGATCTTGTTTAAGCTCCATGTTTAAGCCCCAAATATCCATCTTATTAAAGTGTCTTTGAGCAGTGGTTTGTAGTTAAGTTGAAAGTGTGACTGAGAGTGTTAACTATAAGATATAATAACTGTATAACTGTAATTGATATGTCTCTCTGTGACAAACCCCCACTATCTGAAGCAACGCTGCATTTACACCAACGTTTACACTGCATCGAAAAAGCCTCCATGTTGATTTCAATTATGCCGCAGTAGGGGCCTCTGTCAAAACAATCAGGTGGCGCCACTTTTGCCTCAACGTTTAAATTAAATACCAGTGCACATTCTCCGCCTAATTACACTGTTTACTGTACCTTGCACTGAACGAGACAGAAGTTATTGTCGCTGTGATAACTTTACAGAGTTGTAAAATCCTGTCTCATAGTTTTATGATCTGCTGTGTTTAGGTGCCTTAAAACACATAGTACCTGTTGCCACATTTCCCACACCAACACAACCCAGTGCATGTTTGTTTCCAGCCTGAACTGTGGTAGTCTAAAGGTTAGAAGAGGCTTTGACACTGGGATGTCACTTGTTCATATCAGTTGTTGGACCAACAATGCACTGGATGAGTAACGCTCTCTTATCCAGTTATCCTCCAGCAGTGGATGGCTGTTGTTGTGTGAAGCATAATGGTACTACAGGAGAACATACAGTATGTGCTTATTAGCAAGATATTTCCCAGGTTAAAAAAGTGAGAAAAATACTCTCATATATGTACATTGACAAATCTGATTTATAAGGATTGACTACGCTGTATGAAACTTGTCTAAAATCGTGGGAAGTGTGTTTTCAGCAAATCTGTCAGTCCTAGTAGTGACACATGTCTCTCACTAAACAGCAAAGCAGTCTGAAAGAGCCCACATCAGAAAGAGGAAGTACTTATGCACCCAGTGAGACAGTCCACTTTCCCGGCTCATTCACCTCATTGATTTTCTTAATCAAAGGCTAAATTGATTTACAGGCCAGTGCTGTAACATAAGCATAAAATATTAATACTGTAGGTTCTGTTTTCTAAACAGAGACTCTGAGCAAGCGAGAAGAAAATTTTATGCAGAAAACAGAAGGTTCAGAAGAATAATCTCTTTCAACATATTTGACTGAACTTTGGCCTGTGTGTACTGGCAAAAACAAGGGAAATCTCAACCCCGAGATGGGGAAAGATTCAAAAAAACAAGAGTAACAAGCAGAGTGAGATGCTTATAACCAGCCCTGTTGACTTGACATGACCCTGTGAGTTGAGGGAAATAGATTGAAATAATGAAGCTTGCTGCCAGACGTAACAACTGCTTTTGGGTAGATTCTTAGACCTTTATATAACAAACCATAAAATTGGACTTTTGAATGTGAACCCTGTTTTCATTCCACAAGGCTGAAAGTCAATAGGTGTATTTAGATTAGTTTGTGAAGTATCAGTGAATAGTTTGTAGAGCTCTTACGGCTGGGCATTTTCCCCATCAACCATTTAAAGAGTTCTTGAACTTTAATGTTCTTTTGTAAGATCGAAAAGAAAAAACTATGCTCTGGGAATCAGGACAAATGTAGTTTCATACTGGATAAAGAAAACAAGATTCTTTTAAAGGATTCATGAACTGACCAAGGCCATTTTTTTCGTCCAAAGCAGTCATTCTCAACCTGGAGGCTAAAATCCTCCTGGTGGGATGCAGAGAGAACTGATTTTTTTTGTTTGTTTTTGGCTTTTTTCTTTTTCAGAGCTAATTTCCTATGTGTTTTCTAGTGAATGCTTTTCCTTCTGACATAATTAATAACCAACTACATTACACTGTGTAAGAATTCACAAAAACAGCCTTAAATGTAGCAAATCATAATTTTGTCTTGTACACAGATAATCATTTCTTTCATTTTTTTCAAGGTCACAAGCCAAAAACCAGACCATAAAGATTAGTTTGATATCTGCAAAACACCTCTTTTTTTCTATCCTCCTTGCAGGTTATATTGAGGAGGCGTGCATCATCCCCTGTCCTTCAGACTGTAAACTCAGTGAATGGTCTAACTGGTCACGTTGTAGCAAGTCCTGCGGCAGCGGAGTCAAAGTTCGCTCCAAATGGCTCCGAGAGAAACCTTACAACGGTGGCCGGCCTTGTCCCAAACTGGACCACATCAACCAGGTACTGAAACTTTCTGTGAGCTGAGTGTGAGCTAAAAGCTGAAGCTGTGTTTTTTTGGCTCACCATTGCTTCTTGAATATTTATGAGCTGTGCTGCAATGTATTTATACTTATTACAATTGTGATACACATTATACGTCTCCAACACTGGAGAGAAAGAAATTAATTATTAATGAATAATAAGCTTGAGCGCGGAGCTTTCCTTTACCTTCCCCTCATTATTGCTGCACTCATTTTTTTGCTGAGCAGCGACAGTGCAAAAAGCAACGGGTGCTATAAATGGATCCCATCTACCTTATTAATGCCCCACGGTGTGCCTGTTGATTCCTTAAGGTTTCCATGGTTTGCAAAAATGAAATGCTTTCCAGGCCTGTGAGTATCAACAAATGCAGATTAAGGTTGTGCTGATCTATGCCTGGCAGTGTGTGTGTGTGTGTGTGTGTGTGTGTGTGGGTGTGTGTGTGTGTATCAGCTAAGTTCACACAGGTATTTATGCTAGAGGCTTTTCTGATTATGTCCTCTCAAACGTTGCATTAATCATAGATTCTGCACTATATGAACAGTTGGCATGTGCTCATTAATCCATCTGTCTCCTTTTAATCCACCCCAATGCTCACTGGATATGACTCACTGCTACAGGCCCAGGTAAGAGCCGCTTTCCTCAGCTATTTGTAATATAGTCACAGATGTTAAGTGTCACCAATGTCAGTGGGTCATTGACAGATAGATGTATATATTCACAGTATTCTTGCCGTAAGTAAACAAGGCACTATGGCAGATTGAGAGTTTTATTTATACAGACATTTCTCAGAAGCAGAGCTGCTCTGAATGCAGAAAAAAATCTGACTGGCTGAGCTAAACCTCCAAGAGCTGAGCCAAAAACTTATACAGATAAGACAAAAAATACTGATTGTAGAGGCCACTTTTTTCCGTGACCATGACGATCATGATCATAAGCGTTGGCCTTGCCTATTGAAGATGCTCTTGCAATAAGAAAATGAATCTGCTCCTGTTTCACTCTTTGACTCGCCACTGTGTCTATTTTATGATATCATGAGCATGTTAAGCAACATAATAAGGTTATTCTGTCCTCAGGTCTATGAGGTGGTGCCGTGTCAGAGCGACTGTAATCAGTATGTGTGGGTTGCTGAGCCGTGGAGTGTGTGGAAGGTCAGCAACGTCGACTTAAAAGAGAACTGCGGTGAAGGCGTACAGACCAGAAAAGTCAGGTATTTAACACCCTGTCCCTCTCTCTCCTTCTATCTGTATCTATGTTTATATACATTAGTATTAGTCAGGTATGGTGTCTATAAGTGCTAGAAGTAAAAATACCACAGTTAGCTTGTCAAATCGCTGCTTTTCTATTTAAATATTACTGTAGACTGAATATGAGTTTTGACTCTTGATCGGTGAAAACAAGCAATATGATGACATCACTTTGGACATTTTCTACTTTTCTTTGCAGCATTTGCAGGCTGTCACATGCAACTTTATATTCACATTAAGTGACTACATTATTACATGTTTTTCAGGGAAAACATGCATAACACTCATCATAAGCATGATGCTGTGTTGGCTCTGCTAACAAGTCAACAACTGATACCCTGCCAAATTTTTGAATTTTTGTTCTGCACATGCAAATCATTACACTATATAAGACTCAAAAGACTGTAATTAGGTTTGTGGTGCATAAAGAGCCAAACATCCTAGTTCTGTAAAAACAGTGGAGTAAAGCACACACACACACAAATTATAACACACCGCAATATAGCTACTAGACATGATATCATCCCCTGTACCCTTTGCAATGATCAAGTCCAGCACCTCTTCACAATAGTTGGTGGATGTACAGTGAGTAAATACTCTATTGACCTAAGCTAAGTCTCCAAAAGGACATTAAGAGCTGGTGAAATTGTGAGTTAAAATAGTGGCGGCGATCCTCCCTCCTCTTTATCTTGTCTATTGCTGTCTAAAGCTGTAATTTAGAGGAGAGGATTCTAAAAATATGGCCGAGGCAGTTGAGGAAAGCCTGGATTCAGTTTAAAATATTTTTGCTCTACATCTATTTATGTATTGTATTTATGTGTTTTAAATGTGTTTACATGTTTAAAAGATAAATTGATAATCTAAAAAAGTAAAAAGAAAGGTGCAACTTCCAGCTTGTCCACATTCAGCCTCCAAAACCAGTGGAGTTCATGTTGCTGTGACCAAATACAACAATATTTTTCTCATAAAATCGACCCCCTTACCCCGAGGGACACACCCCACTGCTTGAGAAACATATACAGAAGGTCGTAAAGTTGTCCATGAAACTGCCAGCATGTCCTTTTAAAACGAAATGTCAGACTCCAGCGTTTCCTGGAGCACATCAGCAGCGTTGGTAAAATATGGTCAAATTCAGTGTGTTTCTTGACCGTTTCCACAGGTGCATGCTCAACACCATAGACGGCCCATCAGAGTCTGTGGAGGACTACCTATGTGACCCGGAGGAGATGCCCCTGGGAGCCAGAGAGAGCCGGCTGCCTTGCCCCGAGGATTGCGTCCTCAATGACTGGGGCACCTGGAGCCGCTGCAGCCTGGTGAGAGCTGAACCCAGATCAGAAAGCAGCAGCTCAGCTGTCTGCCACAGAGAAGATATGGGAATGTCAAACTTCTGTGAAGCCCGTTGAGATTTATCTTGATATCTCTTTCTTGTCAGAAATATTTTCTCTGAGGCTCAAGGAATTCAGAATGTATCAGCACTGTATTATTGCGAGCAGCGTGTGAATCTTTGTCAACAGGTTATTTTCCGTCCACCAAGGAGGAATATAAGAGATATACGAACTGGGAAACAGGAGGAAAAATGGCTTATATATCACCTATATTACACTGCCCTCCCTGTGCATTCAGCAGGGAAGGAGGATGATTTATGATAAAGACACAGAACTCCTGAGCAGCTTTCCAAATTTACATTTAGTGACACACACACCCCTGCATACATCAGCAGTGATGGAGTGGCAAACATAAAGCTGGCTAAAAATATTACCCCTAGTTTGTGATCATCATTTGGCAGATAACCACAAACAGTGAGAATCATTTGTTATACCTTCAGAATAATGTTGATTTATGGTACAATGTTACCGGCTACAATGTATGACTTTGAATTTAGTTAATAAATGTTAATTTCAGCCTAAACATTTATGTTAAAATAAGAAGGACATGAAAGTTAATCTACCTCTACATCACGACCTGAGAGACCTTTTCCAACTTTCTGTAAAATAGGAAGACTTTTGTAAAGAGACATCAGTTTCATCCCAGCAGCAAAGCACACACCTGCAGGCTACAGCACGTACACAACCTTCTGTCTCCCTTTTGTAAAAACATGTAAGATGTCAGAACATCCTGTTCAGCTTCTCCGCCCCTGACACCTCTGATTCGTGGTAAAAAGCCATTTTAACTGCTCTGGTTTCACCTGCTGTTCTCACAGCAGCACCCAGGCCATTGTTAATCACACCCCATTCTCTCCCAAAGTGCTTGACACACCGACTTCCTGCAATTCCGATCTCGACATGGAGTCTGCAGTGGCACCAGCGGGGCCTCTCACATGTTTTATTCATCGTGCCAGCAATGGAGTTATTCAAAAGGCTGTCATTTTCTCCCCCAACTCTCTTCCCTGCAAGCAATGACCATGTAGAATCTGGTGGTTTACCATTCCAGTAATATTCATTTTAGCTGTCATGTCATTTCCTGCTGGAAAAAGTCAAATTCCACATTCTGGGAATGCCAAGAGACAGAAGCAGGAAAGGATCTTTTTTTTTTTCTTTATACCATGATAAAACATCCCTCTAGGGACCAGGCATATGCAGACACTTGGAAAGTATGTTGACATAAGAAATCCCTGAGGAATTGTGGCCCAATAAATTGGAAATAACCCAGAAGCAGACAAATTCACACAGCTATCAACTTTCAACCTTGTCTCCTTGAAATTACATTTATATACTTCTAAATTGCAATAGCAAATACATTTTGAAGGAAACGTAATGCGACACGGCTAACATAATGCTTAATGTATCTGGGAAGAGTTGAGTAAATTGTTCAATGACAAAGAATTTTGTCAGCCGAAATATCTGATATCCACAAGTAGACACTACAGTATTATTCAGCTTTTATTTGTTATGTTTAGTCACTGCCAGCACTTAGTCAAGGTTAGGAAAAGATCATGGTCTTGATATAATACAGAAAAACAGAAAAAGCGGTGAATTGAAGCACAAGACACTAAACCGTTACCACACACATAACTCAGGATGCAAACCTCGGTCTCCGTGTCAGTGTCTTGCATTTTGTATGCTCGCCATCCACCCTGACCTCCTCCCTCCGACTGTAGGTGTATAAATGTAGAAAGTCAAAAAACAAAGAAACAGCTCACACACTGCAAGGCTCCAATATCCACTAGACTTTAAAATTTATTGCGCCGGCATTCTCTTATTCTGTATAAATGTAGCACTTCATTCAAAAAAAAAAATGTTGCCTGTGAACATAATCCAACACAGCACAATCGTAGAAAACAATTAAGTAGTATATGGACTAGGACGGGGGTTGCAACTTCAATGTTCAATAGAAAAGGACATCAGTGTGGCAGGAGCTCTCTGTGAACAAATGGCTGAGTTCTAGATCAGGGATATGTCTGTGTTCAGTTCTGATCACTTCCTGCAATAAAAAAAAGCTTTTGTAGGGCTCCAGTTTTTAATGAGAAGTCTCTGTTTCAGCCCTGTACCAGAACCAACAATCGACTGAGGATGGCGTACACCCTTCGCTCACCCAGCGTTGGAAGAGAGTGTCCAGACACAACCGACAAAGAGCCCTGCAGCCTGAACCTCAACTGTTTCAACTACTTCTACAACATCACAGGTAAAGGAAAGATCAAACAAACTCAAATAATGAACTGTCCTCATAAAGTTGCAGCGCACAGGAGCAATTTACAGCGGCAGCGCTTCGACTGATTCCCTTCGCTCCGTTAAAATTGTGAAAAGAGTTTGTTTATGGCAGATGTGTCTTCCCAAAATGACAGTGCTGTCTGTGTTTTGGATGGAGCGGGTTTTTTGGCCGCTGTTATGGGTGTGTCAGTCCTAGCGTCTCTCAACTTAAACCAAATCACCAGTATGAAAACAGCTCTCGAAATGGAAACTTTAAAACTCTCTGTGGACATGAGTGCAAACACAGTTTCCATTTCAGAACGGGCTTCTCATCTGTTCTGACAGCGAGAGAAGAAATTGATAACTGACCCATCCATTTTTCAAGCCTTATCGCTTTCATGTCTTCGGGTAAGGTTGTCACAAAACCTTGCAGGTTTTATAAACCTTGTGTAGTATAATGATGAAGGAAAGTTAATGGAGCTGTTTTGAGTCTTGTTCACAGCTGCTCTTTGCAAAGCTCCTCTCTAATCTTAGGAAATGTTTTGTTTGTTGGTTGTTTTTAAATTTAGCTTTACTTTTCACAGGAAGGTTAAATGTGCACACATTAGGTTTTTCTGCAAATTCCTGCAGTTACAACCATTAAAGCGTCGAAGTTGCCAAGTAAAATTAGAACGTTTGACTATTGGCCTCTGTGGGTTGAGCGCCCTGCTCAGTAGCACCTCTGTGGTTACTGCTGAAAACAGGAAAAACATTGTTGATTTACTTTAAACAGGAAGATTTGATCTGGCATCCTTCCCAAACTCCCCTTTCTAATCTGCAGGATATCACACACCTCCATATCACATGCTACAGAGGCCACTCTTTCACATTTCATTCTGGAAACTGTAGTAATAGAAACTATTTGAATTGTTCCTATATTTCATTAGGATTTCTTCCGCTGCTTTCAATGCCTCTGCCCCACATTCTCGACCAGCCTCCTTCTTTTCCCTCTCTTCCCTTTGTATTGTTACTCTGGGAGACATAACATACAATCTCTACTGCTGGGTTCACAGTTGCATACAGGCATCCCAGGGTATATGTACATAATACACGAGCAGAGATTATTATTGGGTAAAGTGTTCTTATTTTCATTGTTGATGCTGAGACCGTCCAAGCTGCACCTTCTGTCACAGTTTCTCTCCTTTTCTCTCTCTGTCTCTCTCTCTCTCTCTCTCTCTCTCTGTCTCTCTCTGTCGCTCTTTCTTCTTGCAATCTCCCTATTTCAGTCCCCAGAGTGCCACAAAGCTCCTCAGCAGAAGGAGACACAATTCCCTGAGTTGAGCTTGCAAACGAGCTCACTGCAGCTAAAAACAGCCACTCATCTTTGTCAGAGGATGGCACACTTTATGAGTGATACCTCAGCCTCCCTGTTGCTGCAGAGTGTTTTTTAACAACAGCACACACACTGTGGTTTTAAATCTTGAATAAAATGTTGTCTTTTCGCCTCACAAACTAATTTTTTTGGGGGGGGCCAAGGTTCAAGACTCTTACGACTTTGGATTTTTATGGTGAGGTTTATTGGTAACAAACTTGTACTGTTGTTGATCACCCAGCCACACAACTCGTTTATGATGCTGGCATGAAAGGATACTGATGGAAACCAGATTTATTGGATTTAAGTGAGTGGTTATAAACCCCGAATGACCTCTTTGCTGACACAGTAATCATCTATTATCGACAATGATCTTCGCCAGCTAGAGGCTATTTAGTCTGACTCCAAATACACAATAAAAAAAACACACACAGCAATTACTTCAAGGCATTGCAGTGCTACTTGGAAGTTGTAGCAGAAGGGAAGGATGGCAGAGGGAGAAGAAGAAGTGTGTCATGCAACAAAGGTAATGAGCTGAAGTCAAAGTAACATTATGGCAAGTACAAGGCATGCTCACCATTCTGCTGAGTCATCTGGAAGCCCATAATGGTTCATTTGTATGCATGGCATGTCCATCCTAAAAGATCTATCAGATACAGTGCAGTAAAGGCAGAGAATTTTAGTTTATGTCAGCCACATAGCTAGTAATTAATTTGATAGCATTGCACTGTGTCGACACACCATAAAATCTACAGATTTTAATTGATATTTTATATCAGAATCCCAGTTCATGTGTTCCCTGGAGCATGATGCGTATCAGTAGGCATACAGATCCCTCCCAACCTCAGCCATCATATAAAACCTTCAGCTAAACAACTTTCAAAGTAACATGAGGCAACATGGTGCATTTCTGTGCGTTCACCCTTAAAAAGCGAAGACACACCATGGTTTGGCTCGCAGTGTCTGGGATTTATTCATTCTGAAGTGTAAAGACTTTGTGACAGCTGAAGCATTTCAACACTTTTGAAGAACGTCTCCTTGTGTTTTTCCCGCCACATCATCCTGCTTTGACTGAACGTACATCGAACTACAGAAGCAGAACGCTACTGAAAAGCTGTTTTCTTGTGACTTGAATACATCCTCTTCTCCCTCTCCTTCTTGCTTCTGTCTAAGTCATGTCTCTCCCTCTCACCTGCCTCCCAACTCTGTCTGCACCCAGGGTGGTAAAATCAACATCAGCAACCTGCCGAATCCTGGCAAATATTTGCTAAGTGTGGTTAAGTTGTGTGCTTTACAATCTTTACAAAGGTCATATTTCACTGTAAAATGCAGTTCACTGGAGGAGGTGTGACAGGTGAATTCTGGGATTTACAAGTCACATGACAGCTAGTAGATTTACAACCACATTTGTAGATCATCTTGTGCATATATGAAAACTGACTTATGTCACCTCACCGTTATTTATTTACCTGCACGTCTCTATGAAGCATGAAAATTATGACTCAATTTAACTCATAACTCATTTATTACACTTATTTTCTTGTGGCATTTAAACATTCAGACCTTGCTTTCAATTTGTTTATTAGGACTTGCCCCCCAAGGAGTTGAGATATGTCTCAAATATTATTTTTTCCTACTTGGACTTGCCCCAAAAGATGAAATAAAGCTCTGGTGTTAACATCAGTGGAAAGTTAGCTTATTAGCTGATTAAGCTCAGTGCAAATGTTCCAGTGTGGACAGCATCAGTGGCACTTATTTTGAGTTAGTATCTACCTATCATTATGTGGTATCATTTGTTATTCTCAGGGTGAGAGCTGAATCCCTGCTCATCTGGTTTGTTGACAGCGAGGTTGTGGCTTCCACTCATGACTGGATCTTTAGCATTAAGACATTTTGCTACATTAGAGTCTAACCAAAAACCAAGAGACTTCCACATCAAATAAGCTTTTTCTTCCTGGCTTGCTTGTAACATGAAATAATAAAAATACACATAATACAAACCTGATAAAAGTTTTCTGTTTCATAGTTTAATTTAAAATATGTACATGATTTTTCACCAATCTACTAAAGATAGCAAAATACACACAAGACTCATGTAAATTAATAATTATTAGCTGGTAAAATCTCAAACTGCTCCCATGTGAAGAGAGGAGAAGCACGCAAACTGAACTCATTCTGAGTCACGCTGTTCAAACAAAGCATGGAGCCGAAAACAGTCTAATAAACTGAGCAGATGAATAACACAAGAAAGTAATATATTCAAATGAAACAAATACCCTGTGAACTTAAACACATAAATCCGTAGCTTTGCTGTCTGTCTGTCGTCTGTCAACAACAGTATTAATTTATTCAGTTCAACTTCTGAATCAGGCTAATCACGTGTGGATAACCAATAATCAATTACACACATAACATACATTCACATACTGTATATGTGTATCCATGAGCTGCTGCAACTCTGTAACAGCAAAAACATACTAATAGGAAAAATGTCCTCAGATACAATCCAGTACATTTACAATTATATAATTAATTTTTATTCCTACATGAATTAAAAGAATAAAACAAACAATTCATATTGAAAACACACAGGATTGTTTTTCCACTACACCTGTAAAAATCTGGCCCACCCAATGAACAATGTCGAAAAAAAACCTGTCCAACATCTGACTGCTGTTGTAGATGTTTTCTGTGTTGTCGGTGTTTCAGCCTGGCATCGCTGGACCTCTGCTGTGTGTGGATTGTTATGCACCCTGAGTTAACTTTATATTGGCTGTTGTGTGAACATGAACAGCTAAAAATGTCAGTGTGAATATATTCTGTTTCCTCCTCAGACTGGAGTACATGTCAGCTGAGCCCTAACGCTGTATGTGGGAGTGGTATCAAGACCCGGATGCTCGACTGCGTTCGCAGTGATGGCAAATCAGTCGACATAAAATTCTGTGAAGAGGTGAGACCTGCAGAAAATTCCTGTGGCGTTTCCTTTTTTACTTGTTTTTTTTTTTCCTTTCAATTCTTATTCTTTTCTTGGGCAGTTTAGACTTTACTTTCTGTCTTTGACACACACATTTTTCTTAATGACTTAATCACATCACTCATTACAATATATTATCGCACCCTTCCAGTACTATTAAGCCCACAGCAACATGAAATATTCAGAAGTATTCCCATGCAGAGATTGTTGTCTTTGCTTCAGGCGGAGCATTTTATTCATTCATAATGTGTCTCGGCTCCATGTAATTGTAGCCGGCGGGCTGTGGCAGAGCCGTCCCCACAGCTATTTAACCCTTGGCCCACTTCATCATCTGGCTCATTCACAAAAACACATTGTGTCAGAATGGCTTTCACAGGAGCCTCCATATTCCAACTCCTCTGGCCTGATTCTGCCTAGCACAGTCTGTCCCCTGCCAGAACAAAGGCTTCTGGGAATTGTAGTGCTATGAGGTCAGACTGGCCAGCAGATTGAATCGTCTGCCCGATGGCTGTTCGACTAGCGTTGTGAATGATTTCGTGTTAGTCAAAGATTACCACCTTCATTTCCTACATGTGCCGCAGTTGAATTTGGAGAAGAAATGGCAGATGAACATCTCCTGCGTGGTCGAGTGTCCCGTCAACTGTCAGCTGTCAGAGTGGTCGGCCTGGTCGGAGTGTTCACAGACCTGCGGGCTAGAGGGTAAGAGTCCTGGTGTAAGACTTTGTACACTAATGATGAGTTAACGACTGTGTGATCAATGTGAATGGTATAAACATGGCAGATGTGTAATTGACATTTAACTGACACTTTTATCGAGAGGAGTTTCCAGTGTGTGAGCAGTGACTAATTAAACTGACAGGCTGCAGGAATAAAGTCTGTAACATGTTCTCTAAACACCTTTTTTATCATGAATTGATTAATTAATTATATGTATTCATAGTGCACTTTTTAAAACATGAGATAAAATCACAGTAAAAACAAAAAAAAAGCACATAAAATAGGGATTCTTTTTACGATATGATGTAAAATATGATGCCACTTTACCCAGGCTGAGCTCGGTGACTTCAGTCCTGACATCAAACAGCCAGCCAAACAAATCAAGTTTTAAATCTTGGCGTCGCAACAAAAAATATGGGCCTGTGATCCAGCTCAAATGGGATTAGCCCCTTAAACCTCACTGACCTGGCTGGTGGTTCAGTCACTGCAAGCTCATTTTATGCAGCCAAAAATTGTTCAAACCCAAAGAGCCTTAAAATAAATTATAATGGTGATCCCAAAGTTTTCAAACATAAACACAAAGGGACAAGAAACAAGCTAAACAGGAATTAATCAACATTATGACACAGTGTTGGTGAATATGTCCGACTGCAAGGGTCAGGTCTAGCTCAGGTGTGCTTGAACAAAAACTTGGCCTCCAGCAGATAATGAAAACATAGTTAATGTAGTGTGATAATGTGACAATTCAGACTCGAGGTTAATTGCCATTCATTCTCATTATAATTCAGCTGATGTTCTCATCTAATTGTTTTTTCAGTGAGAGCTCAGAAAGCTCTGATCACCTGGTGTGGTGAACGAGAGGCCGTGGCTTCAATTCCTGACTGGATCTTTGGCATATAATTTACTAGTGTTAAGACCGTCCAACCAAGAAAACTCCTCCAAGTAAAATCATCTTGTTCCCTTATTTGACTTGTAAATGTATCAGATACAGAAGAAGCACCAAAGTTGACTTGATAAAGCTTTTATAAATTTGAAGCATTGCAGGACATACAAGAAAACAACTTGAGGTCTGGAGATGCCAGCGTAAATAAACTTTTATTTGCTGTCATCATTTGTCTCTGGTTTTGTTGTGAGGAGTCTATCGCGTCAACATTTTTCTGAGTGTGTACAAGGAAGTACTCAGGCGTTGCTGGTGTTAGTAAGTAAAAACATGCATGCTCAGCGAAACATACTTGAATAACTAAAAAAAAAAAGCCCCATATCAGACACTTCCTGCTCCCATTGGAGGCATTTGGCCGGAAAAAAAACTCATAGAAGCAAAAGAGAGGAAGTGTTTATTTAAGAGAGAGCAATTGCTTTACGGTCTTGCCAAACAACCAGCGAATATTTGTCCTCCTGTTGCCTGGTTGTTGTTGTTCCGGAGGTTCACACAATTGATTCTGTCCCATTACATCCTCTTGCTCCTCAGGGCTGTGGGGAGTGCTTTGAAGAAGAAGCGCTGCAGCGATAGTTGCAAAATCACATAGAATAAGATAAAAGTTTAAGAAAGGCTAAAGGGGCAAGAGGGGACCTTATTTGATGTGTTTGTGTGAGTGGGATGTTCTCTTTTTGGAACAGGTTATGAATAGTTATGTTAGGTTATGTTATGAATAGTTTCTGCGTGTGTGAGTGTGAGTGTGTGTGAGAGTGTGGGAAGGCTGGTTTGTATGTTATCTGTTGAAAGGTGTCGTAGGTTGGTAAAAGTATATTCTGAGGTGAGCAGATTTCTGGCAAGGCAGTGTGGAAATGAAAGTGGAATATGCAACAAATGAAGGGTTTTGACATTTGCGAGTGGGCGGTTTAAACAGGTAGACAGGAAGAGGTGGCATTTTGAAATGTATGTGTAGGCTCTCTGTTCAGTTTTTTTTTCCCAGCTAATTCATAGCGTCAATTCTGCACTTAAATCAAACGGTCTCTGCGGTGTTAGCTGCTGTGATGTGTTGAATTTATTTAAAGAGAGTTTGCTGATTGATGCAGAAAAAAAAAAAAAAGCTCTTTTACTCAAGTGGACCAAGAACCATCTCATCTGGATGTCAAAGAGAAAGTGCAGTATTTCAGGCTATTTAGAAAATCACGCTCTAAGTGAAGTGCTGTTTTGCACAGTAAGATTAATTTAATGCATTCGAAGGCAAACACATATGCATGCATTTAAAATGAGCTGTTTACAGTGGGAACGGATGACTGCCGTGTGGTAAACCGTGATGGTCACTGTGTGTGCCAAATCTATTTTCCTTCACTTTGTTGTGCAGGAAACACAGCATATTTACACTCTTTATAACTATGTAATTTTAGCAAGAAATAAACTTCTCAACTCTCTTCCATCATGCTGGTAAAACAAGTTCACCCAAGTTTCAATACCGTAAGGGAGAATCGGAGAAGATACTGTTGTTGTCCGTTTTTCTAGCTCCAACGTTATTTAATTTTATTTATTAAAACTGTAGTTGTTTTATTCAAGAGTGGCATTTACAAATAATTAGGCAATATAACCATAGCAACACAAATCACTGGCATTTTGTCCGAGTACAACATGAAGCCTCAAAAGAAAATTAAGAAGAAAACACATGAATATCAAAGCTAATGCTAATGATACACTGATGTCATCATTTCCTCCGTGTTTTCTCTAGGTAAGATGTGGCGTCGGAGGTCGGTGGTTCAGGCCTCTCAGGGTGACGGCCGACCCTGCCCTCCTCAGATGGAGCAGTGGAAGCCCTGTCCCGTCCGACCCTGCTACCGTTGGCAGTACAGCCCCTGGTCCGAGTGTCGGGTGGAGGTATGTTAGTAAATCATAATATTATACCGTAATCCAGGGGTTATTAAATATTGATAATTGTATCGAGCATTTCTTGTCAGCCACAAGAAATGCTACTTTGACAGGTCTTTTGACTCCTCAGAGATCAATACACACAAGAGTTTAAGCTAAAAAATTGTGGATATTAGAAGGCAGAAACCTCAGCACCTGGCAAAAAGTAAAGGAGACTTTAGTATTGATGAACAACCCCATCAAATCCCTGCTCATAGAGTTATTTTGTGGGAAAGACAGTAAAAATCGATCTAATGCACCTTTAATTCTGATATATTACTATAAACCATCTCTTCACCAAGGAAATTTGTCTGCCTTTACATTTCATTTTGCATTGTGCACCGCCGGGTCAGATTTTCAAAGACGTCTGCTGCATTGCTTTATGTCAAAAAAACAAAACTTTGCAAACATGGGTGTGGTTTTATGGGGAGACAGGGAGACATGTCACATTCTCCGATAATCTCAGCCTTCCTCGAGTGAGAGAGAGAAACTGAAAGACAGAGAGAGAGAGAGCGCCAACGTTTCCTACATTTAATGTCTTCTGAGGTCAGCTGTACCCATGATACACTAACTATGTAACTAACAACTCATCATTGAGTTATTAATACAGGATGTTTGCAGGTCTATAAAAGTCTTAAAATGTCTTAAATTAATTAAAAGTAACAAATATGAGACATTAGGTCATTAATTTGTTATAAAAGTAATTCTGTAATAAATCCCCTTCAACATAAGTTTTTTATCTGATTTATGTTTAAAAAAGAAAATTGAATCTGAACATGTAAAGTATTCATCAGTAACAAAACAGCCTTTTCTAAGAGGTATCTTCAGTAGTGATTTATATCCACCAAAGAGATGGAATAATCATCCTTTTTTTTGTTGAAGAACTGATTGAAACTGTGCCAAGAAGAATGTTTGGAGAAAAGAGAAATAATGAGCATCTTTGTGCAGATTTTAATTACACGAGTGCAAGTATTTTTTCCTTTGATTTCAGAATTAAAAAGTGAAAACTCATGTCTGTTCAGAGATATTATTATTATTATTGTTATTAGCTAATTATTGAAGAAGGGGCCTTGGTTGTTCCCAAGTGTAAGTACTCCCCTGATTTAGTATTGCGTAATATTATAATATTATTGTTTTAGTGGCCTCAGATTCTTCTCTCTCAGTTTTAACAGTAGTCATCTGTCCCCCCCCCCTCAAAAAAAAAAGAAAAACATGTACAAGAAGCTCACATTTGGATAGTCTGATTCAAGATGGACAGTATAGATTGTGTTACGCTAGTAGCAGCTAACGTAGCCTCGAGCTGTGAGCCTCAAACAGAGATGAGGAGCGGTAACCTCACCTCTCTCTAACTCCTCACTCTCAGATTTCTTTCATTTTTAAACTCGAAGTCTTCAGCCCCATCTGACGCTGACTCATTTATCAGATTTCTCCCCCTGGAGCCTTAAAAGGCTTTATACAACTTTTTTACAGATACAGTACCAATCAAAGGATTGGACACATTTTTGAAAGGGAGGGTGTGTCCAAACTTTTGACTGGTACTGTACAGTATGCAGTAATATTCCCCACAACCTGTTTCCCATTTAAATTACACTGAGTTTAAAGAATATCAGCAACATTCTCCTGATGTGGCTTTAAATCTGCTCCATTGTGATTGGTATTGATATAATAATGAAGATCAATAGGGAATAGTTGCTTTTATCTTCATTACCTTTAACTTCATAAAAGTTTGGGGCGACAGTGCTGTGTACATCAGTCGCAGATTGCAACTTTTAAGAGCATATGTCATTAATATTTCATACTGTTAATGTTTATATGCACTTTGTAAAAGGCAGTTCAAATTAATAACATTAATATATACTTTTATCTACTTGAGTGCCTTCATCATGGTGTCTGTTGGTTCATGTTACTACTCTCTGTGACTATGATAACTCATCATCCTCCTTCTTCTTCTGTGGTGTTCCTGTCCTGTCAGAGTGTGGTGTGTGGACACGGCATGCGCTACAGAAATCTTTCCTGCTTCGTGTCGGACGACACCAGCAATGGCGAGGGCAGCCTGGTGGACGAGGAGCTGTGCAGCAGCCTGGAGTTGGCTGTTGATGGAGACAAACAGATCAGACTGAAGGAGGCCTGCACCCTTCCCTGCCCAGGTAATCACGCTGCCTTTAAGTTGCTTATGCTGCATGAGCAACATCACAACATGTCATTGGCAGTTATGTCTACTGTAGGCGTGTGTATGTCTTCCTCTCAGATGATTCAATGAATGATATGATGAGATACACTGTGATTCAAAGCCGCATCGATACAGTTCGATTCAGCCACAATCTGTATTTGATACTTTTACTATTTTAACAATAAAAGCGTGACTAAAATAAATTATTCCCTCAATTATTTCAAATCCCCCAAAAAATGATGTCTTCTGCCACACCAACAACAGTTAGCACAGGCTGTGATACACTTGGAGAATTCATTTTTCACTAAAATTATGCTGAATTCGGTTTATAAAACCATGTGAGCGCACGTCCCTGTAAATAAAACAGCATACGCCTTTAGTAACCAGGAGGAGTTAGGGGCCAGTTAGAAGTATCGTTAGCTGCTAACGCTAGTGTTTCTCGACTTGTGTTGACTGCTTTTCTCACTAACTTTACTGTCAGCACACGCGCCGCCTTTATAAATGAGTTAAATTAGATTTCAGGTGTCATTGCTATATTTTATGATACACTTATATAGGAAATAGGAAATCATTCCTCCTGTTCATACTGGCTTTTAAGAGATCACTTCTTAATGCACTGTCAGCATAAGTGATGGGAGACAAAATCTACAGCCCTCTTTCGGGCAAAAATGTATTTAAAATTTTATTTGAAGCTAATATGAAGCTTCATCTGTCCAAATTTATGGCTGAAGCCTCATCTTATCTTCAGATAAACTTTCAAATACATTTTTTTCTTAATTTGATGCTGAATTTGGGGTTGGATCTGTGGTTTAGTATCGATGTAGCCACCCACCGTCCTTCCACAGGTTAATATAACATCGTACTTACCAACATTACTGATTGAGTGAGAATGACATCAAAGCAGTAGCTTGGAGCTCTAAAGAAAGGTATAAGTGAAACAATCCATTACGACTCTAGTTTTCTTTGTAGAGCTACAGCAGTTTGATTTATATCACAAAGCAGCCACTAAAAATACTTTTGTTACAGGGTAGATTTTATTATTTCTAACCAATAGCACTCAGTATCTATTTGTGACCTCTAAAATCAGAGTTAGGAGCTCACCTGAAGGCTGAATAAATGGACTACATTATGACAGACGCTTTGTGTAACTGTGTCATTTTATGTGAGTTAAATATCCTGGTAGGTACCGTGTTTCATTGCCTGTAGCAACTCAGAGAGCCCTCTGCTCCCCTCCGCTGATGTTGTGTGTATTCTAAATCATGATAAATATTCCACTTTACTCTACAGTCTTATATTTAAATCCCGTTTACCCCATTTTCTCCCAGTTTACTTGACGTCTATCCCCAGTTCTCACCATAAAGCTGCTGAGATAAAAGTCGGTAGCCGTTTCTTTTCTCCTCACAATGACAAGTCTCACACGGAGAGTTTAAAACACACTGGGTTTTCACTGGTGCAGCGGTCAAAACACAATCCCTCACAGGCCTCCCACTGGAGAACACTGTTTGTTGTGATTGTCGAAGCACTCGGCCAAGCCAGAGGCAGCGCTGTCAGGAGCTATACTCTGTTTTATGTGGAATGTACAAACTATTAGGACCACCTGCTCTTTCTGTGAAATAGACTGAGAGCTGAATCCAAATGAAAAGCTGTGACCCCCTACAATTCAATTTATTCCATTTGTACGGTGAGGAGACATAGAAGCAAAGTATTTAAAAACACACACATGCAGACAGACAGAGATAAAGTAACAGAGAAAAAAGGGGTGCAATCAATAATCTGTGTGCGAGATAACAAAAGAGCCCTAAGAGCTTATAAAAAAGACAAGATGGCAAGCACAGATAAAACTCTGAATAGCAGTCTGCGGCGTTGTAAATGACAAAGTGTACATTTCATCCATTTATTCAGACTGGAGATGCTGATTAAGAGGAGAACAGATTGAAGATGTATTTTTCAGTGTTGATTATAGGCATGGCGCATGTGAAACGAGGTGCAGCTCTGTTCTTGGTATTCTCACCGTAAGGCAGTTAATATGGCTCATTTCATACACAAAGGCAGTTCAGATTTACATATGATTATTTTTGTTAATTTATAAGTTAATTAATGAGATAAACAAAGACAGATAAATAGAAAGAAGTTCAAGATTTAAGTGCCATTGACAGTTAGCCTTGGTTATTGTTGCTACACCCATCAAGCTTCCAATTTTTTGCACACAAAACACACAGTTACAGTGAAAGATTTATCACTCGATGGGTCACAGAAGTAAACAAAAGCAGGATTCTCTTTGCTAGCCAGAGACAATCAATTTTACCAGCTGAAATGAAAACAAAGTCTTTATGAGCTGTAGTTAGCTAGCTAATTAACACTAACTCTGTGAGTTGGTTAAAAAATGCTGTCTGCTGCTGACTTTAAAACAGGAACCATGTAAAAGGGTCTTAAATATGCAAAATCATGATAAAAACCACTTGATGATTCATTTATAAGGGATGGAAATAAAAAACATAATCACTGTCTGTGTGCTAAGCTAACTATAGAAAAACATGGAAAAGCAACAGGTTAGATTTATGCTTTATTATTAATATTTCCACTTTTACAAGTGAAAAAGGCTTTGAGGATGAGGAATAAACGATTTGTTTGGCAAATGTACTGTACTGCTATCTCGGGTAACGAGACAGGATGCGGCTGCTGGAGTGTAAACTTTCCCAAATCTAAAGTGGCAAAGGACAAAACCCCAAACGTTACCATGAACTCTGATATGGTAGCATTCAGGACCATCATGCAGTGCATGTTGTTGTTTTGTTTTTTTAATCTTACCTCTAACCCCACAAACAAATTAAACATTAGCTAATGAAATGGCCCTTAGCCGTGGAGGTAACTAGTTTACTAGCTAGTAAGCTAATAGTTGCAGTTTACGTTAGAGCAGTTAATCCATTTCTTACAGTTTTGCTGTTGTGTTTTTATTTTGGAAAGGTGATTTAAAAAAGACATCACCTTCTAAACTCTTAAAATACAGCACATCATTCTTACTATAGTCCCATGCACACTGCTTGACAGCCCCACCGTTTCTAGTCATGGTTGCTGAGCTATGATTGGACAGGTCAGTGGAGGAGTTTAGGGAACATCAATCCTTTACTTTCAGGTCAATTGATTGTTAGTTTTTGTGTTTTATACACAATTTTAAAGCCTTGTGTGATTTTTGCCATCTAAACTACACATGCATAATTGTTAAGCAGACCCAGGCGAAATGTTGAACTAAAACCTAAAACAAGAATGATGCCATGTGCCATTTGGTTGATGCCTCCACCCAAAGCTTGTTAGTGCGCCATGTGTGCACATATTTTCAGCATGGGTAGCCCCAGCGAGCAGCAAACCCCCAAACCTGGCAGTGTTAGTGCACAACTGACCTGCACAGGATGACTTTTTTTTTATTTCGGTGAATGCTTAGGTCCTGACTGGACATCTGTTGTGATTTACATGATATATGACCATGCAAGGCAAAAGCTGTTTAACATTATGCAGTACACAGATGCACATTTTCATTTTTATTACTGCAAGTCCTTCAGTGGTTTATTGCCGTCTGGATAGCAAAGTAACCAAACAGTCTGGAAGTTCAAGTCTAAAATAACCACGTATACGCTTTCACTACATAATGTAAAAAGAATCTTAAAATCAGCGGCGTATCAGACTTTCCTTTCAGTTGACTGCCAGGCGTCATCTCCCTCCATCCTCCACGGTCGCCTTCACACGCCAACTCCACCTTTAAAAACATCACTCTTCACACTCAGGAGACCAGTGAACTCCCTGCTTCTTTGTGGACAGCTTTCTGGCTTTTAAAGACATAATCAATAACATTTTCATGAGTACATTTCTTCCTGACCTGTGTTACTGATTAACAGGGAAACAACAGTGATTCAGCTTACGGTAAATTCTTCATTTACCTCAGATACAGAGAGAGCTGTGCCTTTATTCCTTATTAATGTTTTAATAATTTTGATCATATTTTCATAAGACAGCTCCCTGATTATCTGATCTGCTCCAGATTTAATTTGCCGTCGATGCTATTTGGCGTTAATGCAAACTCAGCTTCCTTCATGTTTACATGTTGTCTTGATACATTCAGAATGTACATTTTACAGCATCATCATCCCTCAGTACAACAGTGAAGCCATTTCAGACTCAATGCTCTGCTCTCTGAGTGTCTCTTTTTAACAGAAGTGCTGTTATTAATACTAATACTCTTACTAATTACTTGCAGTCAGTTCTACTTTGCCATTTTTTTATTCAGAGGGATGTTTCTGTCAATGAAACTCAGCACATCCTGCGCAGATGTTTCACATTAAACACTTTCCAGAAGCTCAAGGGCACTTCTGTCTTTTTCTGCTTCATTTTTAATGTGAAATATCTGCATTAAGTATTGAGTTTCATTGACAGTAGCTTAACACCGCTTGAAAAAAGTAGAAGCAATTGGAAGTAAGTTAGTGAGTAAGGACAGTATCTCTTTTTTAATAAAGACACTCAGAACAGCTGACTGGTGAATATAACGTGTTGTACTAATGGAAATATACATTATCCTGGATTTACTATGTGAGCCATTACAGTACAGTTAATCACCAGTGCAATTTATCAGGCAACTGGCCTTTATTTGTTCATTCTTGCCATGAGACTCTGTTGAAATAACAGCTTTTATGTGAGAATTTGGGGCAAATGTTTCAAATTCGTTCTCTCCTAGGGAGACTAACTCAACACATGGCACAGTAAATTTTAACTATATGCACCCCATAGCTGAGAAACTATTTTCTCCACTCCTGTCCCTCATAATTTGCCAACTGCTACAGATGTTTAGGAGAGTAATGCTACTTGAGATTGTACTCCTGGCAGCTTTCTCCATTCAGATGAGACCGGCAGCACTTACATTAAACTCAATGAAAAAGCAATTAATTGTCCACCTGTCTTGACACAGTCTGTGCTCCAGGTCGACATTATGGTGTTCTGTGATAAAACTGAGTGTTGTTGGTCATAGATAAAGTGTTGACAAGTTGCACAGTTAGGCTTGATAAACAAATTGTGGGGAAAAAAGAAGAAAATTTAATAATTCATCTAAAATAAGGAGAAAAAGTATAGAAAAAAAATGCATATACATGTTTCCAGGCCAAATGTAATAAAAAAAGTTTAAACATTTGGGGGACCTCATGAAATAGTCTCACGGTATGGTTGTTTGAGACTGCTGATTTAGGGTATAGTCTACACATGAAAACTTTTGTATAGCAAAGCAGGTATTGCAGATCTTCCATTGCAGCTGCATTAACAGCATTAAGTAGAAGAAGTGGATGTTTAGCCTTTACCAACACAATAATACATGGGCAGAGACGTAACAGTAGACTGTTGACCACACTTTGATTGACAGGTGATGGGGCTCAGCGCTGCAGCACAAAAACAGCACAACACCAGCTTAGCACCAAAGATGTCAACCCCCAACCCCCACTGATACAAAAAAAAAAGACAGAGAATCTCACAGATTGGATTATCACTTCAAAGGTTGGGTCTGATGAGTTGTTGTCAGGTTTTGTAACAGAGGCTTATCGGCTGCTGGGTTTGATGTAGCTTTGCAGTGTAGAGCAGAGAAGACAGACAGGTGAGCTCTGCCCGAACCGCTGCTGGACTCTGTCCATCAGGTCTGCAGCTGCAACACTTTACTGCCCCTCCCACGACTGCAACATCCGTCTTCATATTGTGAAGCCGCACCCTCGATGTTATGCTGCACATACTGGAGTTCATATCTACTAACATCGCTATTTCCTTTGGGGAAAAATGGCAACATTTCAATAAGAAAAAGATGGTAGACTGAACCTCCAATTTATGATTCAGCCTGATAAGAGGGGCGTATTTTCACACAGTGCAGCTTAAATATAAATCTGTTATTTTCAGTGTCAGCGGTCCCTGAAGGGAGAATTATTGTTACTTGCTTCTGCCAAAAGACAAAACACAAACGTCGAGTTCATTTCCAAAGTGCTATGTGTCTATTTTGGTTTATCATTGATCGTTCATGATTCAATATCTCTAAGATACTGTATAGGGGAGAAAAAAATGTTATCCCTTTTTTCAACCCGAAACTCATTCAAAAGTACTACGAATTGGATTTATTTTAGATTTCAAGTGTGTGGCACGTGTTTCCACTGGCAGATTTTTCATTTTTCATTTTCAAAAAAAAAAAAAAACCTCATCAGATGTCTGCTGGTCCCTGAGATGGAAAACACTGAGAAACGTTGCCCTAGATAACAAGTCAGTCCAACCCCTTTTGCCAAACTGCAGGAGCACTGAAGTATCAAACAGCAATCAAAAGCACAGACTGTTTTCTGCGCAGGGATGTACTATAGTGTCATTTGGGAGGAAATTCAAGGGCTGTTTGCACATGGCTGGGGATAAATTGGGAATTCTGAGAGGTTGCATGAACACACACACACACACACACACACACACTCAAACACTTTCATGCACTGCCACCTTTGACCCGTGTTCAATTTCCCCTGTTGTTTGATGAGCTGCAGTTGTCAGCTGTGATCAAAACCAACCCGACCTGCATCTCAAACTCACACCTTCCTCCTCCTGAAACTCTTCAAAGGAGCTCAAGCATCACATGATACGATATGTAAATCTGTATTCTGAACGCATCTCTGCCGCATACCTTAACATCTCACCCAGATTAAACTGTTCTCATCCATAGATAAATAAGTGAAACATTGCTTTAGCACTGCCAAAGCTGAAGATCTGATTTCTACCAGGGACACCCACACTAAAACTGCAATGCAGATATTTTTTGCGTAACTTAAATACACTTTAACAGTCAAATAAAATAACAGTGAATTAAAACAAATGAAATAAAATACATCAAATCTAGATGTAAATCCTGAGATAATACCAATCCTGCCAGCCACAGCTCCTCAGACAGGTCTTTTCAAAGCAAAAAGGGGTCCTGATGGTAAAACCTTGATCACCTTTTCGAAGAGCCAGAAGGTCCAACCTCTCTAAAGATCAGAGGCTGCACACTGGCTTACAGGAAATTAAAAGATTTGTGATATGGCTTAAGGCCAGACCTAGCAATGCTGCACAGGTCATCGGGCCTTTATTTCAAAAGTCCACACGGAACAAATACCAGTGAAGAATTTAATTTGTAAGGATTTAATTTCTAGCTGCTTTTGAATGAGCTGAATATGTGGGTTTAGCTGTTGTGCTACGACTTTATTCAGTCTGCCGGTTTGAGCCGCCTGTAGCACACCTGACCCTGAGGTGTGAATATAAAGGCTTTTTTTTATGGTTTAAGGCTCGCCCTAAGTGTCGTTGTGATCACCATGTTAATTGAATTTTAATTCTCTTTCATTTACGATATGTTTTGTGTTCAGCCTATTTGTGCAACTATTTATTTATTCATGAATTTAACAATTTATTTGCAAGGAGGAAGTAGGATGTTATTGTTCAGAATTTTATTTGTTTTTTGTCATTCTGAAACTTATTGGCAGTCCCTAAACCGTCAAAACTTCTCAGTAAAGAAATGCTCATTACATCTCGGTTGCATTTTTAATGTGTAATGTCAACAAGATGTCTTGAGTTGAAAGATTTTGACAAGATGCTTTCATCACCACATGTGGACAGTAGAGAGTTTCCTCACCAAAACCACTTTAGCGGTCCCAATAGTGTATCCTGTCTCCTCTGCACTGCAGGTGAGTGCTACCTGATGGAGTGGTCAGACTGGAGCTCGTGTGTCAGCATCTGCGTCAAAGGGGCCGGCGTGGACTTCGGTTCGGTTCAGGCCCGCTCACGAGCCGTGTTAGCTCAGGAGCCTGAAAATCTGCAGCTCTGTCCTGACCAGGCGTGGGAGTCTCAGCCCTGCACAGGTGAGTGACAGCTTCAACCTCCTCAAGGCCAGACAGTTTGACAAATTAATAGAAGCAAACTCCCTTTGACAAGCGAACTTTCGGTGCATGCTAATTAGCTCGCAGCAAGCTGCCAGACTCAAACTTTGATTCTTTTATTCATTTTCTTTACCGGCGTTCTCCTAATATGCATGATCACAGGGAACTGAAAGTCAGTCTCAGCGTCTGTTGGGCGGAAGGCAGCGAAAAACAATGGACTGCTTGTCAGTGCATCAGCGCGCTAACACAGAAAGACACTTACATTCAGGGTCAAACCTGCAGGCTGTTCAGTCGTCTATCCGACTGAACGTGCATGTTTGGACTGTCAGAGGAATATCAGAAGAAACTCAGAGAGAGAAAATGAGTTTATGAGGAAGGGATTGGGGGGTATCAAATGAAGCTTTTCTAAATGTGAGGTAACAGTGCTAACCATTGTGTCACCTTGGTACCAAGTCCAAAACATGACTGAAAGAAACCAAACCCTGAACTGCTACTATCACTTTGTTTCACTCTCTGGACTCTGGGTCAGATAGGAGGAAACCCCCCCATGCTCATTTAGCCTGGTTTTTGAATCACCACCACCTTATACAAGCATATACACAAACATATACAAAATCTCCTCCTCCCTCACCTCCCACTCTTCCTCTCCTCCCTCTGTGACTACCGTTCACGGCCCCACAGCAGTCTTCACCAGCCTGACCTGGTTTCAGAGCATCTCTCAAGGCACATGGGAAGGGGGGGCGGGTGGGCTCAGCCAAGACCAGTGAAGGCGGAGGAGGAGGAAGAGAGAGTGGAGGCAGGGAGAGAGGGAAGGCAGTGACGGAGAAAGGGAGGCTGGGGAAGGAGGGAGGGAGAGAGAGAGCAGTTTGATGTGAGGCTCATTTGAGAAAAACAAAACCAAAGCTGTGTCCCAGGTGCACACTTTACTGTATAGTAATTCTAACCATGCTTTGTTTCTACAGTGTAATCACAATGAAAAATATGAAGTATTAAAAATGCCAACATGCAGATTGAAATTGCTAGATTTTGGTTCGCATGCTGCTGGAGTGCTGTTAATGAAACACTATTGTCCCTCAATGCAGCCCAAAAATGCAACAAAGGAGCTGCTCACCGCTAGAAGAAATGTAAAAATCGTGGCCGTATGCCCGACAGCTTTAGGAACATAAAAATAAATCCTTAATCAAACATTTTTCTCGTTTTTTTTTGTTTTTTTTTTAATTTGAAAATTGGCAGTAGTTTAAAGCTGCACTAATCAATCTTTGTAGAGACCAAAACAGAGGTAGAAAGAGAGTGAATATTCATTCATAAGGTGGCCAGAAACATGACTTCAAATGAATGATAGCGCTGCTAAATGTTGCCAAAAAAATCAATAAATGCAGGTTTAAAGTCACAGTGATTGACATCCCTTGGTGTGTATTTTCATCATCAATTCCAGGTAGTAAAATCGGTACAATTCATAACTCCAATTACTGCAGTGTCAACAGTGGCATAAAGTGTACTTGTTGTAGTATTACATAGTATATAATATATAGTTGAGACGCAGGTTTATTGTTTTAGTTTTACAAGTGTTTCTTTCAGGCAGAGGTACTCTAAAAGCAGAGATAACCAAACAAAACATGATCTTTTTAACCCTCCTGTTGTCGTCGGGTCAATTTTGAGTATCCTGACTAAACTTTTACATATAACAGTCTGCCATAATCTATCAACATATTTTCCTCTGATTTCAACTATAGTTAAAATAATTCATAATTTCTTAGTCAGAATACTGTTTTGAAACCATTTCAATTTTTTTGATGACAGCACATAATGACACCTGTTATCCTCCTGGGTCAAAATTGACCCGAGGACAACAGGAGGGTTAAAATGTAAGTTAGTATAAGGGATGTACAATGATTATCAGGGGAGGACGGGTGTTAAGAAATGGAGGAGGGTATAGTAATTTCTCTTTTTGCTGAGGGAATGATAGTCTGAACGTTTTGGGAGAGCAGGGGAGGATCTTTTATTTTTTTCTTACCTCAGACTTATGTTTTGTTTCAATCTTCCCTTGTGAGATTTATGATATTACAACAGATCAAATACTTGCATGAAAAATGACTTTCACATTCAACAAGTCTGTTCTTAGAAACACAATTCATGTGAATCCCATCAGTCATAAGTGATTGAATTTATTCCTTGTAAGAGCGGCTTCCCTACCTTAATTTATTCAACATCACAACAGAAAGTACAACTATAGTAAAGTAAAATGCTTCATATGAACATAGCCTAGAATCTGATGAAAGTAAAGCGTTACACGTTGCCAGTCGTTCTGCTCATCTAATTTACGAACCATAAATGTTTGCAACTCTCAGTTCTTTTAAATCCAGGCTGAACACTTTTCTGTTTGCAGCAGCCTTTGATTAAATCTAGTAATTATTCATTTCTTACACTGCACTGTCTTATTCTATTTTAGCTTGTTTTTATTTTCTATTCTCTTAACTCTTTAATGACTGTTAATTGTACTTAAATGTCCTTTTATAATGTGTTTATTTTGCACTTTGTCTCGATGCTTCTAATATTTTATGTAACGCACTTTGAATTGCCTTGTTGCTGAAATGTGCTATATGAAGTTTTGTGACAGTCCATTTGGTAGATGTTGAGATATTTCGTTAGATAAATGTAAACTTTGACTAGCTGTTGGTGCCAGTGTTGCTAAAAAGTGAAACACAAGGTCCATCACACCCCAGTAACTTTCTTACAATCTTACAGAACGAATGGCAAAGAAAAAACTCAAACTATACATAAATGTATGAATGCCAAAGACTTTTCACTCATTTCTGACCATAGATATGATGTTCAAAGGTCAGCAGGTTCACTAGCTAACCAGCTTAACGTAGGCTCAGGAGGTAGATTGGATCGATCCCAACTTCTCCTGTCTAAATATCCTTGAGCACGACGTTAAACTCCAATTGCTCCCGATGACCAGGTCTTGCATGGAGGCAATGCCAGCATGTGCGTTGGTGCATGATAGGAACACTGCAAACTGTTTTGGTATTAAAACGCTAAATGAATGTAGTCCAGTTATAACATCATGGTTATAATGAATCTACTTTCATTTAATAGGCTTGAAAATCAGCTACATCCATTCTTAGCCCTCACAGAGGTTCTCAGTTATGTTTCAAAAAGCTGTGACTTTTTCTAACACTACTACTGACTCTATTTCTGCTTCTAGAGTAGTTCCTCCTTTGAGAAAATGTTTCTATAGTAGAAAAACTCGTAAAAGATGGTGGGAAGTGTCGGCTGAAGAGAGTGATTCAATGATAACTTAACACATTTGAAAAAACTTCAGCTCTACCAAGGAAAAGAAATGAGTAAAGTGAAGAGCATAAAGGGTGAAGTCGTCTGAGCCTCAGACAAATTGTCTGGTGAAAGCAGCAGATGGAGCTGTGCCATTGACTGCAGCAGTGATACTGTACCCCAGGCCTGTGGAGAATAGCTCTCTCTTTTGTTCAAGGTTAAATTGTTCATTTACGCTAGCCGAATGGTCTGGACTGATGATTGGTTACACGGGACTCCGTAGGGAAATATGGTCATTTACTGCACTGATGGAGATATTGATAAAGTCATAATAGCATTGATAGAAAGTCATTAAGCAAAAGCTCTTACTGAAGATTAAAACATTGAACTGGACCCCTCTGTGAAGACACACTGATAGTGATATTATATGACAGCAGCCTATTATACAACCATAACTTAGCAGCTGCTTTATTAATCCATCACTGTGCTGTGAGAACCATGGTCCTCAACGTAGACTCCGACCATACAGTCTTTATAGATGTTGATTGTTTTTTGTGGTTTTTTTCCTCAGGGGGTGAATGTTACGAATACAAATGGTTCAGCAGTCAAAACTCCACTCGTCCGCTTATCTGGTGTCAACGCTCAGATGGACTCAATGTCACCGGTAAGGAACTCTGGGTCTTATAGTGGAGCTCACGTTATAGTGTATTTACAAGTTTTGGGAGTTTTTGGGTCAACTTACTTGTTAAATACTTGAATCCCAAAGTTTCTCTGTGTTCCCGACACCAGTGACTCCCAACCTGAGGCCTCGACCTCCACGAGGGGTCGCAAGATGATTAACAAAATAATAAATCAGACAACACATTTTTGCTACACAAAAAATTATGTTTAATTATGTTTAATGTTTACACTATGAACATTTGCACACATATTGTCAATATATGTACACTCCATTCTCTTAATTTTAAACTCTAATAGCTCTTTTCAGTTTAGAATATATTCTACATATTTTTACTGTGATTTTCTATTTTATATGCAGTACTTGTATTTCTCATACTTTCCTAAGGGTACTTACTTACTTTACTCTGATGTTTGCCTTTTTTCTTGTGGGACTGAGATATTCAGTGTAACATCAGAAAAGACAAAGAAAACCACCAAATACTCACATTTGAGAAGCTTCTCTTTAAAAATGACTAAAATGATAAATCAATTATCAAAATGGTTGCCTATGAATTGAATCTACTAATAAACTAATTGTTTTATCTCTAAAAAAATATCCAAATAAAACAGAAAAAGACATGAAATCACTTTTGGTAGAACTGGTCAGAACTGGTGGACATACAACTGGTGATGAGAGGTCACAAGCCCCTACAATAAAATGTATTATTAGTAGTAGTATTTTTAAGCCAAAAAGGTTGTGAAACATTGCCCCTCTATGTTTTGAATAATAAATAGTGCGGCTAAAGCTACCATGAAAGTAAGAAACTGAGAGCTTGCAGCAGCTATAAAGCTCAACAGTAAGTCTAAAACATTGGTGGCAGTTTTATGTAGGAGGTCAGAAATATAAAACACTGTTCTGTAAAAACTGGGGGCTTATTTCTATAAGAAGTGAAGGTGGTGGATGATGGGAGCCTCCATTCAACACAGAAACATGTGGTTGTCCAAAAGTAACCCCGGCTTCATCAGCTATATTGAGTTATAGATACTTTTTTTTAATAAGAAAAGATGGTTTAACATATAGGATGTGTAATAACAGCCTTTTAAATGAAAATATCAGTCTTGAGGGCCTCATTCACTAATATGTTTGTGTAAAATGTTCTTACTTTGTGCACAAAATAAGTGCAAAATTTCTGTCGAATTCATGACACATGCAGAATTATAAATCGACAGGCGAGTGCCCGCTATCGGTAATTAGCATACCACCACGCCCCCGTTTCTCTATATAAGGAAAGCTATGTCGGAGCGGTGCAGCAGTGGAGAGAGCTGTCAATCATTGCAGCGTGAGTGACAGTGATAGTGAAATGTAAACAATTGTTTCAGAGGTAGAAGCCAGAAAAGGCAGATTTGTCTGGTAAACATGTCATCAACTGTTGGGAGCCTGATTGTGAATCCTGTAGACAGCCTGCATACCTGTTGCACCACTACCAAAATAAAAGTCTGTAACAAAATAAAAGTATAGATCTGTGGAATTAATCTAAATAAATCTCTACTGCTGCACATCGTGTTTCGTCTCTGTCCACAACGGCCTGATGGGGCAAATTAATCGCTGTCACATTCCAATATGGAAATTCTGATATATAAGCTATTATCATCTAAAAGTGGTTAACAGGACATTTTTAATATATTCATAATTTCATTACATTTATGATGATTATTTATGGATTACATCATCTTAGTTATTACTTTTATAATTTGTAAATATATTGTGTATTATTAGCAATTTCACACTTTTAAATGTTGTATATTTAGGCCAAATCATTTTTTAAATAATTGTGGTTTTAATATACTGTTTACACTGAATAAATATCATTTTTTTAAGACTGTGGGACATTTATAATATGTACGTATGCATGGTCCACAGCAGTTCTAAATTTGTTCGCAGAGTAAGAAAAAATTCAGGTAAGAGTTGCTTAAAACATTCGTACGCGCGGTTTAAGTACAGATTTGTATGCACAGTTTGTGAATGAGGCCCATTGTGTACTCTATTTGATTCTATTGTCATTTCACCCACAGGAGGTTGTCCTCCTATGAACCCTCCAGTGGACAACAGGTCCTGTGACCCTCCCTGTCTCATGCCGAAGTCTTTCTGTAGTGAGGTAAGCTGCTCTTTGTTCTCGTATCACCAATTTAACCGAAAAATAAAGAACGGAGAGAAAAAAAAAATCTTGTAGAGAGAAAATTTGGTTTACAGACAAAAATGCACAATAAAAACAGTAAACAGAATAAAAAACATAAACCTGATAGCACAGGTCCTCTAGATAAATGGCAGTGTCTGTACTCACTGTGACACACTGCTGCCAGAATTTAATTTGAACGCAGCAGGGAATAAAATGATGGCAGCATGAAGATGTAAAACCTATTTTTCTGTAGTGCCACTCAACTGAGCTGTATCGAAATCGGTAAGATAAGTTTTTATCCACCAGATACAGCAGCTGGTAAATCTCAAAGTATGTCCATGTTAGTAGAAAGAATATTTCTTAAAAAACAATTTGGACACAGCAGTCAGCTGTAGTGGCTGGTAAAGACTTTATAACCTCAAACTGATCTGCTGAGGAGCAAGTTTATTACCAAGTATAATAAATCTGAGTTGAGAAGTCAATCAGCAGCAATTGCACCTCCCTCATTACCAGTGTCTCTTGAGCAAGGCACCTAATCCCCAGCTGGTCTGGTGGAACTGCTTACTGCCAACAGATCAGACTTAGATACAGTGGTGGAAGAAGTATTCAGATCCTTTACTTATGTAAAAGTACCAATACAGCGATGTAAAAATACTGCATTACAATTAAAATCTGGCATGAAAAGTCCTACTTAAGTAAAAGTACATAAGTATTATCAGCAAAATGTAGTTAAAGTATTAAAGTAAAAATACTCATTTTGTCCCTCTGACTGATATATTATTATACATGACATCATTAGATTATTAATAGTGAAGCATCAGTGTTAGAGCAGCATGTTACTGTTGTAGCTGCTGGAGGTGGAGCTAGTTTCAACTACTTTATATACAATTAGCTAGTTTAGCCCAGTGGTTCCCAACCTAGAGGTTGGGCCCCTCCAAAGGGTCACCAGATAAATTTGAGGGGTCGTGAAATGATTAATGGGAGAGGAAAGAAGAAGAAAAAACAAAGTTCTACACAAATCTGTTTTCAGTTTTTGGACTTTTTCTCTAATCTTTGATTTTGTTTGGTGAAATATTGGATCATTTGAACATTTTTGAAATGAAACCATGTGAGAAGTTTAGAGGGAAAAATCACTATTTGGTGGAGCTGTTAACAACTCATAGACATCTGAAATGTGACCCCGACTACACACTGCTTTTTATAAGACGTCAAAAGCCAAAAAGGTTGGAAACAACTGGCTGCATCTTCATCAATGTGTTATATTTTAAAAGCTTGTTATATTATCCATTGTGTCAAATCTTCATCTGAAAAGTAACTGAAGCTGTCAAATAAATGTAGTGGAGTAGAAAATACAATATTTCCCTCTGAAATGTAGTGGAGTGGAAGAATAAAGTAGCAAACAATGGAAATACGCAAGTAATGTACAAGTACCTCAAAATTGTACTAAAGTAAAGTACTTGAGTAAACATACTTAGTTACTTTCCACCACTGCTTAGACAGTTGTACAGTGGAGCTTCCAGGTGAATGTGTATAACTTTGTGTGAAAGAGAATTTGTGGTCAGTGAACCTTTCCAGAATAAATAAAGATTAAAAAATGAATGCAGTACAGGTTTATCCGGTTTTCTAGCAGAATTGGAAACAGGAATTAGTGGTAAATATAAGGGGATGAGGCCAACAGGTCACAAACATACTCTGACATGGTTTAGATTTTTCTGGAAGCTGATGCTTTTATCTAGATTAACTTAAAATGAATGAGATGGAGATGGGTCAGCAGCACACATGGCTGCTGAGGACAGACAGGGATTGAACTTGTGATCAACCAGTGACAGGTCAGCCACCCAACCATACCCGCATTCAGGGTCTCTCTCTAAAGCCCCCTTTGATTTATACACTTCCATGCTGACACTCCTGAACAGTCCCATGATTTACTGTACATGGAGCTCACACCAAACATGATTCTGCACTGCCCCCTGCAGGCTGGAGTCTGCATGTGCGAGGAGGGCTTCACAGAGGTGTTGTCGCCCACTGGGCAACTGGACCAGTGCGCACCCATCCCAATTCTGGAGATCCCTACAGCGGGAGACAAGAAGGGGGATGTGAAGACCAGTCGTGCCATTAACCCCACCCTGCCCACCACCATCCAGCCCGGACGCACCGGGCGGACCTGGTACCTGCAGCCCTACGGACCAGGTCAGACCACATGACACGCTGTTTACTATTAGATCACATCCCTCGCTAGGTTTTACCTGAGTGCAGCTCTTCAGAAAAATTCAAAGACACCCGCCTGATATATATGCCTCACTACCATACATGCAACAACTTTAAAATACTCATTTGGTACCAGGCAATGGAAAAAGAAAGATGTAAATAGTAGAGGTGTTTTGTTGCTGTCAAGTGAAAACCTTTAATCTCTTAACTGTCATGTTTTTGGGAACTAACCATGCCTTAATGTGCTCTTCAGAAGCTCCTATTTTCAAGTTGTCAAGTCATAATTACAAAAACCAACACATTAAAATGCTTCTGAGTCAGAAATGTGGAGGAAGTCAGAAAGATACAGACGTGGTTGGTTTATATTTTGGGAAATGCTACTCTGACAGTGTTATTAATCGTTTACAAAAATAAAAAGTAGAAATGAAACATAGCTGGCCCAATGAGATCTATAAACATGTCATAATGTGTCAACAAATTGTTATCCTGCCAAGACAAAGGTTAGGAAAACATCACATTTCCAAAGCTCCCACTTGCAATCGTGACCTGAAGGGATGTTTATGTATGTGCAAGTTTTAAGTCAGGAACTTGTATTTAAAATATTTCCACTTGCATTACTGGATAAAAAAAAAAAAAAACAGCCTCCATTTTTCTCAGTGCCCACCATGTCTTTTTAAGTTTATCTAAAAAGGGAAAAGGTTTTAGAAAGCCTAGCGTTTGTAGAATTTTCTCAACCTGCAGAGCACCATGTAATCCTCGAAGTGAAGTTAATACATAAAGCTGAGAGGTTTTCACATGACAACAGCAGAGTTTACTTTACTTTCAGTTTTTTTTTTTGCCGGGAATAGATTTAGTGTTGACAGGCTCTAATTAACGTTAAGTTTTACACATTTGTGCTTTGCAAACTGTGCATGACATAAAACTGACACACGATGCATCCAAACCATCTTCTCAGATGCATGTATGAACTACTCTGCTGGTACATTAACATTTCAGAACTGCATCTGCACAGAGCGTTGTGACTGATGGCGCATGACAGCAAAAGAAACATTTAGAAAGCAAGAGCGCAGAACAGATTGAGTTTATGTCTGTCAGGAGCAGGCACTTCCGCACTCGCATGCCATCATGTAACCCTTGTATCGTTTATCTTCCAGGTGTTTGTTTGTTTTTGCAGCGACGCTATTATGCTATTATACTTCATTATAATAAGAACTAAAACATGTTTTTGCTATTTGAGAAAGAAAAAAAAAGACAAAGTTTCCTCAAGCTCTCACAGAATGAATTGTTGCAGCCTTTAGTGGCTGATGGTGCCATGTTGAAGTGTAAACAGACAGACAAACTGACAAGCCTCCTCCTCCACAGATGGGAAGCTGAAGATGTGGGTGTATGGTGTAGCAGCCGGAGCCTTTGTGCTCCTCATATTCATAGTGTCTATGATATACCTAGCTTGGTGAGTTGATGAGTTTTATCTCCCTTATTTATCACCATTCATGAAACCAAACCGTCCTCATTTTCCCCCACCTGAGTTAAACCAACCCCCCCTCCCCACCCGTTATCCACCTTCACGTCACCGCTCTTGTTTGTCTTTTTGTGTTGTTGTCATCACGCCACCCTCTTGCGAGAGCAGCAGCTACTGTGCCAAGGTGCATCGCTCTCTTAAGGCCCAAGAGTCTGACGCCAATGGGACGGCGGTCTGGATGGGCCAAAATGCACATGAGATGATTTACACCTGCCCCGATTGCCAAGAGTTGGCTCAAAGTAGCAGCAGCAGCTAATGAGGATGTGGAGGGCTCAACCCCCCAACACACCCTCCAGTATAAGTACCTGCAGTCCTTGACCTTTCCCTGTGACCGCTCCTTAAAGTGTCACATGTCCTGCCTGACTAGCTGAGTGAAGTTGCTGGTGCAGGTGAGGACAAACCGCTCAGGATCTGTTTTAAAGATAGTTTAGAACGTGTAGACCACATAGATAGTGTTTACCTCGTTTGTAGTGTCCCTATTAAGTCTTTTAAACTACAATCACACCAGAACATGATGATTAGTTGAGTTTTTTTCCCACCATATCTGTATTTTTTACCTCCTGTTCATACCTGCTATTGAAAGTGACCCATATCTGATGTGTGTTCACTCCAGAAGTCTTTGTTTTATACTTTAAGCTTTCTTTAGTATATTTAGAGGTAACGAGTAGTACTGACTGACAGTGATGGAGGAAGTACTTAGATCTTTGTATTAAGTAAAAGTAATAATTCTACAATTGCAAAATACTCCATTACAAGTAAAAGTCCCTTAAATAGAAAAAATAAATAGCCCTTTTCTATACTAACATGCATTAACAGGCAGCATTATTAGCATTATAAGTTATTTTTCCAACTACTATACTGTATATACTGTTGGCTGATTTTAATCTATAACAATACATCATATTTTATAATCTGATCACATGTTTTGTATGTAAAATATCAATCTCCAGAGTAACCGGTAACCATAGTGATCAGAAATGACTCAAAATGTAGTGACGCAGAAGTATAAAGTAACAAAATAGAAATACTGAAATAAGTACAACTACCTTAAAAATTGAACTAAAGTACTGCAGTGAAGTAAATATGATGATAAAATGTGTCTGTACAATAGCATCATCAGATTCTTACCAGTTTATTTTTGCTCATTTAAATAATCATTTCAGACTGTGTTTTTATTTAGATAAAGTTATTTTACAGCTACTTTGTGTTTAGACAAAACCAAACACTGACACTTACTTTGCAGATAAAACATGTTTATATTCCTCAGTGAGTTATCAATAAACAGTATTTTGGTTTCTTAACCGAAACACAGACATCATATTCACACTAATTTCATTTTAAGGTGTCAAAAAAAAAGAAAAGATTACAGACTGAGCTTGTGCAGCAGAGATTGCTTCTAATTTTGGATAAATGGGATGTGTGGATACTTGTAAACAGAGTATTAAATTTGATCTGTATGTATAAATAATCAACTGTTTATTTTGTTAGTCTTAGATACTCATTTCTATAATCTGATTCATTGTTTTGTTGCAGCAAACTTAGGTACATTCCTGTTAGATTTTACTGTGTTTATTTTGAACTTAAAGACCAGAATAATCAATTAAATCAATTCAGATAAAAGATACACTCAGTGTGTTTAGATTTAACTCCAACAAGCAAATAACTGACTCCTCCATGTGGCTGAAAACAGATCCTGAAATATCAGATTTCTCCCTGTTTAAACATTGTCAAAGTCATGTCACTTTCAGCAGCAGGTGTAAACACAGAGTATTAGCATAGTAGCATAGCATAGTATCCCTTGGTAACACTTTCTGTCATCCGGAGTCTCAGCCTGTGGAAAATTACTACAAGCACATCACATTGTGTATTCACACCAGGATTTAATAACTACAACGTCAGGCCAAACATGATTGTTTGTACTGACATTGTGCTGTTAGATCCCAGTGGGTATGTCAGTGTATCTGTGTAGTTGTGTACTTACGGGTTAGTATAAATGTAATATAGATGTTTTAAAGCTGCACTATAAGTTAGTACACAGTCCTACAATAACAGCAGACTCGTGAGAAAAAAGGAGACATGTCAATATTACTGCAGGGATTTGTTTGTTTACCACAAATCAAATTTAAAAATCTACATACACTGAAGCCTCCTTCATGTCAGAAGCATGGTGTCACGCTGCCCTCTTGTGGTCAAAAGAGGAAGTAGGGCAACACATTCCTGTTTATTTCACTCCCAATTGATTTCCTGTCATATCCACAGCCCATGATCCTTTTTACTCATTACACAGATTGATGTTATTTCTCTGTATTCAGCCTTGAATGTTCAGACTGTATAAAATGTTCACCTGATATTTGAAAGCGTAAAGAGGGATCAGGGAATAAAAGGGAACTCCCATTATCTTATAGACTTTTACATGTATTTCTGTAGGAATACTAGAAATAGCAATCGGTCGATCAAGCAGTTAGCTGATTAATAGAACATTAGTCTGCATGTATTTTTAAATTAATTCATTGTTTGAATCATTTTTTAAGAACAAATGCTCAAATATAAGAATTTGATGCTTTTCTTTGACTCACATGCAGGTATTTTGGGGTTTTAGACTGTTGGTGGGACAAAACAAGCTGTATGATACGTCACTTTGGGAAATTGTGAAGACTGAAACTAAAGTTTATTTTCACTATCAACTAATCTGCTGATGTTTGTCTTGACTATAGAGAATCATTTTCTCTATAAAATGCTTGAAAATAGTGAAAAATGCAGCTCACAGCCTGTAAGGCATTCAGAGTATTCAGATGTCTTGTTTTGTCTGACAGTCAAAAATTCAAAGATATTCAGTTTACTATCATGCATGACAAAGAAAAGCATAAAATCCTGACATTTGAGAAGCTGGAACCAGTAAATATTTGACATATTTGCTTAAAAATGACAAACAATTATTCAATTATCAAAACAGTTGCAGATTTTTTTTTATCAATTAATTTATAAATCATTGCAGTTCTACATTTTTAACAATTTTCTGACATTTCAGAGGCAATTAACTGCTTAATCAAGAGAGTAATAGGCAGATTAATCAATGATAAAAATAATTGTGAGTCGCAGCCTCAGTGGTGTTCAGTCAATATTTGTGGATAAGAATAACTTTGCCAAAGCCACAGAGCAAAGCGCCAAGCTGATTCTTGTGGCAGCAGAATTTTTCCTGCTGTTTGTTTGAATGTTTGCTGACATTTTGTGTTTTTTTTTTCTGTAATGACTTTTGTCAGCGTTTCATCAGAGTCCTCCTCTGATTGTCTTTCCAGAATATTTCTTTTTGAAGCTTCTCAATACTCGAGAGACCGTCACCAGTCTGCGTCTCTGTTCTCTGGCTTTGGGAGAAAAAAAGTTGAGGGAAAAGTTTTCCTTGTTTATATAAGTATTAATTGGACTGTCCCGCACAGATAAGTGACTGAAACTGTGGATACGACATTGAGATAACTCAGATTTGATAAAGATAAGAGAAGATTAGCTTTGCTGTCTGTCATAGTCATTCTGTAGAGGACGATAAATACTGTACCGTCCTGTATATAAGGCAGCACTGACAGCTCAGAGAAGTAGAAAGGTAGAAATCATGCTGTTTTCCTCTAAAAAGGTGCATTTTTCCCCCCCTGGGGGCAAAATAGTAAATGTCTGGCATGTGCACAGAGTCGAGTCTGCATGCAAATTAACTTACTAATACCTTTAATGCTTTTAGATACAGACGTACAGTGTCCTTTTGTCATTTTCCTATCAAACAGTAGTACAGTTAAAAAAGATCAGTCTGCTCTAACACAGTTTGTATCCTCACTGTGAGCTCTATAAAACTGTCTTCTTTCCCCATTCAGAGCAGATACTGTATGTGTCCTTTCTCATAAAAACAAACCGTGTTCGTTTGAAGCCTATCAAACAGTAGTACGGTTAAAAATAAGCAGTCTGCTCTAACACGGCTTGTACCCCCACTGTGAGGTCTATAAAGTCGTCCTTTTTCCCCATACAGAGCAGCTACTGTATGTGTAGTTTATAATGTTACATACACAAACAGACATTTCTGTTATTCTCTCTGAAGATAGTAGTTTTCATGTAAAAGAAACCGCAGTTTTCTGACTAGTTTAAAATACATTTTAGCTCTCAAATAGCCGAGCTCAGCTAGTTGTTCTGAAAATGAAATATCTTGGATTTTTCAATTTCTGCAAACAAATGTAAGTTAACTTCTAAAGTATAAGGCTGACAAAAAAAATCCTGACCTTGCGAGGCAGCTGGATTCACGAGATTACGTGAGAATCCATCTTGTCAGGATTCAAGTTATGTGCTGGTGGTGGTTCGGGCCAATCAGCGTCCTAGAACCACTGGTAGCTACAGGCGTGGTTTAGGTGCGATACCAGTGAGAAACAATAAATGGCGATAGATGGTTCATCCAATCACCTGCCAAGTAGTTTTTGAAAGTTCTTGCTCTTTTCTAAACAAGTTTTTAAAAAGACGACTTCTCAGATGGTTCTGTGTAACAAACCATCTGGTGCGTCGGGTTAAAAAAAATCCCATGAAAAGACCAAAACCAACAACGAACTGAGTAACAAGTATTATCTGTGAAGCTTAAGTCTGATTTATCTTATTATTCTGTGCCACAGAGCTCCATTGTTGTCCAAAAACTGTAGCTCCCAACAAATGCACTTTTTACTCCTGTTTGAGCTACTACAGTGCCCAACTATTTTAGGAATTTATGAGGCATTTTTTAAGATAAAAGTATAAATTGTGACATGTTTTTAAATTGAGTATAGGTTTATGTCTCCAGTAGACTCAAATGGGCTTGAGGCCACATACAGGAAGTCAGAAAATGTTGAAAGACAGACCGAAACATTGTTGGTTTTGTTTATTTCATAGGATTTTATGACATTTAATATCAAAGACTGGTAATTAACTGGTGGTGTTTATCATCCCCTTAGGTGCTAGTGGGAAACTCCACTTATAGCAACGTGGAATTTTTACAAGCACCAACTAAGCAGACGTTTCAATCAAACCTCAATCTTAACAGTATATAAAAATATTCAAGACAGCTAATCTATTTAGATTGGCTGCCAAATAACAACAAAAAATAATTTAGGAACCAATTTGAAACCATCAGAATCCTTTTTTTTCATATTTTCCTGCAACCCAGAGTATCATGTGCTGTAACTACATGGTCGGTGTGATAGTTTATAGTTTAGATATGAGTACAGGAGATTACTTAAGTGCCTCTCTGACTCTCTCTTTTACTGTTTTAATCTTTTCACACAGCAAAAAGCCAAAGAGACCTCAGAGACAGAGGCAACAAAACAACCGACTAAAACCTCTGACTCTCGCCTACGACGGGGACACAGACATGTAGTCCTCCGGGAGACGCTTCACTGAGCACTTCACCTGTCATAGAGACCCACTTCATTACGCCATTACAGTGAGGGACATGGATGTTTGCAGCGTGAATGGACACGTCACAGAGCGGAGAAATTATAGAAAATCCTCTTAGCACAGAGCAGATTGGGGTTTAACCATTTCAAGTAGTGCTCCATTCACTCCCCCCCCCCTTTGTTTGTTTTTGTTTTTTATACATTTTCTTTTGCAAGAGCCTTCGTGACCTCCACCTTGTTCAATGAAAATGCCTTTTTTTGTCCCCTACACATCCGCATTTGTGTAAAGAAAAGACTTGTTTCAGATAAAGGGAGGCTGGGTACGGAAGACAGACCAAGCTGCTTCTGAACAAGGCAGCACAAGCACCAACTCTTCCTCCGCGCTTTTCTGCTTGTCCCTAAAAATGCTGAGTAGCTGGAGGCTTAGGATGCTCTGACGGTTCGTACGTTGCCAAAAGTCACCGCAGGGAAGAGGAGGAGGGAGAAAATCTCCATAAAAAGGTTTGGATTCCTTTTTTCTCAATCCTCAACTGGGTTTTGACTCAAATCTCTTTTACAGTCTTGAACAAAAGGGAGGCATTTCTTCTCTCTCTTTTTTTTTTTTTCTTTTTTCTTTTTTTTGCTTGATTCAGAGGCACACAGGCCTGTGTTTGTGGGATAAACCAATCTGTATGATGCTGATGGAGGAGTAGCCTGCAATCAGTTGTTCATGGAACTACTGCCTGCCTGCCTGCCTGCCTCCACCCTTGCTTTGTTTCAGGCACTACATTGCACTATATTAGTGCAGCATGATATGCACATGTGACTTCTACCTTCTATTGCCATAAAACACTGCCTCTTCCACAGACAAAACCGTAAAGCAGAGGAACAAGCTAAGGTCAACACGAGAACACTCGAAAGGAAAAAAACGACGGCGACAAGAAAAAGATGTTTAGATGTGTCACGTTCTACAAAACAAAAGGCGAGAATCTCAAGTAAATATATGTATAGATTTTATTTCTCACAGCTGATTTTTTTTTTTTTTTTTTTTTTTTTTTTTCATTTTGGTTGTAGTAAAAAGTACCTTCTGTGGTTCGTAGATTTCGTCTGGTGTTGTCACTTTATTTCTGCCCAGATGCAATTAAAGATTTAACTATGACGTGAGCAGGTGGCTTCTTTTAATGAATCACCTCCTTTAAAAAGTTCTTTTTAAAGCATAAAAATTTAATTCTTTAATGTTAAATCTCACTTTTTTTTTTTACCTACAGTACTACAATTATGAAAAAGATGAAATTTTGAAAAAAAATTGAGACAATTTGAACCATTCATGTCATGCAAATGTCATTTCTGCCTTACTGACAATAACTAAATACTAACAGTCCTGTAATACAGTTTTGAATACTTGAATGGGGCCCAGCAAACACTACATGTAGACAAAGATTTCATTCTGAGGTCGCTTAGCACAGTAAAATTCAGACTTTTAAAAAGCGTTTTCATGTAGTAACCGTATCATAGGTGCTCTATCGTTTTTCAGTCATACTATATGAGGTGAAATATAGTTAAAAAAAAAAAAACGATCTGTACAAACAAAAATTATACAACATGTTAATAATAAGAGGACATGCTTCTGCTGAGTTCAACGTAAAAGCAAACTGGTGTGGAGAATGTTTACTTTTTTTGTTGTTGGATTTGTAAATAACAGCAATTTTTTATTTTTTGAAAAAAAAAAAAATTCAAAGTATGTGTACATTTATTTTGTATTGCACAGAAAATGTTTAGTTTGAATATTGCAAAGTGGGTGTATGATATTGCTGATTGTTGTTATCATGATGCAAGTTATGTTGTGAAAAAAAAAAAAAGAATGAAAAAAGAAGCAGAAAAAGACGAAAGCTCAGCCATTTTGTACAGGTTGTTTATATGTATGGAAGAATTACTGAAAATAAATGAGGACATGGTTGTAAACACACAAAGATAAAGTTATGGAGTCATTTTTGTCTTTCTTTACGTCTAGTAGTAGAAAACAGAAAAACTCCATTAATACAGTTTAGTCGAGATTAAACGATAAGTTATTCTATGTTCCTCTTACTGTCAAACAAATCTCATGAAAAGTCCAAAACCAGCAATATGTTAGTCCATCAGGAGTTAATTGTGCATTTGTTGGGGACTATTTTCAGCTGTGAATTAATGAATGTGGTGACAGAAATAGTTCCAGTGATAGAAATGAAGGAACATTTGAAATGGAGCTTTATGGCACAGAGGAATAAGATATATCTTTGGATACACAGAAAATATTTGTTAGTCAGATCAATTCATTGTTGGTTTTGGTCTTTTCATGGGATTTGTTGATGATATAAAATAAAAAAAAATAGAATATTGCAGATGTAGGTAGGTGGAAGAATCATGAAATAAGTCACTTTAAAGGTGCAGTGTGTAGAATTTAGTGGCATCTAGCAGGACGGACTTGGCAGAAAATGAATATAATATTCATACGTACGTTTTAATTAGTGTATAATCACCTGAAAATAAGAATTTTGTGTTTTTGTTACCTTAGAATGAGCCCTTTATATCCACATAGGGAGCAGGTCCTCTTCCACAGAGCCCACCATGTTTCTACAGTAGCCCAGAATGGACAAACCAAACACCAGCTATACAGAGGGCCTTTCATGTTTTTTGCAAGTTTCACGGCCACTGTAGGTTCTCCTGCACGCTTGGAAGGGGAAGGGGATGGGAGGGGTATTCAGTTGGTTGCATTCTGCAACGTCACCACTAGATGCCACTATATCCTACACACTGGTCCTTTAAAGAATAACTGAACACCCTTAAAACACCAAAGTGAATAAAGTAAATGTTGCTCAGTCTGCTCTGACAGTAACCAGTAAATTTATTTAAGCAGCCTGTTCATTATTCTTACAAATTAAGATTAATTTAATGCACTAAATTCAGAGGTTTTTCATTTAGATTAAAAGTTAACGTGTGTTTGTGTAAATTACAGGATGACTACAGCATTTTTAAGCTTTCAGTTTTTTTGTTTGTTTTTTTTTTTTATAAATGGGGCACCCCGCCGATTTTAAGTCATGATTAGTACTAAAACAGCTCTATAATGTCTTCTCCAACTGAATACCCACCCCGTGCATGTAGGAGAACCTATGGTGGCCGTGAACCTTGCGAAAAACGCAAAAGGCCCGCTCTAGAGCCAGTGTTTGGTTTGTCCGTTCTGGGCTACTGTAGAAACATGGCAGTGCAATATGGCGGCCTATGTAGATATAAAGGGCTCATTCTATGGTAATGAAAACACTATTCTTATTTTCAGGTGATTATACACTAATTAAAACATATTTATGTGTATTATATTCCATTTCTGTGACGTCTGTTCCACCTGATGCCACTAAATTCTTCACACTGCACCTTTAAGGAAATGCAACAGTATTACACTCAATGCTGGAGTGCTCTTTTAGATGATGTTTGTTTAACAGCCTAAAAACAAATGCACAGTATAATTTTTTCCAGCTCAAACTGATTCAACTGGGATCCTGCTTTGAAATGTTTTGTACATGTCTGCAGCCATGTCTGGTAAATGTATTGAAAATCTAAAGACTTACAACTTTAAAAAAGGTGAGAATCTGCAGTTATGGCAAGTTTTTTTGTGTTTACAGCATGTAAAGATAAAAAAAAAAAAGCCACTGCAGCTGACTGCCACTAGATGTCAGCCCCTGACGACGTTAAAAGAAAAGTTGCCTCTCAAAAGTCTATAATGTGGACCTCCTTCTCTGCTCCCCCTTCCTCACTCCCTCACTCTATCTCTCTCAATCCCTCCCCCCTGTCTTTCTCTATACTCCCCCCCCTTCTATCTCTCTCTTTGTGTGTGTGTGTGTGTGTGTGTGTGTGTGTGTGTGTGTGAACCTCAAAGCGTGCTGTATAAAACATCCCTCCACACTGACACTCAGATGTACAAACACCTCCGTTCTCACCACCAGACACCTCCAGACCCCCGCATCAGAAACCACTCCAGTAGACACTTGAACCGTTTTAAACAGCATCAGACATCTCTGACCCTCCTGAATGAGCCTGAGAAGATTCATCTCTGCTCTCTCGCCTCAGGACCGCCTTCCTCACTCTTTATTTCTCCTCAAGTTCGGCAGCTGATACCGGCTCAGTCAGGAGGAGATATTTTGCGGCTCATCAGAGGCTGAGAAGATCAAGGACAGGTTGACATGAGGGGAGACGCTCCACACGGAGGCATGAGGACCACATGTCTGTTGGCTGCCGCTCTCTTGCTGCTGTCGTTCATCTCTCTGGTGAGTTAAATGTCATTTTGATTTGACCTTTAGTTATTTTATGTCTCTACAATTTCTGTGATAACTGTGTGCGCTCTTCTAATAGCGAGGATATTCAGGAATGTTCGCAAAAGGACATTTTTGACAAGTGAGTTTCAGGTAGTGGGAGGACAAAGAGGACCTCACAGAGTAAAAACAAGCAGAATTTATCCCTGTAAGATCATGTTAAGCCACAGTCTGATAATGTGAAAGTCTAGAAAATATTTAACAGCATATAATTAAGCTGTTTTCCTCTTTTTCTCAAGGCATCTTACCTGTATTACAGCAGAGTTAAGGGCATGTTTTTAAATAGTTTTCCTTAAATCTGTTGCCTGAGATGATAAATTTAACATCTCGAAACCAGATCCATGCATCGCTTCGTTAATTAACCGATGTCAGTGTCAACACAAGCTCTCCAAATCCAAATCTGCATCTTGACAAATCCACCCGCTGGATATTTCCTGCTCAGCACTATCCATTCAATCCTGCCTGTGCATTTTTACCCTCCTTTTCTCCCACTTACAGATGCGGTTCAATAAGAATATATTTGACAGTACGGCGGAGAACAGCCTGAGCCCATTATGACAAACATACCAGAATGCTACTAACTCAATGCCTTGACAGTTTGTGACAACCCAATTCCTTTAATCCTCGGAGAGACAGTAACCCCTCACCCACTGATAAATCTGTCAACAAAGCAATCAAAGCAGAACAGGCGCCACTCCTCTCTCCAACAAAAATTCCATAAACTTAATCCCCACAAACTTGACTGGCCTTAAAAAGCTCCCGTGGTGTTATCTGTGTTTAATTTGCATAGTGATGGAAAGAAGTCAATTACTATTAATTATTCTCTACAACTTAATACCCATTATCGAATTGAATTCACCGTCTTGAAAACCATAAACTCAATTTCACAGCTGACTAAGCGCACTAATCATTTCACCCCCCTATCCCCTCGCCCCCCCACCCCCTTTTTTAAATTTTTTTTATTTTACAGAGCCTTTTTTTTTTTGATTTGAACGAACACAAGGATTCTTCGATTTCAGGAGCAATAACATTAATTAACATGGATTCTCCTATTGTCACAATATCAAGACAAACATTAATCATTAAGTATGTGAGTTATATGTACAATAGCAGTATGGCAGGACTAGCTGATCTCATAGCATCACTTGATGGGAGTGTGTGTTTTTTTTTTTTTTTTTTTTTCCAGACTGGGCTGCCAAATTGCTTCGCTATGCTTTAATGGGATGATCATAATTGTTTCGTACTCGGTGCATCCTAAGCTTTCGCCTGCAGCTCCTTCAACAGATTGACAGACCCATGGGAACCTCACAAACTTATTTTGGCCGCCTTTGAACCAAGTCGTGTGTGAAATAATATGATTATGCATTTTTCCTCTGGGTAAGTTGGAAAACTGGTGGCTAGGTTCCCTCCCCCCCCCTCCACTCTCTTTCTTCCTCCTCCTCCTCCTTCTTCTTCTTCTTCAAACTGCCCCACTCTAATATCCCGCAGTCTGTCCGCGTACAGTATTTATCCTCCTCAGAAGTCATGGTAATAATTGTGCCCCGGCCTCTTAAAGCAGTGCTGCAGTGATAGGACTCGGCTCCATCCACAGCTGCCTGTGATGTCTTGACACACTTTGTGATTTGTCATCATCTCTGACCCCCCTCAGGTATCACTTTGATATCACCGGGAGAATATAGACCTAAACTCTTAGTGGGCGTCAAAATGCCCTTAGTTGAATCCATCAACTCGACTACAGGGGGACCTCACAAGGCGAGACCAGTTAAATTCACAGTAAATGACTATGACGATAATCATATCCCAAGTGCCCACATGGAAAATACTCTAAAAGACGGCATCAACAGACTAAGGACTCTTAAACTACCTTCCTGTCTAGAGGAACATTTTAGTCAAACACAGAAAAGTGGCTTTATGCATCAAAGATGAGAATTCATAAACTGTTATATTTTGAAAGCCTTGAACTGTTCAGAGCTTTGTGAATCATACATGCTGTCTGGAGGTGTAGCCACAGGTTAGAATGACTGTTTCATACCCGAAAGGTCACAGGTTTGATGTCAAGCCACATGTCCTTGAGCCAAACTCTAGCTCCCTTCACTTTAAACATCTCTGGACCAAAATTTTAAGAAGTAAATAAATCTGCACAATTCCTTTTCCAACTTTCGCAGTGTGGTTTTTACTCACAAAAAACTACAACTCTATTAATTTCTCCACGTTGAAGCCAGAACTCTGAACACACACCATCCAATCAAGATTGTAAAGTGGCAGCCCAAATCTGCCATCACCTCGGCGGCTCTCCATTCTAACTCCGTTAAACTAGAAACTGTCGCACTCACAAATCCTCCCCACACACACAGCGGTCGCAGCAGCCGCAGCATTCAGGTAAATGAAAACTGACACACACTTTCATTCTTCCTCGTAAGGTTTTGTGTACAGCCCACCGCAGAGTCATCTGGCTTCTCCGGTGGTTCTATTAAAGGTAGAATTTGTTGGCTGTTGGAGGGTCCAGCCCATAGAATATCCTCCGAGCTCCCGAGGGAAGCCGGGGGGTTGTTTATCTTCCTGTTCCAAAGAGCGGACGCCTGCGCCTTATCACAGCCTCGCCGAGAGTAGATAGCATTTAGGTTTGTCCAACAACCTGCATATATGCTGCATCTGGCAATCTGAGAGTCGTTTCCTAAAGGACTTCTGCACGCCGATGCGGTTTGTGTTATCTTGTCGAGGGATTCTGCCTCATACACCGAACCTGGGAATAATATTAACAGACAGTTAAATGGGGTTTGGAGGGCGGGAGACTCCTGCATAACAAACTGCAGGTTAAAAAAAAAGTTAGAAAAACTCTGAGCCGCGAAATGAAAGCTTCCACATATGATTGGGAGATACATTCAAATATCTTTCGCTCAAAACACTATATTTAATATATGATGCGTATAAAAAGGCTTTGGCCAGTATGGCTTCCTGTAAATTGGTGTGATGTCAGTATTTCTGTATAAAAGAGACCCTACCAGGCAACAAAAAGGTGCTTTTGTTTGAATTATGGGAGATATAATGACACTAAGGACAAAAAAACTTCTTTTTTCTTCAACTTTGTCTCATGAGTCCACAAACTTTATGGAAGTGCAACACTAAACCACTGGAGTAGCTGTTTAAAGCTACTGATAACAATATATTTTACTTTTATGTAATATCTTTAAATTTGAGCTAAAGTTTTGACACAATAATTTTACTTGTCTGGGTGTGACTAATGCTCTGATTTAACATTAAAACTCTGTTGAGACTCCAAGTAATGAAATTATGCCGGGAACAGCAGCTCTTTAAAAAAAACTGCTTCGTTTGCACGTTTAAACTTCTTAAACTACCGTAAAAGTCGTGTAAACTTTACATTGTTGCTGTTAATTTTCAAACGCAGGTTACACAGTGACGTGCTGTTATCTCTTTTAATCCATTATAAGGCTGTAAAATTCTTTTTCCTGATTGACAACAAATCTCATGAAAAGTCAGTTTTTTAATGCTTTCTGACTTCCCTACCCTCGCTGCGCCACAAGCCCACTGGTTCCCACTGAAGATGTAAATCTTTAAAAAAAAAAACAGGCTGTGAATATTTAGTTTCATATTTAAAAAAAAAAAAAGTGAAATAATTTTCTAACAGCAGGGCACTTTAGCTTTTAGCAGAAGTTACTCAAACAGGAGTAAATAGTACATTTGTTGAGGGACTATTTTCAGCTGTGGATTAATACACTTTTGTTGCAGTGGTGAGTATTTACAGCAGTGGGACGACGTGTGTGGGATGAGATGTGCAACAGTGTGGCTCACTGATGTGTTTTTAATAGTTTTTTTTAAAAAGGAAAGATTATTTGTATAGCAGATTTCAACAGTGAGGCAATTCATAGTGCTTTACATAAAACATAAAAGGCATCAATACAGAATGTAAAAGCAACATAAGGCAATATAAAAAATGCATTTAAATACAATTAAGAATTGTTAAATTGGAAATAAAAATAAGCTAAAATAGAATAAGACAGTTGCCATGTAAGATATTAATCAGAAGCTTCAATTTGATTTAAAGAAAAGGCAGCGACAAACAGAAAAGTCTTCAGCTGTGATATAAAAGAACAGAGAGTTGCAGCAGACCTGCAGGTTTCTGGGAGTTTGTTTCAGATATGTGGAGCATAAAAACCGAACGCTGCTCCTTCATGTTTTTAACACAACAAAGCAGCTTTACAGCACAGAGGAATAAGATATATCAGGCTCCGGATACACAGATAATACTTGTTAGTAGGATCATTGTTTGTATTGTTTTGGTGTTTTCATGGGATTTGTTGACAATAAGAAAAATAAAGAATATCCCCAGACTTCCTTCAGTCTGTTAATTATACAGCAATGAATGGATACCCAGAAACACAGCAGCATGCTGCAGATAAACACACTGTTTGTTTGTTTGTTTTTATTTTTCTATGTGGTAAGTTTTCATGATAGCTAATCATTTCCATTTTGGATTCATTATTTGGTTTATTATTTATCTATTTATTGGATTCATTGAAGTCTCTCTCAGGAGTGAACATGTTTCCTTGTTGTTATTATTAATTCTGTTAGTTTGTGATTCTTTTTTGCCATTCAAAGCATTTTAGGGAATTTTCTGTTTTCTGTATTCACTATTTTTTATATTTTTGTGTGTAGAAGATTGCATGTCTTTATCTTTATCTTTTTTTTTCTTTCATTATAAATATTGGGATGAATAACACTGTTCTGATTGGTCAAGTCTGGAAGTAGAATGACTCCTAATGATTCAGATCACAACAGCCTGAATGATGGTTGTTTTAACGTTATGATACTACGTGGTGTTTACTTGACAATGTCTCAGATCAAGACGATGTTCTGTTAAATTTGATTTATTGGGAGCAATCAGATCTTTTGTCTGACTCTTACATTACAGATATTATTACCATTTTGTCTGTATGATTAGCAGGAATATGTACTGTTACTGTCCTCTACGGCAGTAGTTCCTGACCTGTGGGTCGTCTGATGGGTCACAAGTTACATTTTAGAGGATTAATGGGATTGTAAAAACAAAAAAGTTCTGTTGTGCTTCAGAAGTTATATTCATTTCTTCAGATTTTTTCTCTAATCTTTGCTTTTATCTGGTGAAATACTGAATAATTTCTGTTTCTGGTCACTAAAAAAAATATTAAAAAGAATCAATCTGAGATGTTTAAATGAGCTGTTCACAATTCATAGATGAACAATAAGCAACCAGCTGTAAACCAAACAGCTTTAAAACATGATAGCCCACAACATCTACTGAAATCACTACAATACATATAATAATAAAATTCACCACAATTAAATAAAGGCAATTAAGTACCAAATAAATTTCACCTTTAGCTGAGGGCTTATATTGTCTGACCCTTATTTGATATTTAATAAAACCCGATATTGACAAACCAATATCTGTTAAGACCAAAGTTATCAAAGTGTGACTGTTGACCTTTACGCTACCATGTTGTTGTTTTTTTCTCTGTCCTTTATCCAACAGCACTCTCCCTGTTTTCTCTCTGCAGTCTTTCAGGCACATTCATGTATCTCACACACACACACACACACACTCTGTTCGTGCCTCGCTTGCATGTTTTTTGAAGCCGGCGAGAGGTAAATCTTGGCCCTCCGAGTGTTGGTGCAGTCAGCTGGGGTGTTCTGGATATAAACGTTGCTTTAGTCAGGACTGCCTCTGATCTGCCTAATCTCCCCGGGCTGGATTACAGGTTGGGCTCTAATCCGTGAAGTGGAGTCTCTGTGAATGTGCCTGTGAGTGCTCTAATCCAGAGACTGTCAGGTGCTTTAGATGAAAGCTAATTGCATGTCACAGTTTAACGCCAGTGACAACAGAGCGAGCTTCCACAACAAGGAGTTAGGTCTGATGATGACTGGGCACGCGCTTCAGATGTGCTGTGTAATTTTTGTGTTTGATAATCTCAGGGGGAGGAAGAAAATTGAAGAAATCCCTTCCAAAAAAAAAAAAAAAATGAGACTCCGGTGACACTTTTCTCTTACAAAATTATTCATGAAGTTGCACAAAATTTTCAAAAACATACTGAAGGCATCTCAAGTTCCTGCTTGATAAAAATGATAAAACTTTAAACATTTGCCTCCTAAACCTGCTTGGATTTGTATTGTTTAGGAAATATTTGCACATTAAAAATGTTATATCCACACATACACTGTCAGTTATTAGCCTGACAGTCACTTAAACCAGCTCAAAGCAGTTTCCTAATATCCCCTTTTATCTGATTTCTGGACTCTGTTGAGGCTAAAAACCAGTTACTGAGAAGCATAAGTAATTACCGCGCTACGAAAAAATGATATTCCATTCGATCATTAGAGACCTCACTCTTTAACGACTCAGAATAGAAATATTCATGAAAAATAAAACGGGGGTTTACGATTTGGATTACGGGTCAAAGGTCATTTAGAGAGGAATATATATTCAGTCGCGATTATTGCAAACATGTGAAACGTTTAAACCCACCAGGGATCAAGTTTTACAAATCCATTTAACCAAATCCTATACATGTAATTGGAAAGAATAATAATCTGATGTTTAAATGTTTCTGCACGACCTCATAATCTAACATACAATGTGTATAGAAACCTTACTGTTCTGTCAGTGACAATTAACTTCAGTTAGCTGCTGTGTTTTCCTATAAATGTATGTTCATTTGTACCATTACAACCTTCAAAATGAACAACTGAAAGATGAAACATGAACATTAAACCCAAGAATGAAGACTGAACTATAACGTTATAATCGACTTTATCGCTGCTCAGCTGACAGTCTATAAGATACTATTTCACTGAACTTTTACATCCTAAGGAGGTTTATGTTAGACTATAATGGTGCCAATAAATCCTGAACAGGAAGCCTCCCTTATCCTCGTACTGGATTTATCTTTTTACGATACATCACCAGTGAGGCAACATAACAGACTTTTGTTTCCAGCAATGGAAGACAAAAGGAGATGTTCATTAATACGGTTTAACTGCCCCGCTGCGTAAGGAAACGACCTGACTGCTGGAATTCATATTTCTACAAACATTCTGCTCTGACGATCTTGCAGCTTTTTTTTTTTTTTCCTCCTTTATGAAACCAACTTGGCTGCAAAGACGGAATTTTTTTTTCCGTGTTTGAAAAGCTTCGGCGTATCATGTCTCATTCAGAAAAAAAAAAAAAAAGCTCAGGCTAGAAAGATGTAACAGCTAAGCCAACGTCTCCACAATGCCACTAACGGTTTGTTCTCATCAGGTCATTCATCATCGGGCTCTCTTCAAAAACAACTGGAGGCCATCTTTTCAAACTCCTCCACTCTGAAGTCAAGTGCATAAAATGAACGTGCGCTTTAGAGAGAGATCACAACCGCTGCAACAGTTTACTCAGTCAGAGCTCCACACACACACACACACCAGGGCGTACTGTACTACAATGTCATTCAGAGAACTTTCTGAATGAGAGAAGACCTTATTTTCAGGAGTATTGATCGCGAGGTGAAGGTACGAAATGTAAACGATTCGACCAGATAGATCTGCTGTCACATTCCTCGGCCGGGGTTTGGACATCACTGTCACGGGCCTCTGTGGGGTGCACGGGGAATCTTCGCTCTCTCATCTGTGTGATTGTTAGAGGAGAGACACAGAATGAATCATCAATCATCCATTCAGGGCACATTCAGCAGGTAATAGTCTGCTGTTGCATCACGTCTGCACCCGAGAAGCGCTTCATTCATCTCGACGTATGGCAGGAATACCCTTAATCTTGATTAGGACGACTCACACAAGACGTTTCGCATGCTGTAAGAGTTGATTACAGCATTAACACCTTTTGTTGAAGGTGCTGACATGCTTGTAGATGGATTATTAGGATGTAAACAGATTTCAACCAGGAAGCCACAACTAACCGTATCATAAGGCTGAAGGTTGATACTGGACAAAAATCCAGATTATTGTTCAACGAAAACATTTTTTAAATGATTTATTTTCTACAGTATTCTTGCACTGCAACCACAGTAAGATTAAGTTGAGGGAAAGATCAAAGAAAGAACAAAAAATCTAGGACAAAAAGGCCAACATTAATAATTAGACTGCTACAAGACACAACTCCCATTTCTTGCATGAAAGTCGGACATGCTGCATCCACCACCTGAGGCCACATAAAACTCTGAGTAGATTCAGGACTAAAGCTGTGTGTATGCACAAAGCCAGAAATATGCATACGCACTCTTTTTGTCAGATTAATAAAGCTGTTCCAGAGTTCTGTTTTATGCATCTCAGTTGAGGAACCATTGAGGAACTGGTGCATGAGCCTCGTTTCCACTCCCACAGTTAGCCATAAATGGATGAAGACCAACTCTGAACCAGCCGTTTTCATATCAATTCACCACCTGCTCCACCAGTCTGTACACCTGTCAATGAAACAAGCAGGAAAGAAGAAGTGCAGTTTCAACGATTGTGTTGCAGAACAGCTGTCATTACACACGACCATTACACACAGCTGTGTGGTTCTTCATACCGTCCATATCATTAATTCATCACATAGACTGTAAACCATCACTGGCAGTGATATCTCAGAAATGTATTCAATGATTTGTACCTTTATCTAAAACCGACCTCACAAAGTGTGTCACAGCTAAGGACAGAATAAAATCAATAGTAACAGCAAAATGAAATGTTGACTCCTATGTAAATTAAAAGAATCACACAAAAGTAATTAATCAATGTTACCTTCATAAATGTGCCTTTGATTGGCATTTTAAAAATCTCTGTGTAAACGCAAAATAAATCATCAGTGCAGCTGGTTATCAAGCTAAACAATGTTTTACTAGAAGATTCTGTCTCTCAGCTTATATTTCATCTCCACCTCATCACATCACCCTCAGATCACTTTAGAAAAACATGTGGACGTCTGGTCTAAAGAGATGTGTGATGTGTGAGATGCACATATTCTGTTTTTATAAATACCAGTTTGTGTGCAGGAAACGGTGTATGCATTGGTTTTTGTGCGCACACACATGACCCCTGATGTCCACACGTTCAGTAAAGACCGCATTGATTCCTGTGTTGGAACTAAACGTTGGTAATGGACATAGTAATTCGTAAGGTGTGAAATTAAAAGTAATTCGAAGGGCCACCCTGCTGGTCCACTGAGCCTGCACAGTCCTCTAGTTTTGTAGAGGATTCAATCCTTCATGTAGAGAAATTTGTTTTAATACAGAAAATGCTTTCGATATAGATCCCAAACATTTCTGTCTAACAAGATTTTCCGACATTTAGAATTTTTTGTTTGTTTTTTCATCATTCCTCAAACAAATTTCACCTGATTTTCCCCAATTTGGCATACAAAATCGTTGTTTATTGTAAAATTGTAAGACCCTCATAAAATACAGTTTTCCTATAATGTCTTGCCAAATTCTTGGAGGAATGGTCTATTTGAGATGAACTGCCATAATTACTTGTGGTTGCAACAAGAATTTGACGTCACATTCACGTACCAATTGCTAACTGTTGGTATGTTAACTGGTGTTACACATACCAACATGATATATTTAAATCAACCAGTCCAAATTCAACAATATGTTGTTTATAAGTGCCCTCCACATAGAAGCATGTTCTGATCTGACGCCCCATCTCGGCAGGACAACATAGTTTGTCAGCACCTTCCAAAACTGTTACAAATCACTGTTGGAAACATAGAGGTGTTTATTAGCTATGGCGAAGGTTTGATTGGGTTTAGGCACATAAACGACTTGGTCAGGGAAAGATTGTGGTTTAGGTTATGAAACTGACTTTGTTAAGATTAGATGACCTTCGTCATCATAGTCAAAATAACAACCATTTGATTAAAGTTAGGGGATGATTGTCGTCATCGTTCGCCAATGTTTTGTTTACTCACCCATCTACCCTGACCTCCTCCCTGTGGACTTTGTGGCTTTTTGACAATATCAAACTATTTCCTCCAAAATTCCTCTAGCCACTTCATGGCTTTGTCACTTGAACGTAAACATATGTTGTTTTAGGGCATTTTCTAAAATGACTGTTGTTGTTTTTCTTTGAGGATCTAATTTAAAAGCGCATAAGTAACTGCTGATGAGTCTTACTCACTTGAAATTTGGCACCTTTATAACAAGCTGTAATATTTCCTGACAGAATTTGTCTTTGGTCCAAAACTCAAGGCCACCATCGGCCAATCTGTATGAATTTGTGTCACCACTTGTACTTTGATGCAGCTCTGGATCCAGAGGATTGAGAGAGAATTGTGCAGCCTTGTTGGCGTTGTGAGCTCTCTTAGTGGTTTCCAATTGAAATTCTACCCAACAGTGATTTTTGCTTGTTTGTTTGTGTTTCCAGGTTTCCAGCGCTGATTCACCAAGTTCAGGAAATTCAGACTTGAGAGAGAGCTCAAAATCCAAAGTGAAGACTTACTGGACCGAGAGCAGCAAGGCCTTCTCCATCAGTCGTCTCCTGTCCCAGTCCCTTTACGGCAAAGAGAACTTCACCTCTCTGGATCTGAACTATGATGAGGCGGACCCGTTCTCTAAACAGGAGCAGTGGCTTTACAACGCCTCAAACCCCCGCGACCCTCGATCCAGGACGAAAAGGAGGCCCATCGTCAAGACTGGCAAGTTCAAGAAGATGTTCGGTTGGGGCGACTTCCATTCCAACATCAAGACGGTGAAGCTGAACCTTCTCATCACCGGCAAAATCGTGGATCACGGAAACGGGACCTTTAGCGTCTACTTCCGCCACAACTCGACTGGTCAGGGCAATGTATCCGTGGGCCTCGTTCCGCCGACCAAAGCTGTGGAGTTCCAGGTCCACCAGCCGCACCAGCAGTACCACCACCATCACCAGCAGCAGCAGCAGCAACAGCAGACGGCTCTGGAGACCAAGGACACCAAGCTGTTCAACTGCAGGGTGGAGTACGAGAAGGTGGAGAAGGGCACCAGGAACTCACTGTGTGCCCACGACCCCTCCCAGAGCTGCCCCCAGGAGCAGACCCAGAGTCACGTGTCCTGGCTGTGCTCCAAGCCCTTCAAAGTCATCTGCATCTTCATCACCTTCTACAGCACCGACTACAAGCTGGTGCAGAAAGTGTGTCCAGATTACAACTACCACAGTGACACCCCTTACCTCCCCACCGGGTGATCACCTGACTGGATGACGGGAAGAAAAAAGAAAAAAAAAAAAAAGATGCAGAGACAGGCCGTTGCGCCCTGAGCGACGTCAAATTATTTGAATGAAAATGGAGTCCAAACACTTGAAACTTGAGATGTTGACAGGCATTATTACAGCTAACATATCCTTGTCGCAAGACTGATATTGCTCCAATGAACAGACCTACCCCAAGGTCATTATGAGAGCATTTAGGGAAGCATTTATAGGCTTGCAATACTCATATTATATGCATAGCTGCTTACATTGAAAGGAAATTCTCAAGCCAACTATAAAAATATGCTGATTGTATTTATGTAAATATTGTGGATTCCACACAAAGACCAGAAAACAATTTTATTAATGTTTTCTCCTGCTAATTTAGTTGTTTATGTCGATAATGTATTTCCGTCTCAATCATGCTTTCTGTCTTTTCCAATCAGTCTCTGGTAATCATTGCAAACACGTAAATGTCAATGCAAATAAGAAGAATCTGTCAGTATGCATTAGAGGGCATAATGGGAAAAAGCAAACATATTTTGAATGGTGTTGTTTTCTGCAGTGCGATTGTTAGAGTCAATATACCTCTCTGATATTGTTGTTGGAATCTCGTCCATGTCCATGCATGAACCGAATGTGGTAAACAACTGAAAAACATCCATCTATATTTTCATGTTATTGCAGCTGTCAGAAATAATCTTCACTGAGTCATGATTGTTACAGGAGAAAAAGAGGAAGAAGAAGAAGAAAAAAAAACAAAAAAAAACAACTTCTATTTTAATTCTGCGTTATGTGTTTAGCGGTTTTAAGGGCATAGATGGCGCACGGAAAAAAAAGACACCAATGGAGGGCTCCCGTCAAATCAGACAAAAGCAAGTAAATGTTGCAATAAATAAATAAAACTTGCAGAAGACACACAAGATGACAGGGATACAGAAGATCATTTTCTGCACTGCTTTAAAAAAAAAAAAAAAACATAACTGTGCCCTAATTCTGCTGTGTTCTCAGTCCTGCATTTCCATTTTAGACACTTAAGACGTGGCTCTTATGTTTGTGACATAAAACAAGTCCGGTATAATAAATTTCATCTTCTGTATCACTAACATGACAAGCAACCTGTTGTTAGGAGTGTCAGAGCCACAGTGCCCCCGCAGTATCCAAAAATATCTGTACACAGTAGGGTTTAGCATCTATATAGAAAAAAAAAAAAACAAGTGTCTGAAAGTGTTTAAAAATAGATATTAGAACAAGCTGAAGAGGAAAACATGGAGGTGTTAGAGAAGATAATATGAAGTTCATTTAACAAAGGTTGAAACAGAACAGATATTGTGTTAAAATGTGAGATGTGGTAAAAAAAAAAAAAGATAAAAAAAGAAAAAGTGGTTTCTTGCTGCAGAGGAGACAGAGGAGACATACATTAAACAGCAGGTGCTAATCACACATTCCACCTATCAAACGTTTGCACCACTGGTTATCAAAAAGGCAAATTCTAGATGAGACTAACGCTGGCTGTTAATGATATTGGATGTTCCAATTGGCTATTAAACCTTCATTACATAAATTGGGAGCCAGTGGCTCCACGTGAAGCATTAAGAGAAAATGAACACAGTGTAAGTGGGAGCTCTGCAGAGTCAACATCAGAGAAAGAACAAATTAAAGTGCCGATAGAAAACCTGTAAAAAAGTACAAATGTGCACCTAGGGGCGCAATCACTGCTGTCTATTTAAATTCAGTGCTCTTTCATAGTGTACACTATGGTATACGCAACACAGTAACTGCTAATCGCAGCCTGGACGGCGTCCAATATGCCAACATGGGGTGTATTTTTCTGACAAGGCAGGCCAAAGAATAGGGGGTCTGCCTGTGGGATGAGTGAGCATAAAGAGGAATTTATGATGTGGAGGAACAAGGCTGGCAGAAATCACTGGAAGCACCTGACTCGTAAATTGAGAGCATGTTTCTGTCACCGAGAAGAAGGAATGACTAATGTCTCAGATTGCTGTTTGGGCCAGTTCTTTCATCTCAATAAAGTGACTCTGATATCTCTCCACCCCTACCCAAAATGTGCCAGGGACAGTTTGTTCAGCTTCAAAGAATTAAAAGGCAGCACTTTGCCGAGACAATGCGACCTCATTATGCACATAATCTTACAAGTGTAAACAGTCTGGCACAAAAAAAAAGTGTTTGGTGTGAAAGCTGCTGAGAGATGGATCTGTTCCCTGACTGATGTCGTCTGAGGGTAAATACAATATACGTGTTGTGTTTAAGGCGGAATTATTAATGACAATAATAATAATAATGACAAAATTAACTGTGTGTGATGTACGAGGTGTCGACGAACGCAGAGAATCGTTGACCGACTTGTGTGTCTTTCAGCTTTTTGTTCTGATTTTAGGGTCTGCACTGTTTTTATTTTGGTTTACCCTCGCTGCCCTGAGCGTCACCTCCAGTGGCAGAAAAGCTCTAAAAAAACGACAGACGGAGACAGATTGACTAGCTGGTGAACACAGTGAAGCATTTAGTAGCTAAAGAGCCAAATATTTTTTCTCAGGAGTTGCTGGAGATCAAAAGGGAGTAAACATTGGACTCACATTATGTAAGTCCAATATTTTCTCCAAAAAAACAACTCCAAATGTTGCTGAAGTAGAAATGTAGTGTAGTGATCAACTTTATAAAAAGGTGAAAATATGTCAATGTTGTGTTCACAGCTTGTTCTGTTGCCTCCAAGTTGTTAAACAAATCAATTAATGCAGGTTTAAGATGAAAAATGAGCATTTTTTGTTTGATAGTCATTGCAAATATCAAGCTGTTTTACGTCTGTGTTTAATAACTTTACTGATTTAAAACAAATCTTAGCACCTGGAGATATTAATAAGTTTGATTTAATTGTTTGGTCGGGTGTTAAGAGAGTATTAAAACACCTGCAATCATTTTGGGAGTGACAGCAGCTTCCAATTTTTGTATTTTGCCTTTTAGCGGTAGGGCTAACCTTTTGTTAACTATCAGATCGACTCAGTGAAGTGATTAAACGGAGAGGAAAGTAAGGAAGAAAAGTAGCGTCGTATAATTAAAAACCATCTCACGTAGGAAATAGAGCTTTTCAGAAATTTAATTCAAACCAATCTCAAATATCTAATAACTTAAATTTCTTGGAGACTAATTTGCACAATTGTGAAAAGGTCAGATTCATAAAAACTCTGCTTCAAAAACCAACATTTCTTAAAATTATGTTAATTTCAAAGCACAGATTTTTACCCGGCAGCAAGAAAAACTGGGTGTTTCCTTGGAGAAACTGTCCGTTTATGGAGCTCTATGTGTGTATGAATGAAACCGACAGTATTACAACCCGCCAGCGTTTGGGCGTCTAAGTTATCTTTGGGCCCAGATCTTCTCCCTCGGTTCAGTTGTCCTGGGCCGGAGCCATCCATGCCTGCCGTCTATCCCCAACTCGCCCACAATCCCTGATTAATGTGGTCTGGGCGGGAGCTGTCAGAAATGGCAGAGAGAATCATGGGATTTCTCCTTCAGAGTCCCAATGACACCCAGCAGCTGCAGGAGTAAACAGATGACTAACCACTGGCCTTTTGGCAGCCTGTGGAGATTCACACGGAGGGAGGGCTGCGAACATTGCTTTGACATTTAGGTGGATTAGAAAGTTCTTGGGTTCTGCTCTCGTGGTGTCAGAGGTGGTTGGCATAGTAATTATTTGCATCTTGGTTTTCTTCCGCTTGACCCCCAACCGCAGTAAAAAAATGTAGAGCTTCGTTCCCCCCCCCCCACTTACAGATGTTTGTTCAAAAGCTCAGTTTAAAAAGTGTAAAAGATCCTTATGTGCTTCATTTATAAGCAAATCACATTTTGTTAGCGCTATCGCAGAACAAATAATAGACGTCTTCTTAAAAAAAAAAACAACCAATTGTCATTTCTGATCATGTCCTGCTGCAGAATTCATTTCAAATCTGGGGCCGACGCTGTCCTGGGGCACAGTTTTGTAGGAGGTATTGACATATTAAAGGCTCTATCAGACAATGGCTGGTGTTCTTTTTTTTTTTTTTTTTTTTTTTTTAAATCACAAATAAATTACTCTCCTCAAAACACTATTACTCCTCCGGAAATGAAAACTCACTCATTGTGAATGTCTCATATCAGGTAAAAAACTGGAGAGAATTAATTAACCTTTGTCATTTTAATTGCTTTAGTGACAGCTGTCCTTTGGTGCCGGAGCTATCCTAATGCACATACTGTGGGCTTGTCAATTACTTTCCCAGTGAATAGATTAAAACGCCACAGAGGATAGAGTCATTTCATTAGTCAGACTTAATGCCCCCCAGACATAACCAGGTACGAACACTTCACCCCTAAATATTCAGGAAAATGAACAATACTATTAAGCCCATATGAATCGAATGAATTGTGGCAACATGAAATTAAGTTTACGCTCTATTTAATTCAGTCCTGCTGCTTAATTTACATTTGGTAGGCTATAAAGATTTGTCTTTGAAAGGGAGTGGAAATTAAGAATATTTTGAGGCTTTTAATAAAAGGTCTCACAGACTGAAATGGAGGGCACCTGTGTGGCGCTGCTAATTGCTCTAATGGATGTTAGCATCATAACGCTGTCAATTCTTACTACTCTGGATAATGGTTGACAGCAGCCACTGTCTAATTCTCCCCATTTTGCTGGTTGCACATCTATGATCTAATTCTACTCAGCATCATCATGAATCTGAAAGAAATTAGGCCGCTTTCAAATATCTGTCAGCTGGATGTCACGGCTGCTTTCAAAACGCCAAATGCACAAGTCTCCACTTTTTTACCACTTTACTGTATATGAAGACAAAAGCTGCTAATACCTTTTCACGGGCTGTAAGGATTTTCACACTTGAACATATGGAATATCAAGAATGCTTTTATCAAATTATAATAAATTTAACAGGAGAGAAAAATACTTAAATAGTGCAACAGTTCATACACACGGTGCTTTATGTATCAAATGTCAATATATCAGTTTCAGCTGAAACAATAACAATTTAAGTCATTTATAGGGCTGAAACTAATCAGCTGATTATTTTTTCGATTAATCAGTTAATCGTTGACATCAGAAGAGTTGAGATCTCAAAGGTCTTCAAATGGTTCGTCTTTAAATTCAATTTACATTGATACAAAAACAGAGAAAAGCAGTAAATTCACACATTTAAAAAGCTCGAACCGGTGAGTGTTTAATAAATGATCAACCAATTATAAATATTGTTGTTGATTAAATTTGCTGCTGGTGTTATATGTGCGTTACAATCATTTATCCAACAAATATGTCATACAGTCACTGGTTTCAGCTTCTAAGATGTAAGAATTTGCTGGTTTTATATCAGTGTAAATTGAATATCTTTGGATTATGAACTGTTGGTTGACCCTTTATAGAATACATGATGAATCAAATAATCCAGAGATGAAGTATTAATGGGAATAATATTTTGCTCCAGCCTTATATTGATCAGATTATAAGGGGAGGTTTGAGTCGTCCTCTGTAGTTTCATTTGCTATAATGTATCCCTTAAAACCTGCATGTTTCTAAGAGAAGAGATGTGCACTGAAACACCATTTTCATGACAAAATTTTAAGATTTAACAAATCAATTTACAAAAATATCAGAAGCCCTTTCTTAATCTGATACATCTGAGCTGAGATCCAGTTAATAAAGTGTCTCTCCATTAACTACACACTACCTTTTTTTTTTGTTTAACTTGCCAACTTTGCCAAATATCCAGTTCCTCAATCCTAGTGAGAGGTACGGTAGCTTTATCAAACCAGACACACAAGTATTGATGGCAAAGATGTGTTTGCTTTTCAAAATGACATGAGATATAAGAGGATTACATGGCTCATGAATATGGCTCATTTCTATCCTCTGATTTATCACCTTTTTTTTTTTTTTTACTATCAGAAATCCTCATCTCCATCCATAACAGGCTGCCACACAACACAAAAGCCAGATATTCTCATGTGTGAGTAGCTCAGATTTCATTTCAGTTAAGAAAAAAAAAAAAGTGCGTGTTTGTCTAATCGCCTGTGTATACTATATATCTGTGTGTGTGTGCAGTGTGTGCAGCCATGCTAACCCTCGGCAATTAGGCCCGTTCACGAGCAGCTGCACCTCAGAGGAAAAGAGCAACTGGTTGAAAAATCTATTTTTATGATACACAATGCTGTCAGTGTATATTTACTGAAACAGCAGCAGGGAGAGGTGATGATTACTGAACATCACCTTGTTAAAAACATCACAGAGCCGGGGTGATGCTGTTTATAGTTGACGATACAGAACTCACTGATACTTTTCTCCATGATTTACCCCTTCAAAGAGGCAAAGAAATTCACTAGTGTATTACATTTTTACCACACCGCCTGCTTATATCTCAAAACATCAGGGCTTCGCAGTGAGTGTTAATTGTAAGTGTCAATACAAAAAGCTGCCTGCGTGATGAGTAGACAACATTCCCATGTCATAGTCTAAATATAAATTACAGTTTTCCTTTAATACAGACCAGCAGGCAAAACAATCAGGGGCCAGCTTGCACTGGAGCTGGGGCTTAGTTTGCCATTGATTTATCTCTTAAACAACCTCTCCTGGTGCTTCCACTGCTAAAGGTGAGACGCGCAGCCAGTGTTTGTGACAGAGATGGACTAGGTGCGGTGGCAAGAGAGAGAGGGATGATGCGGTTTTAAAAAATGCATCACCATTAAATCAAAGAGTAACCTTGAATGAGTTCAGCCTGGTGCCAGCTCAGTGACACGCTCTGCCCTCAGCGTTCGGTGCCACTGAGCATGCCAAACAGCGGGGAAAGAGAGAGAGAGAGAAAGAGAGAGAGAGAGCTGCAACGCTCTGATACAGGTTAGGGCCCGTAGTGCTGGGTAGCGGTCCAGCTCCACGCTGACCAAGGGCATTCACACTGACATTTTGTGCAAGTCGGAGCTCGACATGTTATAAGCAAACATACGGAGTCGGAGGGACGGAGATGTCCTTGCAAACTGCCTCGGAAAGGTTGACAAAAAATTTGAAACCCTTGTTAATCACTTGGACTTCATCAGAAAACTGTGTGCCCAGGTGTTGCAAGGCGAGGAACACCTTCAGAATGGTGAACAATGTGTGGAAGTACAGCATCAACACCAGACTGACTCACAATTACAGAGAGCGACCTCTCCGAGCTGTCAAAACTCCGCACGAGAAGTCTCAGAAAACTCCTAACACCATCTCCAATTGAAGACTACTTGCTCGGACCAATCAAGAGAGCATTGACGCCATCATCACGAGAAGGCGGTGGAGATGGATGCCAAGAAAACAGGATGACATCACAGCGGACGCCAGTAGGAAAGTGTAAGAGAGGAAGACCTGAAGAAACCTGACGTCGAACAGTGAAGAGAGAACTGAAAGCCCTGAAGCAGACCTGCGGTACCATCAGAAAGTTCGCCCTAAACAGACAAGAGTGGAGATCCTTTGTTGCTGCCCTACATGCCAGCAGGCATAAAGGGCAGTAAGTAAGTAGAGATGATGCAGAGTTAGAGTTAGACCCTGCTACCTGATGTCAGACTAAAATCTGCTCTGACCTTTTCTCTTTGTCTCTCCCTTATTTCTGCTTATATGCCAAGAAAAGAAATGGGAAAAAAAAGGTTTAAGTAAAGAAATGCTTCCATAATGAGAAAATACCAAATGTGAATATGGGATTACTTTTTATTATTCTTGTATGCTGCAAGACAAACTCCCCAAGCTATTACATGGGTTTTAGCACAGCAGACTAACAAAGCATTAAAGGGTAGCCTAGAGGAAGAAAAATTAAACCCCACCGGTCCCTCAGCTACAGCAGCTGAACTTTACATATTACTTGTTCATGCAGATTACTAAATCAAGGAACTACACTTATTTACGCTTTTTAATAAGGCAGTAAAGCCTCAGAGGAAATACCTTATAGTGGCGACTGGTAGGAAGGCTGTGCAGCTGCTGAGTACCCATATTTTCAGTAAATAATGTCTTCTGGGCCGTTATAGTATACATAAAACAGGTACCAGACTGATGGAGTGTGCATGCATACATTAGAAATAAAAACACCTTGTAAGAAATCTGCCTCTCACATCACTCTTTGCTTGCCAATTAGATTGCTGGGCAGGAACTATCTGTGGTATATAACTTATTTTTTAAATCTAACTTCCTCCACTTCTCCCACATTCATTGAGACATGTCATCCATCTATCTAGGCCTCCGGCTGCAGTAGTTCCTCGACCATGAGTGGCTGCTGCAGCGGGGCTGTATTTCAGCATGTTGAAGTGCATGGAGAATTCCCATGAAGGGTAAGGGATTATGGATTTTGGCCTCTAAGCTGCCTGGATGCCCAGTGAGGATGTCTCTGAGCGTAGTAATCTTCAAACACCACGCAGAGTGATGAGTGGGCACTGAGGAGTTCTACTCAGGATCTAAATGTGTTCCAGCAAGTTACTGAGAGAGAGAGAGAGAGAGAGAGATAGGAGAGGAGAGATGAGAGAGGGAGGGGAGAGAGAAAACAGCATTTGGTGCAGAAACGGAAAGGATCGACTCAGTGGCTCCTTCAGGCAAGAGACACTTTTGATCCTGTGACCTGTTTTGAGCTACAGTCTGTGTCGAAAAACTCGCGCCGAGCAAGGGATCATATTGGCATATTGGAGTGGTGCAAATGTAAATGTCATGGTTCCCCATCACCACACATAACTGCGGATGGGAAAAAGTCAATTGAGCAATTTTTGGGGTCAGGTCGGGCACTCTTGAAGGGTTGCGAACCTTTATAATGAGGGCACGCTCAAGTCTGGTTTAGACTGCGTCCTAGAAAATTGGACTCGACGCGTCGGTCACTTTAAGGCGAACGGTTGACGACCGTAGCATATGAAAGACGACGCTTGTAAATACAAAAAGAAAATCTCACATAGCACAGCGCACGAGTTAGAGTAAGGAAATGTCAGACAAGATCAATAGAGAAGCACGTCCCTGATCAATATTAGGAAGGAATTCCTCTGACTCTGTCCTGATTGAATTAAACCTCCAACAGCATCACTTAATTTAGGGCCCTGATTGTTTTCCTGTCTTATTTAAGTGAACTCAAATTGCTGTGATACCATCGTGGACCTGAAGATAAGGCTGATAAGTGCAGTAGGAGCATCAGATGAGGTGAAGGACACCGGTCTTTATGGAGATTATATCATCCTCCTCGAGAAACCCGTCTATCTGCTCGTATCAAAAGCCTGGAGATGATGTCAGAGGTCGAGGTTTGGAAGGGCGCCGAGGCACGTCGGAGATATACCTTTTGGGAAATCAGAGCGTATTATGATACTAAACATGTGAAATAACCTAGCAAACATAACATGCTTGTTTCCATATGGAATAGAGTATGAAAAACCAGCCGTATTGTGCAGAAAGTGACTTCAGGGGCTGCAAGGATCAAAGGGTTCAGCACTCTCTTGGCGATAATCAAATTAAGTCTGCAAAGCTCTACATAAAAAATAAAAAAAACATGCACATTTGCCCCCCCATATAAATCCATAATCTACTGTTTAAATGTACCTCAGTGTGCTGAATTAAATAAATAAATAATAATAATACAATTGTCTGAACTGCATGCTGCTCACACACTGTGTGCAGCACAAACACTGTCCAAGGCTACAAACAGGTACATCAATTTGGAGCATGACAGGAAATTCCCTTCAGGTGACAACAAAATGTACATGCTATTAGATCAGCTGCAGTATAGTGTGATGAAATAAATTGGAGCCAACAGATGAAAGCTCGAGGCCCCAAACAAGAGAGAGGAGACTATTAAGGTGCGCTGCCCTCCCTTTATGTTACACTGCCATCCTTTGGACGAGTACAGAACTAAACATTTGGTAGATGTTTTATGGTGGTCTGCACACAATTAGTAGACATTTAACACGATTTAATCTACGCCTACAACCAACAATTACTTTCATTACAGATTAATCTGCAGTTTACTTCCTCGGTTCATTGTTTGGCCGATAAAATGGCAGAAAATACTGAAAAATGACCGTTATAATTTTCCACAGGCGAAGGTCACGTCTTCAGAGATCTTGTTTTGTCCGATTGTACTATCATGTATGACGCTACAGGTCCTGATTGGACGTGCTGCTGATGTCCGGATCTGCTTGAGATTTCTTCCTGTTACAGGGGAGTTTTTCGTTGCCACTGTCGCCAAGTTCTTGTTCATGAGAGGAATGTTGGGTTTCTGTAAATTAGAGAGTAAAGTCTAGACCTGCTCTATGTGAAAAGAGCCCTGAGATGACTTCTGTTGGGATTCAACGCTATATAAATAAAAATAAACTTGATTTGACACAGAAAAGTATCAAATCATCACATTGGAGAAGTTGAAACCAGCTAATTTTTGGCATTTTTGCTTAAAGAATTGATTAATCGACTAATTGTTGCAGCTCTGATTTAATGTTATGCACATTCATAGCTGTCGTTTTATAACAAGAGAACATTTGACTTACTAAGTTGGTCTCCAATATGTATTGCATGTATATTTGTATTAAGCTTAGTTTTTTTTCTTGAATACTTGAAATACCAGTGATTGACAGGAACTAGGTACATTTACTCTAAGTGTGCTTAAAGGAGAGGTTCACAATTTTTAAAGTCTGTCTTATAACAATAATCATCACTCATTTCAACACTGATAGAAGTTTCTCACTTAAATCATTTCTCCTGTTTATACCGACCGTAATTAAGAGACTATTTTCAGTGTAAGTGAGGGGAAACCCTTGTTTCATGCATAATGTATTCAAAGGTTTACATGAAACTAATGAGGCTTCAGCAGTCTGAGTTAGTCAAATTAAGTGGATATCTTCCAGAGTTCCCGCCTTTTTAGTCCAAATTTTCTTTTAGTGTTTCCCTGTTGAGCTCCAGTGGAAAGATCATAACAAAAAGAGAGAATTTTATACTAAATACTCACTTCATATCAGATTCAGACAAACATCATCATGAAAAACCTCCCATCTCAAGTATGTTAGGAAGGAATCTTTTAATGATCAGTATGAGCTGGAGGATGATTACAGTATAACCTGACTATTGTTTTGACACTGATTCAAACATTTATGAACTTTATCTCCACTACATTTCACAGGGAAATATTGTAGCTACATAACTGCATTTTTGAGAGCTATAGTTACTTGGTAGTTTAGGAATTTTCAAACTGAATACACAATATACTTGTAAAATATGACACACTGCTATAGATTAAAGTGCTATCACTTTATGAAAGTTGTTAAAATTAGCTCCACCTTGACCAGCTGCAACATTAAAACCCAACAACATATAATAGTGCATACTTTTTTAACTTTACAGTACTTTTTTGAATAATTTGCCATTAATATTTCCAACTTTTAAATTTTGAATGCAGGACTTTGACTCATAGCAGAGTATTGTTACATTGTGATATTACCACAATGGTATATAAAGGATCTGAATACCTTTTTCCACCATTAGACAAAATGTGTACTCAATATTTTACTTATTGTTATTTCACTGTGATGTTTGAGCTTCACTGTGCAGAACGATGTTTGTGCAAAGCTCGACACTAGAGGAGTTTAAGGTGTGAGACTACTAGCATGATTTGTTACATCACAACTAATTTGGAGCCAATCATGGTCCAGTATGCGACTTACACAAGTGAAACATAGAAACATGAAGCCTCCAGTGCACAAACACTGAGAATAGACTTGAAGTGAAACAGGAAACATGTTGTGTCCCGCAGGTTTCTCCCGGGAGCTGAATTATCCGCAGAGGTCTCCTCCTCTCCAAAAACAAACGTACATGCAGATTAAAATTGTTAAAATACTAATTAAAGCTGTTTTACCTAAAAAATCAGTGTTTCTCCGACGATGTACCACGACGACTGGACTTCCTGGAGGGGCTGTTAGCCGAGCTTCTGCTAACATTTGCCCAGTATATTTATCTGATAACTTAAGATTCAGATGTCCAATGACGAAATCCTTCTTAACAGAGACCTAAATTTATCATAAAAATGTGGCTTAAAACTGAATATAAGTCAATTTATAACAGTTTCTGTGGAACAACCACAACGCCGATGTATTATCTTGTATGTGTGTAAGTTACTCTTTGGTAGACGCCATTGTAGCGGACACAGCGCCGCTGTATGCATCTTGTGCGTGTTTACTCTTTGGTAGAGGAGGTATGACGCCATTGACAGGCGACCAAATGAAACGGTCCGTTACTTTGATTAAATTACAGATTTCTCTGGGTTTGAAAATTGTTGGAAACATTTGGGATAATCTAAGTACACAACTCAACAAAATATATAACATAGGTCTAGTTGTTTTTAGACATTTTAATGTGGAAAAATTACATATTATACCTGTAATGTCTCTTTATAATCAGTGATTTCTAGTCTGCAACCATCAAACCAGTTTACACAATGATACACAAACACCACCCTGTATGCACGAGTCAATTATATTGATTGTATTCAGTAACAGCCGTGTTTGCACGACACACACACACACGTTTGAACATCCTGTCTCGGGCCAATTAGAGGCGTGAGAGCGCACCCTGGATGACGTCAGCGGTGTTTGGTGCAGGCGGATCAGGAGCAGCTGTGTGGACGCACAGCGCTACACAGCACAGCAGGGCCTGCAGCAGCAACAGCCGACGATGGGGGGAATATAAGGAGGCTTTTATACATGCTATCAACACGGCGAGGTACGTCTGCAACAAGCTGCGTGTTTATTTTGATGTTTCTTTATTTATTTTGTGATTTTATGAGTGAAATTCAGAGGGGGGAAGGGAGGGAGGGAAGGAAACGCTGCTCGGGTTTCCGCACAGTGCAGTGAGTCAGGCAGGTGTGTTTGTTCTGGTGCGGTGCGGATGTATTGTAGTGATTTCTCTCTCCCAGGTTAATTGAAAATAAGTGAATATTTTGTCGCGGTTTATTTCTCCTTCATGATGAAGGGGTCGTGAAGCGCGCGCGTCGTATCGCATCATCACATTGACAGGAGTCGTGACGCGAGATCTGTATGTAAAATCAGATTTACTCACGTCATCCTGCTGCTGATGGACAGCAGGTGATGCACTGCTGGATAACAGCTGATGATGGAGGTGTTTTCATCATATAAATCTGCTCAAAAGCTAAACGTCTGGTTAATGTTTGATCCCAGCTGGGTGGGATGATAGAAATACAAAGAAACAAAGACCTCTGTCACACCTTATCATGACCTACAGCTGCAGAGATCAGTCATTACATCTAAATATGCTCCAGTCACACACAAGTTTGAGTCACTTCACCAACATCAGGGCCAAGAGATTTTATTTTTATTGATCTACTGGAACTGCAAAGTTCCAATAGATCATATGTTTTACAAAATTGTTGCCTGAACTACTGAGTCCAAGCAAGTAGGGCTGGCCAATATATTGATATTATATCAATATCATGATATGAGACTAGATATTGTTAGATATAGGATATCGTAATATTGTGATATGATAGATATAGGATATTGTGATATGGCATAAGTGTTGTCTTTTCCTGCTTTTAAAGGCTGAATTACAGTAAATTGATGTAATTTTCTGAACTTACCAGACTGTTGTAGCTCTTCTATTATTTGTCTTTACCCACTTACTCATTATGTCCACATTACTGATGATTGCAATATGAATATCGAGGTATTTGGTCTAAAATATTGTGATATTTGATTTTGTCCATATGATCCAGACCTACAAGCAGGTTTAATCACAAAAGTACAAAATGAGTCATTTAAGTTTTTGTTTTTTACACTTCTGAGGGTTTTGTCTGATGTCATTATTATTATAATGAAACTGATTTACAATCCAGAGAGTATTTTACAGTTACACATTTTTTGTTCTTGTGTTCTGTGTTGCAGCACATTCAATTTCAAATAAAGTAACGGATACTCAGCTTTAAATTGAATAGGTTTATGTCAGTATTGAAAGAAATGTGTGTGAGATACAACACTTTTAACACATAGTGCCCAAAGTGTAGAGGTTCGTACATAATCTGTCCAATTACGTTTCTATACTGATGTAAACCTACATGAGACTTTAAAGTAATATCCGTTATTTTATTTCAAATTGAAAGTGCTGAAACACAGAACCTGAAGAACAAAACATGTGTAACTGTTCAAATACTTACAGTCTGGACTATGAAGAGAACATAAACACAAACAGTAAAAATAGAATATTTAACTATAGAATTATAAATTAAAGTACAATAAGTCCCAGCTGTAACTTGCATTAAGGCTCCTCTGGGCTTTGAAAATAATTTAGTAAAATTTAAGAATCAGTTTGAGAAGTAACATGTATGACAGGATCAGTGAAATATGGTCTTATCTCTTTGTTCCAATTAAAACCCAATGAGCAATGAGCTGAGAGAGGTAATACCTTCAAAAATCTGTTTGATTATTTTATATGTACTTTCCACATTTGCTGTATTCTTATTAATAAGAATATATTATTTTTTAAAATTTAACTGCAAAAGCTGCTCTTGAACTTGGGTGCTTTCCAGAAAGTGGCAAATAGTGACCTGAGATTTGCTTCCAGTGATGTTTGGTGAGTCACCTGGAGTCCCTCGTAACTGCAAACGTATCCAAATAGTTACATGTCTTTCAAAAACCTACAATTACAGGACATAACAAGAGAAAACTCCCAACCACACTTCAATGATGCAGTGAGCAGCAGGCAGAGAATATTGCTCAAGCTTTAACTGACAGCTAAATGTGATCTAGTTGAAAACTGACAGCATACTTGTCGTTTTCTGTAACGCATCTATTTACACACAGAGAGGATGCGTCGCTGTAACATACTGTATAAAATATGAGCTTTCTGCTGAATTTTATGAGCAAAAATTTGTGAAAAAGTCACAAGAAATGACCACATACATCACAACATCAGTAAACCAGACGCATCTGTACTATAACATCATCTTCTCTCCCCGCAGGTCGTCTTGAAAAATGGAGGGAGGGAATTTGTGAGTATACCTCTTGACTTTCACATAAATCAACGAGCTCCTCCAAGACTGTAAACAGTGCATTAGAGAAGAGCAGCAGTCACAACATTGGTTCAACCTCTGTGTCATTGCAGCGGCTACTCCCGAGACTATCTGGACCGCTTCACCCAAAGCCAGGACTCATCTGTGGTGAACAAGTTCCAGCAGAAGTACTGGAAAACCAAGCAGACGCTCATCAAGGTCACCGGGAAGAAAGAGGACGAACATGTGGTGGCGTCTGACGCGGATCTGGACGGCAAACTGGAGGTGAGGAGGAGGAGGAGGAGGAGGAGGAGGAGTATGAAACTGTTTGGTCTCATAGTTTGACTTCAGTCACGTCACAGAAACATTAAGAAACACTGGAGTTACTTTCCCTCAGGTGGATTCTGCAGCGTCTGCACTGACTAAAATGGCTTTTTGATTCACTCGACGCTGGTATTTGCTCCAGGCTTTAAACTTGCATAAAGCTGCCTCTCCCAACCCCCATTATCTGTGTCTCCGTCTCTGCAGTGAGATGAGTTTAATGGCTGAAATCAATACGATGGAAAAGCTTCATTAAAGATTGAACATTCAATTATAATTTAGTCCAGGTCCTGGGTAAAGTTTGAGATAAAAGATTGAACACTGGATATCTACAAACTGGATCAGAGCTTGTTTTTTAAAGCATCGATGTGACATTTCAACACTTCTATTTTTATCTCGTAAAGGTTTCAGTGTTGCATCGCATCCACTGTGTAAATATCACTTCTTGTAATCAATAAGATATGACAGCCTCAACAAGATATCCACAATCTGTCTTCTTGAAAATAATCTGAGCGTATTCAACCAGTGTACTACACACAAGTCTTACTAAACTAAATCATCATCCATTTCTTTGACTTTGTGGCTCCGCAGGTCTTCCACTCCATCCAGAGAACATGCATGGAGCTGCTGAAGGTCATCGAGCAGTACCAGAGGAGGATCTGCCGTACGTTCAGATACACAGCAAAGCAAACAAAGTATTATGTGGAAAAAGGACTAAATTAGTAATGAAATCATGAACTGACAGAGTGAGCCAGTTACTCTGCTGCTGTTCAGTAAAGCTGCAACGATTAGTCGATTAACAGAAAATGAATTGGCAACTATTTTATGAATCAATTAAGCGTATAGATAGATAGATAGATATTACTTTATTGATCCCCAGGGGGGAATTCAATTTAAGCAAAAATGCCAAACATTCTCTGTTTCCAGCATCTCAAATATGATGATTTTGTTGTTTTTCTTTGTCATATATGACAACAAATTGACTATGTTTATGTTTTGGACAGTGAGAAAACAAGCAAATTGAAGGCACAAACACTTTGGGCTCGAAGCAACTGTGAATGACATTTTCACAAATTTATAGACTAACCGATGCATTGAGAAAAGATTAATCAATAATGAAAATAATTGTTTCGCAGCCCTACTGTTGGAACATTAATCCAACCAGCAGTCAGAGTTTTTCTATCTGCGCTACGCAGTGGTACAGAGGCGACCCTCTTATTCTGCTGATGAGTTCTATCCTCTAACCCACCCAGCAACTCTCATCCTGAAGAAAAGAGACTCCAGACCTCGTCCAGGAGTTTGGTTTCAGACTTTGTGTGTAGAGAAGCAAGCTCAAGTTTATCGAGTTGGTGTTGCTCCGTCTTCATGTTTAACAGCGGCCAAACAGGAATACATTTTCAAACATCACACAAGGCATCCTATAGAATAATTTGACATTACTTCACACATTATTTAGAGAGAATCTCTAAATAATTTCTGCTCTACACTTTTGGATACATCTGCTCTACACTTTTGGATACATAAAATGAAAACACTGTCACCACATGGACTGAATGAAGAGCAAGACTTGAGGTGTTTCCTTACAGCTAAGTTTAACTTATTATTTAGCTTTGATACAGTTTGTTGGAAATTATACAGGAATTCAGTTGATTTGTTTCTTCTCTTTGCAGGATTGATTTGTTTTGATTTAACCACTAGATGGTGCCATAATGTATAAAACAAACACAAGTAAAAACACACTTGACACAAATGATGGCTTCATCAGTGAATGATGTAATTATCCTTCAGGATGTCTTGTGTGTTGTTTAAAAATGTCTAAAAACTTTTCACTTTTCCTGTTTGGCTCCTGATGAAGGCTTTTAAACGTTGGGCTTTGATTCAGCACAACACTGTTTGAATAAAGAAGAAGTTGATGAAACAAGCAAGTCTGTTTGCAAGCGAGCAGTTAAGAGTTGTAAGGATACAAGCACCAGCATAAATTTGATGAGGTTGAGGTGCTTCTTCATTTGATACCTTCTTCAAGTTAACCCACTTTGGAAAGTTAAGCTTTATTTTTGACTGAATTAAAATTGCAAATCAAGACGTCTGATTCAGCACTACTGTGTGCAGTTCTTTCCCAGGAGGAGAACGAGCTGGGTCGTTTCCTGCGCTCTCAGGGCTCACAGGATAAAACCAGGGCTGGAAAGATCATGCAGGCCACAGGGAAAGCACTCTGCTTCTCCTCCCAGCAGAGGTAAGCAACATGCAATACATCAGGCTATGTTTGACACATGTATCCTCATGACATGCCCAGAAAATTCACATTAAAGTTACAGCTGCTAGATTACATTTTTATGTAAAATGTGGATCAATCTTATCACCTCAAATCCCAAAAAGGATCAGAGAAGAGTGTCTTATTTGCCCAAATGTGATCAAGAATTTGATACGGAGATTTTAGGGATATTTCCACTAGTTGGAAAGAAATAATCACAATAACAGAGCAGAAGCCAAATTTAATAAACAGCTGAGTTACTCCGTGAAAAGACTGAGATCGTATTTGTTTGATATCTGAATCTGTGTCACAATCAGCTAACTAGAAACATTTGGCAAAGCAATCACAAATAAAGACCGATAATACTTAAATTAAACATTACATCATTATAATATTGTATTATGGTAATTGTGATACGCTTAGAATAAAGGCAAACAATGCTATTGTAAACAAATGTGACTATTGCTGAGATTACCGGTAGTTTGTACTGTATGACATGCTGGTGATTTTGCTGTGCAAGTATTTTTCAAAAGCAAAACATTCACTACTTCCCTTTTGTTTAGGGGTTTTTAGGGTGTCTATTGAAAAAAAAACTGGCTGAACTGATTCTTCTGAGGAACTTTGGTTGATTTCACTGTTTGCTTTTACAAGACACTTTCAAGATTTTGCCCTCCTGTCCTCTTTCTGTTATGTGAAGCAGTTTCCTTTCTGCCTTTAACATAGTCATCAGACTGTAATCTGCAATATAAAGGCTGTGATTTCAAGTTTTCCCGTGTTAATTTACATCAACTTACTCCTTAATCCTGAATTTAACACTACATTTTACAGATTGGCTCTGAGGAACCCTCTGTGCCGTCTGTACCAGGAGGTGGAAACGTTTCGCTATAGAGCTATCTCAGACACGTGGCTGACGGTGAATCGAATGGAACAATCCAGGACTGAATACCGTGGAGCCCTTCTGTGGATGAAGGATGTATCCCAGGAGCTGGATCCAGATACACATAAACAGATGGAGAAATTTCGCAAGGTCCGTCTGTCACACAGTACAACATGCAGAATGAAAAGCCAGACGAAATAAGCCTTTTTCATAACAGACAGTTCAGTATGTCATACCAGAAAGCACAGAGGTAACTAATAACAATAATAATGGCTGGAATCCATTTAAGTTTACCTGTTTCAGGACATGATAGCGCACTGGGAAGCTTCAATGGAACTGAGCCATTGTTAATGTTATTAGTTGCTCCTGTGCTGCTCCTGCTATGACGAGTCAAAACGTCTGCTGTGAAAAAAGGTATTTATACCAGTAATAACATAACACACAATATATTTACAGTCTATACAACATATAACACCAGTTGTGCTTTTGTTAAATTAGTTTTTTCATGGCCAGAGCTCCACAACAACAGTAATAATGTCAGAAACCTGACAACAGAGTATGTGTGTGGGAGAAAGGAAAAAATAGTACAACTGCTCCAATTTCAAGTTATTTGCTGTAGGGCTGCAACATTGTTTTATCATTAATTAATCTTTCAATTATTTTTTTTCAATTAATTGTTTAGTCTAAAAAAATATCAGAAAATAGTGGAAAATGTCCATCACAAGTTCCCAGAACCCAGGATGATGTCTTCACATGTCTCGTTTGTCTGATCACCGGCCCAAAACCCAAATTATAATATTTCTAATTATATAAAAGAAAAGCAGCAAATCCTCAGTTTGGAGAAAACGGAACCAGAATGGCTGAAACGATTAATCGATTTATCAAAATAGTTGGCGATTAATTTATTTCAATCTACTAATTGATTTATTGACACTTTGTTTTCACCCTAATTTGCTCCGATACCTTAAGACAACACAAACAGCATAAAGTAGGAAAAACAGCTGCACAAAACTGCCACTAGAGGGCAGAAGACACCATGGTGGTGCATGGGTTCACACTACAATAGAAGCCAACAAACTGTTTCTGCTTACACTTGAGTTACTTAAACTTGCACAAGCACAAACTTGAACCACACTGTTTGTGTTTTCATTGTTGGAACCTGTATGATACATAATACCGCTCCGCTTATCTGCAGTTGGGACTTTTTCCTATCTATCATATCTCAGGTTCAGGCCCAGGTGCGCACTACCAAAACAAGCTTCGACAAACTGAAGAACGACGTCTGCCAGAAGGTTGACCTGCTGGGAGCCAGTCGCTGCAACCTCCTGTCTCACGTTTTAACCACATACCAGGTATACCACAAATCCCAGTTGTTAGCATACACTCCATTGATCTTAAATGGGGTGTTTTCAATGGCTCTACCACATGCGGTCGAGCCAGGAAGGAAGATAAACACGAAGGGAACAAAAGTAATGCAAAACACTGCAAAGAGGTTTAACTATCACACTATATGAGGAGACACTGCTCACTAGACATGAATAATAAATGAACTGATTTTCAAACTGATTAATTACCACTTGCGTGACCTTTACAGTTGTTCTTCTATGTTCCAGACGACACTTTTGCACTTCTGGGAGAAGACATCCCACACTATGGCGGCCATTCATGAGAGCTTCAAGGGCTGTCAGCATTATGAGTTCTCTACACTTAAGGTCAGAGACCTCCTCGGATCACATCTGAGTTCTCAAACCAGAGAAATGGCTCTAAAAACTATAACCAAAAACTTTGATTATTCCATCAGACATTACAAGACCCCATGGACAAGCTCGCTAAGAAGAAGGGGAAGAAGAAAATTAAAGCAGAGAAAAAAGATGGGAAGAAAGCCGAGACAACAGATGACCAGTGAGTTAAAAAAAAACAATAAATAAAATTCATATCTCATTCTGATCTTTATAAACATATTCTCAGTTTTCAATGTTGGTGTTTAGTCTACCTGCATGAATAAACACTGAACCAGTCTATCCTGAACGTAAACACGGTATTCTACACCTGTTGCTTCATGTACGTGCAAAACGTTATGATCTCATCTCCTCTTTGTCATTTTTATAGACTCATCTCACTAGCAAATGAAAACTCCAGCGATAAGACCACAGAAGGTAAAAGATAATATGCAACAGCAATCATGCGACAAATGATTCTCTTTCCATTACTGAATAATCTGATTACTTTCTTGAATAGTCTGACGGTAAGAAATGTTCCCAGAGTCCAAAATGACATCTTAAGTCCAAAATATTCAGTTTATTACCAACAAAACAAGCAGAGATTCACATTTAAGCCATTTTTGCTTAAAAAGTGACTTAAATACTGCTGATGTGTGACCATTCTCTGGGCAAAGACATCAACATAAGTGACCAAATCATCAGCATCATTAGCATATTCAGTATACTGTATTGTTATTATATAATTATGCATTAATGCCTTAGTTTTCTGATTGCCAACTCTCTTCCTGGTCATTCTAGGAAGTGAAGATCCTCTCTCTGCCTATCCAGAGTTGGAGGGCGAGGAGAAGGACAGCATGGCCTTACTGAACGAGATCCTGGGCGGTATGTCTGTGGACGAGGGCGACTTCTCTCGGGAGTGGACCGAAGTGTTCGGAGAGGCCGAGGAAGGAACGAGCTCAGCGTCTACCGGACCGACGGAGGCCCAGCAAAAGGAAAACTCCTTCTTTCTGCCATCTCAGCTACTGGACCAGAGCTTGAATAATCTGCAGTCTTCCCTCTCAGGTCAGCACATTATTAGTCTGTGTCTACGCAAAGGTGTTTGTGTAAACCAGAAAAAGTGTCCAAAAAGCTCTTTTAAAACTGTGAAAAAGTTTTTTTGCATGATCACAATGAGACCACTTGAGTTTTCCACCATTAGAGAAAAACTTCTCTCCTAGCTAACACCCTGCAAAACCATCAAAATTAGCCATTATCCTAATTTAACTGACTACTTCTAGTGAAATAAATGTGCCTGAAAACTAAATAAGTAACATTGTCTTTCTATGAATGGATGCTTTATAACAAATGCAACAACAACAAAAAAAAAAAACCTTCTAAAATGAGCTGCTTTTTCCCCCCTTTTGTAAGCTAACTATTTCCACACACATGGAGAAAAGTGCCTTTTTAAAATGATTTATCAAACCCACGTCTGTCAAAGTAATAGAAGGAGGCTGTTATAACATGGCAATTAGATTTGCTTACCCGTACGTACTATAATTGCCAGATACTTTCCATTTTATCCAGGCACTGGGCACTGGCTGCTAGCACCTCGTCTGGTTTTGCTGATTTGGTTTTGTCTATTTCCAGCTCGAAGGGCTCTGAGTATAAAGCCATTATAAAGCTACAGTATAAGAGAAGGAACACCCCCCCACTGTATGTATGTGTGTATTTTATGTGTTGAAATTAGTTGGCAGAGTTAAAAGTACTAATAAATTGAAGAAATATCTGAGGGATTATAGCTCAGCTGCTCAGAATTTAGTTAATTAGCTTGTGATCTGGAATGAGTGTGACAGTAAACTAAAACTCCTGCATGAACTTAATAGTCCTGTGAGTGATAATCAAAAGGGAAAGTTTTTTTTCTACTTTACTACAATTTATATCAGACCATGTCCAGGAGAACCATATAGTCTATGGGATCAGAGGCAGGTAACATGATGATGAGTTTTGAAGGGGCAGCTGAGAGTCCACTTTGGCCAGATCAATCGCTTCCTTTTTAAAAAAAAACTGTTTAAATATATTTAACCTGCTTGATATTTTCCATATTTATTTGGTATTACGGGTCCACAGAGCTGAAACAATTACATGTTGTTGCAGGAAGTGTCAACAATCAGAACTGTGTGAATGCACAGGACTAAATATCAAACACATTTTAAGCGTTGAATGAGCAGAAAGCTAATTTATACTGTCGTCAGTGTGTGGGTGCAGGTAGGAGAGCGTGCAGAGAGACTTTTACTGTAAATGCAAAATAACTTGATGAAACACGAGGAAAAAATCTGAAGTGCAAGCACAAATCTATCTTCACAAATCAATCTCTGCACTCTCGAAACTCACAGCACAGTCATTTTGTGCTTACTAAATACGTTACCATACATTAAACGGTGAAAACGCAGAACGCCACACACACTCAGGAGCTGCTCACGAAACAAAACAAAGTCACCGAGCAGGAGGAAACTTGTTCCGTGAGCTGGAGGATCACTGTGACAGCCGGAGCAGCGCTTCTCAGACTCTGGCGATACGGAAGGCAGCGTGATCAAAGACGTCACTCGTGTGAGAAGCTGCACGACATCAGGAAAAGTTTATCACTGACATGATACCACCCGTACCTTTTTTAAACAATGGAGTTGTAATAGATAAGTCCTGAGAAAAAAAAAAACTGGTTCAGACAGAGTGTCAAAAAACATGACAGAACTTATGACTACACAGAGCAAACAGCCAAATACTAAATGGCGAGAGACCAAGAATGTGAAACAAAACAATAACACATCTTTAAAGGAAGAAATTCTTCAAATCCTGATGAGGCAAACACACTCAGATGCATCCGATAAGACAAGAAGCTGCAGTCACAATCAATAAATTACATTTATAAAAGCTTTTTTTTTTAAACCCTAACAGTTCAAGCAGGTTTAATAAAGGTAACACTAGGAGATGCTGGAGCTGAAATAACATCTAGAGGCTTCAAAAGACTATCAGGCCGTTCCTGTTTGACTCATTTGTTTGTATTTGGGAATATGAATTGTTTGTTACCAAATACAATATAAACGGCTCATTCCACCGTCCTCCCCGGTGGTATTCAGTGTTGTACATATTGTGTTTTTCTGGATACACAAAGGATGGAAAGCAAAATAAATTTCCCCTGAAACAAGACCTCAGCATCGCAATTGTAACTTTTGGCCTGTATTAAATAAACCACTAATAATGTCAGATGTGATTTCGCCGTGATAAATGTTTTGATTATTGGTGTTTGTGTGTCTGTTACACAAGATCTGACCGCATCAGCTGTGTGTGTGAGAGAGAGAGAGAGAGAGAGAAAGAGAGCCATGATTTATTTGTTGGATCATGCTTTGGCACATTAATTGTCCCCCGTTGATTCATCTAAATCTGCGTCTCCATTTCAGATTGGGCCGGGATCATTCCACAGCCCGTCGCTCCGACAACAGAGCACTCATCTGGAGCCAATCAGAACCCTCCTAAGCCAGCAGTGAAAGGTAGGACGAGGCCAAATGAGTAAAACATATGAAAAGATTTGAAAGAAAAGACTTGACTCATTCAAGGACAACTGAAACCTGTGTTTATGGGAACTTAAAATAACTTGTGGGTTGTTTTCCATTCATGATTGTTGGCTCTGGTCCAGATACAGTCTACTTACAGCACAAACGGAGGTGTTTGCTTTTTCCCTCTGTGGCTTTAGTAGTGACGTTTACCCTTCAAACTCATTTCACAGAGACGACGGGGACGTCCAAAGACCTCTCGGCGTGGTTCAACCTGTTTGCTGACTTGGACCCTCTCTCCAATCCCGATGCGGTCGGCAAAACTGACACAGAGCACGAACTTCACAACGCATAGTTCTTCCTCAGCGTCATGGTGATGTCTCTTTTTTTTTTTTTTTTTTTTTTAAAGGGTTACCTTTTTATTAGTGGGTACACAAGCATATTGCTGCCACTGTGAGGAAAAATTTGGTCAGAGACACACACACAAAATATTTTATCTTTCAGCTAGATGTAGAGCTGAATAATAAGATAATTAATCGATTAATGGAGCCACATTTTGATTTTTCAAGCTAAAAAGCCAAATATTTGTTATCAGATGTGAGGGATTGCTGCTTTTCTTTGTCATACATGCTTATATCTTTGGGTTTGACTTACTTTTTTTTATCAAAAATATGTCTTTTTTGACATTTTTGTCTTTTTATTTGACAGTTTTGGAAGTAGCAGAGAGAAAGGAAAGAGTGTTCTGGCTTAAAACAAAAGTTCCACAGCCGGATTCAAAGTGCAGACGTTACAGTAATGTGGTTTGCATCTTAACCAGCAGGCTGTTTTCACTTAATCTCTAAACAACTAATGGAGGAAATAATTGTCAGATTAATGGATAATGACAATAGTTATTTGCAACCTTTACTGGATCTTTTTCTTGTTATAACAAGACACTATTAAGAAACATTTTCTTAATATAACAAGATAAACTAAAATGTTGTTATAACAAGAAAAGTTTGTTCCGAGTAGAAACAGATGGCACGTTGAAATAATAGAATATGATATCATGACTATGTTACTATAATGAGATAAATACATCCTTATAACAAGAAACTGATGTCATTTTTTCCCTCACGGTGGCAACAATACACTGCTGTAAGTGTCCTACTAACAACCGTCAGCTCCGTTGTCCTTTCCATTGCGAAAGAAAACCATTTACAGGACGATGGTATTAAAGCCTTTTGGCCGTTTGACTGGGTTAAACATGTCATGTTTAGCGTGGATACCTCAGTATGAGTTCGGAACAATAAAGCCTTTGACATCAGCTGCCTTGGAAATCTGTAGACTCTAGTAGCATCCGTACTTTTATTTCTGATTGCAAACAGGCGAAAACTAGTTTCTGGGATACAAAGAAGGAAAATGTGCAATAGTTGATGTGTTTACAGTGTATTGTAACACACTGAGGGAAGGAAAGTTAATACATTTTTAAAATAATATTTTTCTGCCATCAGTCTACCCTCAAAGCACGTTAACAGATTATATCCAACTACTTCACACATTTGAAAGGCTGAACTAGAAGTCGTTTCTTCAGGCAGGAAAATTTCCCTTTTTTAAGATTTATGCTTTTTAAATTTGTGTTTATTGTATTTGTGATCCCATTTTAAATATATTTCACAAATATGATCTTTTAAATTTGTGGGTAAAAACATTCACACATCACTTATTCATTACTGCATGTTGCATGCCTTATTTTTATGTTATGTAGTAAAAGTGCGATTGAATGAACAATATGTTTATATTGTTTTGTTTTTTTAAAGATTTGGATATGTATTTATTTGGCATTCACAGTTATTGGCTTTCATGGGAGATATATGCAGTTTTCAGTGTACTGTTTTCAGAGCCAAACTAACTGGAAAGTTTGAAAAATACAATCATGTTTTACTGATTTCGACTACAATGCTGCATAAATTGAATATACTGCATATCAGAGTAAATGCCTTAATCTACTCGACAATATCATCACAATCATTAGTGGGTTTGTTTTAAATATATTATAAACGAGTGTAAATTTATAGGTTTTTTTTGTAACTTAGCCTTGTGTCATTTTTGATGTTCAAGCCATGTGACATTTGTTAATATATGATTATAACCAAATACATTGATTGCCTTACCTTGACTCCTATTTGTATACAAATATCATTCAGTCGCTGTGTCTGTCTGTGAGCCGTCGCAAAAAAAAAAGATTACATATCAATCCAAAACAGAGATTTTTTGTTTTCTTTATTGAAAAACACACACAAGATCTACATAAAAATGCGTAATACACAGGAGAACTGAATCATTACTGCCAAACATGGCAATCATTTCTTAACTGCACTGCACAATGAGCATGTGAAATAAAAATCAGAATTAGTATGATTTGAAATTCCTCAGAGCTGAAAGCAGAGCAGAGTATTTCAACTCAATCTGTGTGGAATGCATTGCATACGTTGTTCATATTTTTTTGTGCTTCTGTGTGCAAGTGGCTTCGATAGACCAAAGTTTTGGAATGAAACATTAACTAGTTTTAAATTCTGCCGTTCAAATCAAGTGTTCAACGTTTTCTCTTTTTAACATGTTGTTGGTGAGATAAACTTGTGCAGGTAACGTTAGGGCACAGCTGCTGGAATCTGAATATCGAACCAAACTGTGTTACACAAAAAAAAAAAAAAAAAAAATGTTAGTGTAGCTTTACCTCAAACAAAAATGATTGCACACTCAAGATCTGATTGTTTCAACTTACAAATTGGTCTAAAATAAAATAAAAAAACAGTGATTATCATCTCACTTCCAAGTAAGTGCTTAGGCTTGGTTTAGCAATTAGCGCCTTTTTATTTAAAACACTCTGAACCAAGTGTTTATTTGTTGTTTAACTGTTTCTAAACAAAACAAAAAACGCACATAAACATTATGCTTCTGGCACAAAAAAAGGTGCCTGTCATGTCCCAAACACATGATGGGCCTTTTCATGGTTTTGTAATTTGCTTTGGTACATATTTAGGGGGTAACGAACAACATAATTGTCAACTTCTTAATTTGGGAGGGTGTAGCTTATGTAGCTAGTTCCATTTACATGAGTACTCGACTGTTGAGCGATGCAACAGCGATGTCTCTGGAATGTGTCATAGCACCTGAAACTCTAACCTGAAGAGGTTAATGCAAAAGTAATCTGTCACAATCTGTGACATCAATCAGTTGATTCAGTCTGTAATATCCTCCCCTCTCCAGGGAAAAAAAAAAAAAAATAAACTTCTGAGAAAGAACCGGGATGTCTCTCTATAGCAGAAAGTCATAAACACTGGGGAAAGGCAACATAGTCCAAACAAGTACATTCCACATGACCTGAGTTATTGTTCTGGGTAGTGTGGGGCAATAAAACAAGGCAATGGGGGAAGTTGTGTGCTTAGCAATTGATTATTATTTGGTCACTGAATAAAACAGCTGATATTTTGCATTTTTGTGTTGAGCTAACAGAGTTTTTAAGTGATCAGGCGAGAAATGCAGATGTAGGTCTTAGCTTGTCAGCCTTTTTGGGTGGAGCCTGCACTCAAATGACTGCTGGTTTTTCACATTTGACAGTGTGTGTGGTACTTTTTTTTTTTTTTTTAAAAATAAACAAAAAAATAGGCCATGGCCGGTATCAATGTGAGCCAGGTCCTAACAAGTGCAAACAATGTAGTTAATGTGGGCAAGGCGTTCTGACTTTAAGACATCCCACTATGTAAAAGATCTGAAACGATGATTTTCTCATCCTGTAAAGATCTTTTAGACGTTTGCTCGCTGAACACTGAACAGCTAATAAGCTGGATAGATACCAGGAGTTCAATGTGTTTCTCTGATATCTCATACTTTTGGAATTTTCCTTTTTTTGATTTAATCTTGACAAAAACTTCTGGCGCTACGTAACACAATAATTTTGAGCAGTCATTTCTATTTTTTTTTTTTTTGCAAAACAAAGCAAAGCTATTTCTCTTATGGTTGTTGTCACGGTACAGAGGAGAAGGCTAGGTTAGTGATGGGTGAAGGGAGGCCGTGCCCAAGGTCAAATCTTTAAAAAACGACATTGACCGAAAAAACGTTTCCTTGATAAAACATCACCAACAGTGGGACAAACACTGGGACCGAGCAGAAATGCTTGTGCAGCAGGATACTGGTACCATTGTCCTCCCCATGTGTCATTTCTAGACCTTGGGCACTCCCTGCTGGCTAACGTTAGGATTAACGGAGTGCAAGGATTTTTTTATTTTTTTTATTTTTAGTTTTAAAACCATACCACCTGGCTAGATGAAATGCTTTTAGCTCTAGGTGGTGCGGTCATGTTTATATACCTGAGGACTAGCTGGTGAGGAGTACTTGTGCTGAGCCATCTTTCCCCACGTCTGCGTCAGGGCTCTGGCTGTCTGTGTTTATGCCTGTGCTTGTGTCGGTGCTCCTGTCGGTGGAGGCCGGAAAGGTAGGTGGCGGTGCGGTGGGCAGAGTCGGAGTCACCTGAGGCCCTGGGCTGTCGTTGCCGTGGAGACCAGGGTTGACAGAGGAGCAGGACGAGGGGGAGACGGGGGAGAAGAGGGAGGAGCAGAGGAGTTTGACGGGGCAGAAGGCAGAGCCCCTGGGAATGAAGTTCACCTTGTTTTTGTCAGGGCACGAGAAGAGAGGGAAGCCTTTTGATTTGCCGGACCTGAAGACAACAGAAGTTGAACTCAGTGTTTTTGCTTCTTATTTACTATTCATATGACTGTTCTGATTAAATTCAACCCACGTTTGCCCTCATCCCTGCCACCCACAATGCAAATAAGCTTGTTAGCTTTGTTGTACTACCCTCTAACAGGATCTCAGAGTCTATTTAACAGTACAGTAAACTGCATCTGTTGTTTTTCTTTTAATGATCAGGACACTCAGTGCTCACACGGTAGAAGACAGAACAACTGAGCAAGTAGCACGATGTTAAAATATGAGAGCACATTTAAGAACAAACAGATCTTAGAGTGAAAAGTGAGCAAAAATGACTTACACCAACTCCTCAAACACTTTGACCCTCTCGCAGCCCTCTGGAGGTTCCCGTTTGAACATGTAGCTGTTGTTAGGTTTGGGAGAAGTGGCAAACTTTGGGAGAGGAGAACTGCATACACCGTCTGGAAATACAGCACACGATATAACACTTTAACACTGTTCTTTTAGTTAAAACAGAAAAACTTGTTTGGTTATCGATTCCGGAGCTGTAATGTGGATAAAGGAGGACTGACATTTGACAGTTTTCCTTTTTTTTTTTTGAGTTTTTTTTCTATTAAACCCTTTTTTCATTGAACAAAAGACACTTCTCAATTCTTTAACACAACAAGAACCATACATCACTAAAATAAAATCTAAAACAGGCAAAATTATGATTCTAATCAGAAAATGTCTGATTAAAGAACCAGCAAACAAGGACAAATTAAGCAAGTATTCACTACCAGTTTTCACATAATTTGATACTTGGAGGTAGAAACGAATATCTGTCTTTACCATGAAGTATTGAGGTTCCTGCTCCAGCTTTGAATGTGTCCATGTCTATTTGTAAATGTTTTTCAGACAAAGAAGAATCAAAGTAACTTAGCTAAACCCGTTGATCATATAGATATGCATGCAGGAAACAACTGACCAATAACTTTACCAAACGACAGGTACAGGTTTAGCTCTACATAGCAGTGAAATTAGTAAAAACATTCATCTGTCTAACGGTGAAGGCACACCTTTGTCGACGTCCTCTGCAGAACAGGGGCTTCCATCAGGGGAATGGAGGTGGTCGGGGCTGCAGGGGCGGGGCGACGGGCTGGAGTCACCGCTGGAGGGGGCCTGGGTGTCCGTGTCACGTGTGTCCCCGCTGCTGCTGTAGCGATGCGGAGGGAAGGGGGCGCGGCGGCCATCCACCGCATCCATGGCCTGTGAGGTCACAGTGCGGGAAGAGGTGGTGAGAGGTCATGCGTTAACGTACACAGATCCTAAAAATGGCAAAGTGGTGATGCTTAGTGTTTAGAGAGGTCACCTTCAATCCCGCAAAAACCCCCCATGTGAACTGTTAAAGTGTTCCTGTGCGAGATGTTGAACTCACTGGAAAATGTCACCATCGAATCAGCTAAAATGTCCAAAATCTAGGAGAGACCGGGGCACTAAAAGGCCTCTGGTGTGTTTGTCGGTCTGTTTAAAGGGCAATTGGAGAAGCAAACACCACACCAGATGGTGGTACTTGACAGTAGATGAACAGTGTCATGTGCATTGCGTTCTGCCTTGGCACAGCTGATTCAAATGGGAGAGCAGAGGGGGGGAAAAAGGGCTTGGTGCACAGCAGGCTGTAAATCTGTAGTGGTGTGTGTGTGTGTTTGTATATGTGTTTAAACTGTGTGTGTGTGTGTGTGTGTGTGTGTGTGTGTGTGACTTTCTAAGAGGGGAGCTTTAACAGACCTGCCAAGGTTTACTACCCCACATCAGGCAAGATTTACGTGTCTCCTCACTTCTAAGGGATTTAATTCAGTGTGAGTGAGAATATATGTCTTCCTGTCTGACTGTATGGTGTACAATGCTAAATTTGACTGAACAGTAAGTTTGCATGCGTGTAATAAATCAGATCTGAGCTTAACTCCACCCACTGCATAATTTTGGAAAATGTTAAATATAGTGGGCGAGGGGCTGAGAGGGAGGAGTGGGGCGTCTCAGTGACATATCCTAGCCTGAGAAAAATGATAGATGATAATAATAATAATAATGATAATGAGAGGAAAGCAAACAGTGGCGAGAGGTAATTTTTAAATAAACCTGTCTGTATTTAACTTGGTTTATTTTCACATGAAGACAGTTTTAGCTTCAGGAGCTAACAGCAGTGCTTGACCTGCTGGAGGAAATCTCTGCGTCTCTGATTGTGTGCTGCAGAGCTGCGGTCAGGATCAGTAACAGTTACATCACGATTTAACATTTTAAAAAACAAGATTTTACCGGCTGATAATTGCAGAAACAGACAGCCGGAAAGTTAAAGAGCTACAGGATGAAATGCGAAGAGGATTTCTGCTGTTATTGTGACCGCAGACAGTCACGGATGGAGATTTCCTCCAGCGGGTCAGTGCTGCTGTTAGCTGCTGAGGCTAAAACTTTCTCCATCAGATTTGAAAATGAGTGCGGGCGGTTTCACACTCAAGGCTGAGGGCTGGGGGCCGGGGGGGGTGATGTGGGTGTTAACTTTCTCTTCCATTTATATAAATGTCATGACGTAGAGACCTCCCAAACAGTCTCCTCTATGTCAGCATTGGCCTCGTCTTTTCAGGGCTGATTTTAAACAGCAGATGACATGTTGAGCCACTTTCAACCCATAAAATGCTGATTTTTATAAATTTGGTGTCAATGTCAATATTAACACCAGCATCTAATTTAGTTAAACTCTTTCAGCTTTTGTTGAAAAGGCCTAGAAAGATATTTTTGACCACATAAATTAGAGATATGTAGTTAATTATATATGTAAGTTTGATGTTGTTTTGTGTGTTCTTTAATGATTCAAATTGAAAATATACCATATTTCCTCTCATAGTGGCTTTATTTATTTACTGCAGAGGGTACCAGGCCTTAATTGGAATATTATAAGTATTATTGATGGTATTAATGATTGTTGTCAGTGTTGTGCCGATTTATATCTGCAGCACAAACTGGAAGTGTCATACAGAGCAGAAGTTACCAGAATCTGATAAATCTTTCTGTGGGGGGTTAAAAGTATTATTTATGCCACTGATGTGTTTTTGCCCTTTATTCTATATTGTAAAACCTGTCGATTGCAGGTTACAATCCTACGTTTTGGTTTTCATGGTGATGCCCTTTAGTTTACATTTGCATCACAGATTGTGGTTTTGAGATATTATCAGAAATTCCCCAGATGTTGTTCTCATAATTACAACTTGGAGGTTGAAGTGTTTTTCCCCCGCTCTGCTGCTCGTATTCACTGTCTGCACTATATGACGTGAATTCAGCTGCTCTAAATCTTCCGAAACCTTGATGGTAAAACTCACATCTGCTACTCAACAAAGCTGCTGGTGTATATAGACACCCTACCTGTATCCCTTGCTCCCAGTCTTCTCTGATAAACACATTTTCTAGCTCGTGGTTGATGCCTTCCACGCTGCTCGGCACTCTGGATATGAGGGATTTTGGCACAGGGATTGTCGATAAGGCTGATGAAGTTCCCTTGTACTGGAAAAACAACATGAGTGATAAATTACAGCTATGCACACGTCAAAGCAATACACACTAAAAGACTCAGATTCAGATCAACTGTACAATCAAATACATAACTTTGCATATATCTTGGTGTCACTCTGTTATCTGCTTGTGGTATCGGATTGTTGTTGATCCAGTTTAATGAGATATTTAATGGGTGGAGGAGGCTTTCAGTTTAAATAGATGTTACTGAAGTGGGATTAAATGTCATAGAGAACAAAAACACAGCCATGACTGTGATCTACCACAGATGGCTACGGGGAATAGCATATCACTGTTTATGTTAATTTTCCCACAGTGGTTGATGTGTACCGTTGCCGGGCATCTGTTAATGAATGAACTGCAAACATGGAGAGAACAGGGCATGCCCAGACACATTCCCTCCTCTCTCCAGTCTTCTTTTGACACAAGCGGTCAGCATGGGGACTCATTAACTAGACCTCCGCAGGAAAACGCTGTACAACATACATCATAATAAACTCGGCAAACATCAAATATAGAGCTATAAGAATAAACAGGCCTTTTCACTCTACACCTAATCCTCAAATAGAGGATGCATTATCTCTGAATGCAGGAATAATTACTGCATGCAGCTTTCAAACAAACTTAAGCTTATGTTGCAAGTAAACAAATAAAATCCTCATTCTTATATAATTTGGCATTGTTAACCAAGCAATATAGAAAGCAACCTTGCTTAACCCTCATATTCATATTCAGTTATCTTATCTTCAGCAGCTGTGATATGGTTTGGTCACCATCTGTTTAATTTGTATGTTTTTGCTTGGCTGCTAAGCTACCTTATCATATCACCGCTGTCAGGGTAAAAATCTTGCATCACCAAAGTCGGAGTTGGTTAATGTTTCCACCTGAAAGGAGCATACCAGTGATTCTGTTCGTCAAGGCGTGAATGACATGAATAACTCACCTGAGGTTGGCATGCGGTGCCATGCTGCGCCTGTTGCGGCAGCTGCAGTGAGCTCTGCTCCCTGTCTTTGCTCTGCCGGCTGACCTGTTTGCTGCGCTGCAGCTGCAGTCTCAGTTTAGCAATCTGCTGGAAGAAAAGCAACATCACTTCAGCAATTAACACCCTGCAATTCTGAGTTGTGAAGGCAATATCTCAGGGAGGAATCATGCACATTTCCAAGGTCCTATATTTATATTCTGGGGCTCTACTGGAATATCTTTGCATGATTTACAGTTAAAAAAAACTCCTTATTTATCTTATGCATGTCTTTTATGCAGCTCTTCAGTTCAGCCTCCTGCCTGTCTGAAACAGGCTGTTTTAGCTCCTGTCTCTTTAAGATCCCCCTCCTGATGTGCCCGCTCTGTTCTGATTGGCCAACAAGTTGCTCCTTGACAGACTTCCAGTGGCCGGAGGCTACCAAGCCTCCAAGAAGTGTGCTTTAAGGCCAATTTGACATAGTGGCCAAACCGTGACATTACAACTTCTGGGTCAGACAAGGACACAATCATGGGAAAAGGAGCGGCTGTAAAACAGTGGATACATTTTTTTTGAGCATCACAACACCCATGAAATGACTCATTTCACTATCAGAATTTGATCCATTCGGTCCAAATAACATTTGGAAAGTCTAGAGGAGCCGCACGATCACTGTTAATTTTGTCAATGAAAATTTTGAAAAGTATTCGTTTAGGTCCTTTTATTTCATGACTACATTGTAATGACAACGGAAATGAAAAAAACTGACAACAAAAATTCCGGTGAAATCTCATTATGCCCTGACTAGTTTAGTTGGCTCTGTTCAGGCAGACAATGTCAAAGCATTGGTTGTTTTCCTTTTTAACCAGTCATTTATCTCCTGGTGAAAGTACAAATTCTCACCGCCCTCCTGCATCTTTCTCATTGGAAGAATTTTTTTCCCTGCTTGGTTCACGTCCGAGGAAAAGACACCTGAAGACACACCATCCTGCAGTGTCCACCAAGGTACATATATGTATGTTGACTGATTCAATATCATGTTAATTCCCTTTTAGGACTAAATTTAATGTTAGTATAGCTCACACTTCTCTGTGGATTCAGGGCCCGTTAGTGATTAGCTTGCCTTGCTCCATTTATATGGAAATATGACTGTATTGGACTTTTTCTAGAAACCTTTCATTTTTATATAATAAATGAAAGAAGTACGGTAAGTCACTAACACGTTCTCAGCCTAGATGACCTCACACATAGTTCAAGGTATGCTTACTTCTCACTGGAATTTTTACAGTCAGGAGAAATATCCTTCAGCAAAATCCATTATAGTATGAAACTGAGAATTAAAACTGACTTCCACTGACTAAATCTTGACTAAAACAAAACAAAAGACTAAATGTGACTTTAAACCATCTACAGTTTTCAGTAAGCAACTAAGACTAAAACTAAATCTTTTCAAAATTGACACTGCGCATGATTGAATCATTTTATCTCCAGTCCAGTTAGCGGAGGACTAAACCGGAAGTTAGCTGGCTCAGCCAGTCAGTGCATGCTTGCATCCTGGTAATTTCCTTACAGTGGAAAGTGGCTTTGTTGGCTTCATGCACCACTGAGCAAGGTTCATAAGAAAGAACGAGGCTCGTCTCCAACGCTGTATCCAGATCTTATGCTACATCTATGGAAGCTACATGAACAAACTGCAGTAGGATTTCACTTTTTTTTCTCGTTCTTTACTTGAAATACACACTTCTCAAATAGATCCATTCATGTCCGAGCCTGAGTTCTATTTGAAATATGCGAGTGGAAAACGTGAACAACCTGTGGAACAACCTTCGCAACAAAAGCTACGGAATGGACGGATGTGAGAAAACAACACAAGGAGTAAGGAGAGGTATCTTTACAAACAAAGTCTTCAGAGCAGGCTGAAGCCCTGGATTTTGACTTGCAGGGAGCATTTTACATACACTCACCTTAACTTTTTGGAGCTTTGGCCATGTTTAACATCTGACATCATAACAATATAGAAATAACAGGAAATCACAAAAAGGATGATATGTCCCCTTTAATTTTTCCCATTAATGAAACAAATGAGGCCATAAGGTGACAAGCATATAAGCTGCCATATATTTAATCATTAACCTCAAAATAAATTCATCATCATAAATTCATAAAATAATCTAAAGAGATCTGAAACATTTATTGCTTGGTTTACTATTTTTATTAATGTAACGTTCCTTCCATTCTGTAGCAACTAGGACAACAATGACAAACTACACTGATAAAAAAAGCTTTGCTGCCAAATCAATATTTGTTTTTATTTTTAATTATCTTTAGGATGGCTGGAAGGCTTTCTTCTCTTATGTGGCTTACAACAGTAATATTCATAAAAATATTTACTACTGTGTGCATCCATAAGACCTGATTTGACTTGAACGTTGTTGGAGGCCGATATAATGCAGTCAGTCATGTTTGTCTGATGATGAAATAAGTCAATGGGTGTTTCTGTATCTGGCCAAGTATCAACCTAAAAACAGGATACCCTTTGTGAACCTAACAGACGTAGTTGTACTATGCAGACAAAGGTGTGGTCTTCAGTGCTGATCTTGTAATCCTGGCAACACAGTCAACAAAGAGACTCACTCTTCTCATAGATGTCCTCCCACACATGTAATCGCAGAGGTTAGAGAGCTTCGACGCAGTTCACTACATTCATTGAGTGACCGCAGCAGTCGATAATGACAAGTCCAGGCAATCCCGATGTAATCTCAGAGGATGAGAAAGGGAGGTTTTCCTGGCTGTGCTATGCTATTGATTGTGCAGGCCAAGGCTCTGGGACTGTCTGCAGAAAGCTGAAACACTAAAACTTCCTGTCAGGCCTAGTTACGGTGTGTGGATACATTTACACGTGAATGTGATTTATGAAATCTAATTCAAACAATCGGATTTTATGAGATCACACAGCTGTGAGTCTATAGCTGGTAAATGGGGTTTTATGTATCTCTTGTGGCTGTATTTATTAAAATGAGTCTCTTCCTGTCTCCTTTCAACAGCTGTTAACATCGCTAAAGTGCAATCTGACTACCTGTATTTTACATCCACACCATATCCAATTCTATTCACAATAAAAGCCTGAACACTTCCATATTTTATCTTAAGAATTTATTAGCAATGTCGGTAAAATTAGATTCTTGTGCATCCAGATATGTCACCTAATGCACCGTAGCATGATCACAAGATAAAAACTGACCTGAAATGACAAGTGTAACCGTAGCCTGAACACTTGACACACAGTCAAACAAAGTAAAGTCTGTTCCTTCCAAAGCACATTACATTAGTATTGTATAACTGTACATTATAAAGTTATTGTTTGGCATTTTGGTCATAAAATTATGTTATTTATGGAATGTAGTTCTGCGAGCTGTTCTCGGTGGTGGAAGATTCTTGAGAGTATTTCTAAGTTGTTAGGTCTGGTCAATATAAACAAAAACCCAAGACATCTGTGTGTCATTAATATTTTGGAACTACTCTCCTGCTGGAAACATAAAAATATGAGTCTATTGTGTTGCGGGGGCATCCGTGAGGCTTTTAAGTAGCTTAAGTTGTACTTGAAAAAGTTCAGTCAGTGCGAGCTGAAGAGGGAACAATATGGCTGTTTCACCCTTGAGAGGAGCTCCTGCACTGTCTCTCAAAAACAACAGGACATGAGATGCAAGGGTGCAGTTTGAGTGGGGAATAGAGGTTAAATTTAGACTGTGGTCTGGAGAGCTGGAGACCTAATAGCTCCATGTGGTCTGCTGGTTGGCCACTAAGCCCAGCAGATAGACAGGAGTGGAAACCAATCTTAAGGAGTGTAATATTTAGGCTGACCTCAGACCCTGACAAATAAAAAACATTTCGAGTAAATGGAATGAACCTCAAAAATGACAAAAACATCACTGTCTGTGGTTTTTGTTGTCAGAAGCAGCAGAGTTGGGTGAACAGAGGTTAAGACAGGTGAACCTACCTCTTTGAGGTGGTCTGCGCTGCCCCAGGAGGCTGATCTCTGGTGAGGACTTCCCTGTTCTGCTCCCTCATCAATCCAGAGACCTGGAGTCTGAAACACATAATCACATGTTACACAACTCTTTATTATTTCTTCTAACACACACACACACTATTGACATATGTTCCAAATGTACTATAAGATACCACCAAATAGCACATCTCATATAGTGTAGTCACACAGAACAAGTCCTAAAGCATAAACATTTCCACTGTGTGTAAACCAAAAAATATCCAAATCGAATACATTACATCACCCTAACTAGCAACACCCTAACTACCTAAAGCCTAAGATTAACTAAGCTGCAGTTTTTGAGATTTGTTTAAGTGGCAGAGAGGCCTAATGTTTACAGAGATCAGATAACTTAAAGGTCACAGATGTAGCCAGACCTTGCCGAGTCTTGCACCAAACCAACATATATATATATATACTCATCAGGAATCATCCTACAAAACCCCCCTTGATAAGGATAGTGAACGGCTAACGTGCCCACTCACTGTGAAGTCACTCAGGATGTGCGCATCAACTAAATACCTCAAATGTAAAATGTTTGGATAAGGGGTTGAGAGAGATGCGGGTGAAAGCAGTAATGAGTGCCGTGTGTTCAAAAGTAAAGCTGAAAATCTGGAATCAATGAAAATGAGGAAAACAGTCATGAGATACCATCCCTGAGGAAAGAGCCGCATTCAACAGGAAAAACATAAGTCATAGCATGTTTGATTGCTTCCATTAGTAATCCGGGTTAAGATAAATACATCTGGGGCAGGGCACTAAAAAATCACTTTTTTTTTGGTCTACAAGGAATCACCAGCTAGTACATTCCAAAATACCTCAGCCATTATCACCATTTCACAAACTAAACATAGTTTAAAAGAAAATAATTACAGGGCAACCAAATATTATATCGTTGCTTGCCGACAAGACATCCTTGTCAACCACAGGTGACATTTACAAGGATTTTAATAGCAGCTAGTGTTGAAGTTTCCACCTTTTCACCAAATTACTTTCACCATTTAGCCTATATACACTGCTGTGATTAGCAGAATATGTCGAGCACCAGCGATCGGCTTATACGAGGTCAATGAGTCTACAGACATTTTTGTTTGTTAGTACACCAGTAAGGAAACATCTGATATACAAAACATTCCCTACCAGAGACCATAGCAGCGGTTCTGTCTCACAGAACATGTCTTTTAGACCTCCACTGCATAAACAAGGAAACTGTTAAGTTATGTAAATATATGCAAAAACAGAAACAGACTAAGGATGTTTCATAGGGTTGTCTGAAACCACATACTTCCCCCTGATTATGCATATCAACAGTGCCTCTGGTCCTCAAACAAATCTTCAAACATCTGACGTTGTATGGTCTGCACAGTAGTACGAAACATCTTAAATGTCACTGTCTTCACATTGCCCTATGTCTGACCCCACACAAACAGAAAAACCTCTATGGCTCTCCGACTAACACACAAGCCTTCCCCTATCATATGGAATATCACACTGTGAATAATGAGGAACACCCGTGAAGCCGTTTGCGCTGGCTTGCTGGCGCTGGTTTCCCCAGAAAAGGACAGCGAATTAAATGGGTGCTTGTGCTCTCATAAAAGGGACCACTGTGCTTGGCCACGCTGGATGGCAGATGTGTAGCTAGCCTTTAGCATTAACATTTTGTGCATGGCCTATTGAATGGTGTGCGCTGTTTGATGCTTCTGCCAAACGTTGAGGGACTTGATGCTGCAGCCTAATCCGTTCATACAGAATGCAGATTGCTGTAAAAAAAAAAAAAAAAAAAAAAGGCAGACAGGCTTTATGGAGTTGTGGACTTAGCTGTTGAGGAAAAACTAAATTCTCAAAGATGTTCGGTGACGTCAAGTAGGCATGCTACTCTCTCTCTCTCAGAGAAATGTGGGATGTGTTTATTTGGCACTGAGTGATATGTATCAGTTTTCATGGGGCTGAATGATACTGGTTGAAATGAAAAGCCTGATAATTTTGCTCAAATCAAAAAACAAACAGAGGGGTTCAAAGCAGGAGTTCATTGTCACTATGTCAGGATAAAAGTGTGTTGACAATTTTCAGTTCATTTCGGGCATATGCAAGTGATATTTTCCTTCATCTCCAGGAAGTATTGCTTCATTTTCATGAGCATTAAATCAAATCAATCCTTTATAAATTTGATTTCAATAAGAGTGGCATTGAATGTGTGCTTATTGTTAAAAAGTTATGCCAGCAAAAAAAAAGAAATGATTACAGTTAATAGTTAACGGTTAATGTGATGATGTGAGAATTTCGCCTGCGGCCGGCATACTAGTTGTACATTTAGCCGACATTAAACAAATATTAGGCTGTGGTTTTATAAGTGAATTCCTAAACACTCAACACTTCAAGCACAAAAGGAACTATTCACCTTAATCTATTCTTTTGTTTTAAATCTCAAGAAAGCTAATTACTTAAAGATATCAGCAGATCTCAATTGTCAATTAAACTCAAACACTTTTTCACCACCAGATATCTGGAGTACATTTGGGACAAGACAGTAAAAAAATACTGCAAGCTATCTTTCTTTATTGACTCTGCCCCCCCCCCCCCCCCCAAAAAAAAAAAACAAATTGTCTATTAACAAGAACACCCACCTTTATTTACCTCTGAGGCTCTTTTATCATGCTAGCTCTTGAACCTCCGGCCTGTGCTGTGTGCTTTGTAGACTTGTTTGCCAGGTGTTGTGCCTGATAATTGACTTCTGCACAGATAAAACTCTGTTACCATAGCCTGCAGCTTGCTTCCCATTATGATTCCCACCCAAAGGGTTACATGCAGGCAACATCCTCAAGAATCCAGCTATGTTCCAAAGCAGGAAATAATGACTGGGCTTCAATAGAATTGCAGTGGAATTTGTGCTGGTTTGTTTAGATTGCATGCCGAGACATGCGAACAGAGTGCCACTGCTATCATTTGGTGGGGTTTAGAAATGAGGAGAACATGCATTCTGATTTGGTGAGTTGTGTATCTGTTATCTTGTACATGTCTGAGACTCACTGAGCATTCCTAAATAAAAAATGGATAGAGATCTCTAGAAGTAGGTATTTTTGTTTTTCTTTCTTCAATCAACATTCATCTACATTCAGATAAACAATACACATTTGATTACATTAAGCTCATATGAAGCAAATATCAGGCACTGCTATTGGATCACCGGTGACAGTACATATAATACAGCACTAAAGTAGGATTAATTGTTTGTGTGTGTGTCTATCTAAAAGTCCCAAAACCACCGAGCTGAAAGTGAGCCATCAGGCACCAACAGGTTGTCATTAAGCATCTGTGAGCAACTACCACCTGCAGTTTTAGTCTGTATGTCTACCACTTTAAGTCTTATCGGCAGCTGTTTGCAAAACTTTACAGTGTCGGTTCCACATTTTTACCACATATATTCTCAATTCAAATTTCTGTCCTGTAATGAGACGGTTTCAGCAGGCACACAGTAGCGAAAAACACAGCGAGGTTAGTTAGTTTTGTTTGTGTTTCAATTATGTTTTCTAATGACTAAAAACAGACTTGTGATTAGTTATTTCCTCTCAAGCAGGCGCAGAACATAAACGCATGTCAGTAGTCAGCTGGCCATGTTCAAGTGCAACAGAAGACGCGAGGCAACGCAAATTGTTTGATCAGTCTGTCTTTGTCAGTGCAAGTTCTTTGAGGTCGGCTTGGTGTGTCAAGGCCCTAATCTTCATACAGACATTCCCTGTGTCTCGTAACCACAGGGCCTAGGGCACACAGACCTATCCCGGAACAGTGATTAGCATATGTATGGGCCCTCTGCTCCTCAACTCCCACACAAAAGGCAGGCGGGCCGTGCAGCCACGAGGGCCAGGTGGTAAGCAGTGGGATTTCTCCTCGCCTCAGCCATAGCCTAGGGGACAGGTGCAAACAACTTCACCTCCATACAGGGCTACATTACAGCTCAAAGGAAAGGCTGTCTTGAACTTGTGCAATGTACAACAAAAGAGGCCAGGGACCTTTTGTCCACTGCTTTCTGCTGTTGTTGTCTCCATAAAAAGAGCTGGGCCCAGGCATAGCTTGTTAACAGGAAGTGGTCTTTGACTATCCTTGGGGGAGTTGTGCATTTATTTGTTCAAGGATTGTCAAGTGTGTCACTCTCCCACAACATTAAAACATTGCCAAATATTTTTTCATCTAATATTTCCACAGATTTGACCGACATAAATTTTCACTTCAATCAGAGTTCAATCGGATCGTTCCTAATAATGGCTGGGAAATATGATCAAGGCCATGTCTCTAAATAGCACAGAAGATCACTGTGTATTTGTGACCAGACAATTTAGTGCATTAACATTTTTTTTTTAACCTGATAATTATCAAATTGATTTTCCAGACTTGTCCAGTCTTTCCAGGCCTGAACAGGAACCCCATAATTAGAGGTGTTTACTCTGCTTATAGCCACTTCAAGAGATCTTGCAAGGCCCTCTCACCACTTCCTCAGCCTACACACAAAGAAATGCAAGGCGCATGAGGGGTTAAAGGGATGAAGCTCATGTAAATGAGGCTTGGCGGTCTTCATTCAGACACATGAAAGGCTTCTGTTAGCAAAAAGAGGGAGCAGCCCTTGTCATGATCATACATATTCAATATTCTTTCATAACAAAAACCCAACCCCCCCCTAACCCCCATTCCCCCCCCAAAAAATTAAGCCCTTCTGGAAAAACTGCATTTAGCCATCAGTCACATGGCAAGATTAGCGGGTGATCATGTGTGGGCTGCTATCCAGGAACACTGTGGTCAGGCTCAATGTGAAACTTGCATCGATACCTAACCTATTTAAATGTTGTATGTAAGTGTTTCATGATGACCCTGATGAAGGCCACAAGCTGGTCTAACAATAAAGTTCTATATACTACAAGTGTTGCTGGAGTTTTGACCTCAATGTGAAATCCATATATGTTCCTTATGAAGTGTTATAATGTACTAAAATGTAGCGACGGGAGGGAATTTCCTGCTATTTACACCAAATATATTAGGCGGTATTGGCAGCAGACTCCACCACTAGCCACCAGTTTACTATAACAAAATCTTTGGCTCCATGGTTTGTGTATAAGTCTCCATCACCAACCACCATGACAGAAACCAACAATTATTTAGAGGTCCTAATTACCATAATTTGCCAGGAGAAAAGGTGAAATTGAGTGTTAAACTTGGGGATTTACCAAACCCTGTTGCCTAAGGGTGGATGTCAAACTTTAAACTAACTTCAACTGGCACATCCCCTCCAGAGTATGACTGATGTAACACCCTCTTCTCTTTGTCTCTGAAGGTTAATGTTATCAATCAAACCACTTGCATATCACCCAAAGTGCTCAGATCTGAGGACCGACGACTCCACAGCGCAGCTGACAGCAATGCTACATAGCTGCCAGCCATGTGTTGCTGATGTCTAATCATACAGTAAATACGTGAAAACGAAACATTAAATGAGTGCACCACTGGTTTAGCATTGGACTTCTAGAGAATTGGCAGTTTTAAAAAAGAACTTGTCAACCTTTTTATCACACGCATTCTTTGTGCTTATCAAACATGGCTTCCTCATTACTCACAATGTAATTTGACTGCCGACAGTTTGGTTGGTGATTCGGGTGTGTCATGCTAGTAACAGCTAATGTGGCCTTGAGCCTCTTGCCTCAAGCTAGAGATGAGGAGGTGGAAAGTTCTGGTAACTTCTATCTTCCACACCCAGATCTTTTTTCCAATTTCATTTTCTATTTACGTCACTTGAGGCAAATGGACCCTTTTCACCGCGTACATTTTGACTTATCAAAGCAGGAAAAGCGCAGGTGTAAATAAGAACGCTAACAATGGTTCCATTCCATTAATTGTCCCAGTAAGTCACGTCAGCGCTGGAACTGGCACGCCTAAATGGAATGCCGCCATCGTTAATGTTATTAACACAAAAGGCTTTAAAAATGCGGTAGTACTCCCCGAGATCTGTAAACAGACTTTGATGTGTAAAATCAGCACACTTCCCCTCACCCAAATTTTCATTCCATTAAGATTTATCCTGAGATCATCATGAATGATATGATATGGCCCACCCCCTACTCTGGTCTATAGCCAACATAGTGTTTTTCCTCTGAATGGTATTTACCTGTGTGGCTTTGTCTTTCATAGAGGAAGGATAGGGTCCATGAGCGTCCCGAGGCCACTGGCCAGTGAGGTATGGCCCTGTGATGGCGTCCAGGGAAGATGTCCGCCGTATGGCACTGGAACTCCGCACCTGTAACTTGGACCTTTCTGCTGTGAATCGGGAAAGAAATACAGAAACAGGATGAGTCACACATACCGGTGAAAGTGTCAGTACCTAGTTAGCAATATACCCCAGACACCCTGAGGCATGTTTGCCACTCCGCGTGCCAACTTTCCTCATCGTGTCAGTAGGACTAAGTTCGGCATACACGATTAAAGACGCCAATGTCGTAAATCTCTGCAAATGTGTAGCCAAGAACCGGGGGCCATATTTTGAGAAGCACAAAATTTAATGGTTTACATTTCTGGTTAAAAAAATGGTAATCATACATAACAACCGCTGACCTGAAACAAAACCTCAATGTCAAAATAAGTTGGTTTTCTTGGCCTTTGGTTGTTAAACTGTGTTTTAGGAGTTGGAGCCCAAAATGTATAATAGATGGCTCTTCACATTACAAGAATAGAAATATGTTTCAGTGAACTAATGATTTAATTTGTCACTCAGGTTCCCGCCTGAAAAAAGTCAGACAATCCCTTTAATGGCATTAATAAACACTTAACCCTCACCTCTGTCAACTACTGCAACCATTTTTTTTTTTTATTGAAACAAGCTTGCCTTACAATCTCTTCTTGTTTCCAAAGTATGGACAATATTTCTAATCTCATAAGTATTAGTGCAGAGCAAACAGCAGGCTTGAGCACTGAGGCCCGAAGCACATGTAAATGGCTGAGCAGGAGTATCTGATGTTATGAGAGCAGTCTGCTGTGAGCCAGAGCAGTTAAGCACACACCACCCACATAAGAACTCATAAACAACCACACCACAATGCACATCAATACTGCCTGCATCCACTCAACATTCCTGCAGTGACACACAGTGAAAAAAAAAAAAAAAAAGAGAAAAACAAAACATGCAAACACAAAGATATTAGCTTGAGAACAGTGTGAAACTGCTGTAAGCCTCAATTAGATTGTGTGTGATTACTAAAAGCCAATGTCAGCGTCTTTCTTTCTTTCATTTCCGCATCAAAGACAGAATAAAAGGAATAGAATGATGACCAGGAAATATGCTCATTTACTCCATTTCTTGTCTAAGCAGGCCAAGGCAGCGGCCTTTTCGACATGGATACACAGACTAAACTATCTACATGAGGCACCCCTCTCCAAGCAGAACTACACAGCAGTTCATTGTTGTTCTTTGTTCATAGAATACACAGGCCTACCCACCCAAAGGTATTGCCTAAGTAAGCTTACTGGGCTACAGTAAAATTCCCTGAAGCATTGTAGACAAAGGAAGCAGGCTAAATTTCCATCAATATTGATATAGGCCAAGCCAGTGCTCTCAGAACTGGGATTGTGGTTATTTTCCATCGTCCACCCATTTGCCAGACTAGAATAATCTCCTGATGAGAAAAAAGAAACAGTGTGAAAGAGGCCAAGACATCAAAGCAGTCCATCTGCTGATTTCAGGGATAAGTGAGTAGTGTATGTGATATTAACAGAATATTTTCAGATCGAGTATTAATAAAAAAAAAAAACTTTCCTTTACAGGACATTCAGCAAGCTGTGAAAAAAAAGTCTCTGCATTTTCAGGGATAAATGGGTGTTTATTAACTGTAGAGCAGAAGCTAATGTGAAAACAAACATGTGGTCCAAATCAGTAAACCATAGCAGAACAGTTTCCTGTAGGTTTTCACAAGGCTGCATGACACAGGTTGAAGGAAAATCCCAATAGTTCAGCTTGATCTTGTGATCAGGAAAAAAAAAAAAAAATCACTTTGCTGCACTTTCGGTATGTCAGAAATGCTAAATAAAACGTTAAGTCATGTTAAATCTTAACCTGGTGGAGCTTCTCGGTCACTTTAGCGGTCATATCCTGGTCTTGAACCATTTTAATTCAGTTCAGTTTAATTCAACTCCATTTATGATTGATCAATTTACCTACACTGTGAATAGTGAAACATTATTTATTAATACTTTATTCTGAAACTACTTACTGATATCTGCAAATTTTCTTAGTCATAGCCTACATGGTGTAATAGTTAACTGAATATCTTTGATTTTTGGACTGCTGATTGAGCACAAAAAGCTATTTGCTAAAAGCTACATGTCTGAGACCTGTGACCTTCAATCGAGTACATCAGCAGATTAATCAATAATGCCAATTGTTAGTTGCAGCCCTAAATTATATTATTATATGTCTAATATATTACTCACTCTGTTATAAACTACTGAAATAGGTGATAGGATTATTGATTCTGTAAATACCTAAGATACTATGCGTCAATATACTATATTACATAAATAATGCACAGTGCTCATAATCATTGGAATAAACTCTTTGAACTTATGATTTCGGGGAATCTCTTTAACCACTAAGTCACCCTGGAGTTCGTATTTCAATAATGTTGTAAATGAATTGTTACAGCTAAAAACTGTGTTCTTTGCAAGCAGTAACTTGAGGAGCCATTGTCATTTACACAATATAAATGATGGTATTAATCTTGGACATGATCTTTCAAAAAAAAACATGAGTTTCAGCATCTGTCCCTCAGCTGGTCAGGAAATGACTTGTTAGCATTATTAGCATCTCTCAATGGGTCAAGTGGGTAACTTCCAAAACAAGCAAGCTTGGACTAGTTTGAGTACATCTCACCGCATGAGGAAGATATGCTAACAGTGCTAGCAATTCCAATTTTTATTGAGTGCATGAAGAAAGAGAACATTTTAACATCACATAAAAAATAAGGTTAAACTCCCAGATGCTACGCAGCAATTTATGCTCAGACAGAAAACACAGCACAGTTCCACCAGAGTTAACTGTTTTGGACAACACACTCATTTTCACATTTGGTCCTACTCTGCAGTTTGAATGGGTGACAATGAAGCAGGGCTGTTTCAGCACAGCTGGCACTTTGACATAGAGGCGGACTTTCATTGTTGGGAAAGTGTGGTAGGAGAATGATGTCATGCTAGTGAACCTAAAAGGTCATGATGTGGAATATAATACTCTTGACTTCATCATCAGGCTAAGATCTGAACCATTTGAACACTTGTGTACACCGTTACCACATTCACACTGCCTGGAACTGACATTCATGGTACTGTAAGGCACTTTGGACTGAATTTTCAACCAAATGGCAAACATTATGTCTGTGAGTGGGTTCAAAGTACTACAATGAATGAAAAATTACACAGTGAAAAGCCTACTGCTGCAGTTACATCAATCTGGGCTGCTGTGATGAAAGGTGATGACTAAATTACCCTCACAATGTAATGCTTGTTTGTGTCCTGCATGATGTGTGATGATTTGCATTTTTTTTCATGGCCGGTAGCTACCAACCCTTCATTGATATGATCATAGTCATCATCTGAGGCCTCTCATGCGTGTTTGGACTGTGAGGTCACAGCCATGAACGAGGGTCAAGTCTCCATCATCATCACTGACATGGCACACCAGCCAGGGTTAGAGGTCGTCTCTTTCAGTGGACTGAGGTATGCAAGGCATGCCACCGGGGTGGGAAATCAACACCAACCGCTAGCCAAACACGGGTGAAATTCATCGTGCCTGTTAAGTCTGCCTACTGAGTCGCTGTAGAAGAGACTTCGTTTCCTGCCTTGCATGGTACACTGGTCAAGGTTGGAGGTCATCTCATTCAAAGAACTGAGGAATGTGAAGCACAGCATAGCGCTGTCACAAACATGAAATTCCACACACCACTCCACAATAACCACCATGCTGCACTGAAACAAGAGGCCTGCCATTTTGATTAAAATGTAATAGGGAGACGCTATTAAACTTGACTAATGGATAGGGCTGCCACTTTCTCAAAAGGTCAAGTTCAAACGAATTCAAACTTATCAAGTAATTTGTTCGAATTAATTCAAAGTTAACCCATATACTGTAATGTGTCAGAGATACAATTCACTATGACTGTCATAAGTACAGTATATGGCCAGCAATGTCAATCCCTCAGTGGTCAGCGAGAGTGTCTTAACATTCAATATAGTCTTTATATTTTCCCATGTGGTGTCATACAACTGAACTATGTGTCTTACAAGGTTGTAGAGCTAGACAAGCTCACTTAGCCTAGCTAGGCAAGCTAGCTGGTAAGTCATCAGATTTGTTGTCAATGCAGAGTAAGGCAGCTGCTTTTCACAAAGTTGGCAAACAGCCTAATCTTTGTTGGTAATTTTGCCATCTGTTGTAGCCCCCATAATACTTCCACACACTGCTTCTCAGATGCTTCCGTGTCGAGATTATCTGATCAGTACGGCTTTGTTCTCTACTGTCCTTCTCCATTTTTATTTATTAGTTTAGTTTACTGATAGGTCAAAGGACACACAATAGGTCAAGATGATAGTGACTGTTAAGGATACACTCTGCTGGATCACGAGGTAATCTACTTTAGATTAACTATAGACTGTAAATTTTGAATTTGAACGAGTCATTACAGTACGAATATTTATTTTTTCCTCACATTCGTTCAAATTTCTAATAAACAGTGACAGCCCTACTAATAGATGCAGTTGGTGCACAGTAGCTGCTGTGTAGCATGTGGCAATTTGTAACCATGTTAAAGGATAAGGCTGGCAATTTTCTATATTTTTCTTACTGTCAACAAATCTCATGTGCAGAGCCAAATTAATTATGAGTTGATCTACTTACGAGTATTGTGTGTGTATCCAAAGATATATCTTATTCCTCTGTGCCGTTGACCTCCGTTGTTGTCCCAAAAACTATTATCAAAACACATCAATAAGCCACGCCGTTGCACTGGATGACATGTTTCTTCATCACGAAGATTATGATCATGTTAGTTTGTTTAGAAACGGTTCCAAAGATTAATAACAGCGATCAAGTTTTCAGTTCTGTGTAAAGCAAACACCACTGAACTAAGCACGAAGCTCCAGGGCTGAAAAACGAAGCCAATGCGGAAGTGCCAAAACTGCAGTTCCTCGAATGGCCACTTGAGGCTGACCTCAAAAGTGAGTCAATCTCCACAGAACCCCGTCTTAAAATGTCCAGAAAAATAAAATGCAGAAATAAACATGTTTACAGCCTGGTACAAAAGACGGTTTTGGTGTCTATACCTAATTTACCCTTTCATGACAACTGTTTTTTTATGAACACCCAATTAAATTTTATTAAGCCGTAAAGTTATGCATAATTAAGGACATGGCTGCTTTGAGTGACAGGTCGCTAGCCGCTAGGTGGCTTGTTTCAGCAACCAGGCTTCATTCAGCCCACCTCAGCTCCACTCTTTGCCAATTTTGGATTAGCCGGGAGTTGGCGGAGTCAGGCACTGCCAAGATGGCGACGGACAGAAACGCCCACTTTGAGCCTCAAAATCGCTCTTCAGAAACCAACGGGTGACGTCACGGTGGCTACGTCCATATTTTTTACAGTCTATGGCGGGAACACAGTTCCGTTTAGCTTCGCTAGCTGCTTGTGCTACATATGACAACCTTTTGACTTTGTACTTCATTGTAAATTTCTCAAAGAACATGACACATATATCAGGCTTTGGATACACACACAATACTTGCAAGTAGGATCAATTAATTGTTGGTTTGGCTCTGCACATGGATTTATTTGAGAATAAGAAGAGTATAGAAAATTGCCAGCCATATCCTTTAAGTACAGAGCACTACTGTAGTGAGAATACCTGGTGCTTTTCATGGGAACTGATGCAGATTCAAAAATACTCACTGTGGTTAAGAAAACTAGAATGAGTCTGTTTTTTTGTCCAGACACTGGAAAAGCAAGCTATATTCAAACACTTCCATATCACAATGTGTTTCAAACATCTGCCAGACACTGTGTGGTTAAGTGTGTTTTCTTTGTAGAGAAAACACAGGGTTTACAGAAAAAAGTATTCTTCCAGCAAAAAAAATGTAGATCTGGCCTCGGAAAGAACACTGCTACCGGTCTGAAAAAACTGCCACAGTGTCGATATTTGGCAGGAGAGCCTGTCACATAAACGAGATTTAGAGAGGCACTGGGAAATGCTGATTTAGAGCTGCCAGGACTCTCACGTCCTCCTTCAGTTTGTCTCCATATTCTTTCCAAAGAGCAGCTGAGCGAGACATGTAACAACAGAGCACTTCCCCCTGTTATCCATGTGCAAGGCAACATGGTGAGGCTCAGCATATGTTATGAATGAGTTGTGTGCTCTATGCTGTATGTATTAAGTGAGGTCACAACAGGCAACACCTGACCATTCGCTCAGCATTGCCTCTACAGGGACTGACGTGGCCCCTTTTACAACTGAAAGCATGTCTTTCTGCCAATTCTCTCCTCCTCCTCTCTCTGTCAAAAGTCCATAGGAAATCAGAGAGCCAATGGTGCACTCTATTCTCTTTTAATGCCTGATTGTGAAAGTGGAAGAACAGATTAAATAGTTAATGTATCAACCTACTGTAAATCAAGTGTTGCTCCAGAATTAAAAGGCTTCCAAATATGAGTTTTAATCTAATATCTGCACAGTTACAATATTCAAATTGAATCGTTCAACTGTAAACCAGTGTGTGTACCAGAAATCAGCCGGAAAAAAACCGTGGCACATGAAGGTGGTATGACATTTCTTCTCCTATGTGAGGCAAAACTGTTGAAAATAGGTGTTTTTACCTCTGGAAACTGGCGAGTCTGGGGGACAGGATGAGTCCTTACTTTCGGGGGACAGTCTCTGCTTAGCGTTTGCACTTCCTGAACTGAGTGTCGGGCTAGAAGGGGGACTTGAGCCTCGGCTGCTCGTGGCTCCTCCATAGAGGGTCTGCGCCCGCGTCGGGCTGCTCTGACCCCCGCGCAGGAGCTGGTAGGGCACGGTGGCACGGATGGGGTGCAAACGGCAGCTGCTGTTGTTGAACGAGCCGGGGGAGCCCGCATTGCTGCGTCTCACCCTGGGTTGCTGAAGCGAGTTGCTGGGGGCTGACATCCTCCGAAACTGGCTGTAATTCCTACTGCAGTAAGAAAGACGTACTGCCAAAGTTGCTGCTTCTCTAGAGGAGGAGGAGGTGGAGGAGGTGGTGGTGGTGGAGGGGGGAACGGTAAGATAAACATTAGCCTGTTAGCAAAAAAAAAACGTTAGCTTCCTTTTTAAAAAAAAAAAAATCAACTCATGCGCTCGAGGAAAAAAAAAGCTCCAACACGCATTATTTGGTGATAAACTTACCTGGAAGATATTAACACATGCCGACGTAAGCCTTAATCACAACATATGAAACTTTTAAAGTTATTTTTGATACTTCTTGAAACGTTTTAATTCGTGTTTTCCAGCTCCAGCTCTGTCTTCCCCATCATGTCCACACACTCTAAATGACAGTTGTTTCGGCCAGACTACTGGCTGATGTCTGTGGGCGGGCTACGGGCTTCACTTCTTAGCTTCTGATTGGACAAATGCCTTGTACAGTATCGTCGCTGATTGGTCCAAGTTTGTCTATGGACCGTACTTTCAGCCAATCACGTAAGAATTGTGTTCTTAGTATGGGTAAAGTTTTTTTTTTTTTTAATTAAAGGACAGATTCACATTTTTTCAAGTTTGTCTCAATAGTCAGGTGCCCATATGAACATTGAAATAGGTTTTTCTTGCTGTAATCATTCCTCTTGTTCATACCGAGCATTAGAAGATCCCTTCATAATGTGCTTACAATGTAAGTGATGGGGGACAAAATCCACAAGCCTCCTCCTGTTAGAAATGTATTTTAAAGGTTATCCAAAGCTAGTATGAAGCTTCAGCCATCCAAATTAGTCAAAGCAAGGAGATATATTTCAAAGTTACTGTCTTTTTACTGCCAAAGTCCTTCTTTTTGTTACTATACTTCCAGCGCAGCTCAAAAGGGAAACACTATTCAAGGAGACACAAAGAGGGAATTTGATGCTAAAGACTGCAAATTTGGCAGATATCCACTTGATATGACTAACTGAAACTGCTGAAGCCGCATATAAGCTTCAGATGAACTTGCAGTGCAATTTTGCAGAAAAAGACTGTGTAAACTCTGTGGATTTTGGCCCCCATCACTTACACGGAAAGTGCATTTGAAGGGGATCTATTGAGCGCCAGTATGAACAGGAGGAATGATTACAGCAAGGAAAACCTCTTTCAGTGTTCATATGGACACCTGACTGTTGTTTTAAGACACACTTGAAAAACTGTGAATGTAAAATATACCTTAGGCAAAGTATTGCTCATGAATTTAGCCCGTATACTGTATTTAATAAATATTACAGTATGAATATATATTACAACCTACAACTAATAAGGAGTTGTCAGTCACCACATGGTCCATCCGCAGCTGTTCTGGAGCTTTTGATCGCATCACATGATCTTCCCCTGCAGATGGTCTTTCCAGTTGTCATGGAACTGAAGATGTTCAAATTTCCTTTTTTTCTGTCTTGTTAGCACTACTAATGGATCTTATAAAGTAAGTTGTTAGATTATCCACACAATATTTATTTCATGACTGTTTGTAACCCTGTATACACAATTTACAGTAACAAATTCACCTGTATATAGACCCTGCACTGTATTTTTTTGTCCATTTGTTTATATATATATATATATATATATATATGTAGTATATATATCTATTTTCATCCCTACTTACCTGTAAGTAAGTTGTGTTTGCTTATCTTTGTTTCACGCCTATTTTAGCTGTATTTCTATGTGTATCATCCTGTACTTTTGTAGATTTGTGAGATTTTCCATGATTAAGAGTGAATTTCTGTTTAGACAAGTCCTTAAAAAAACTGAAAATTTAACATCTTCAATTCCATGAAAACCGGACAAAGTTCATGTGCAGAGGAAGATGCTGTGATATGATGTATGATATATGAGGTGAAACTATTGTGTCAACTGCTGTCAAGAATGAACTTTCAGTATCAGCTAATAATGAGTTTTATTGCTCATTCAGTTCTGAGGATGTAAGTTTTTCATTGTTCTTCCTTGGTGTCTATCTTCCTGCCTGTATTGATGATCTGATTCTGTGGGAGTTACCATGAGAAAATAATGTGTGACTCAATGCGTTTAGTCAAAGATACAGTATGCACATGACAGAAAACCCACGCCATCTGTTTCTATGAAACATGATAATGTAAAAATAAACCATGTAAACTCATGGGGGAAAAAAAACCCATTCAGCAGTGCTCCAATTTGTCAGTCGGAATTTATTTAAAAGGCAAACACAAGAAACATTGAAAGGATGAAATTCCAGCCACTCGGTTTTTTGGGACGCTACACGGCTCGCCAATTTGTCAGCTCCACTCCAAAATAGTTCACAAAAGGGCATGCAGGCCTATAAAACCTCCCACACCAGGAGGAGATCCTGGTGAAAGCAGCATACAGTAGCTCCTGTACCCCCCAGTCCCCCCCTCCCTCCTCCTCCCTACTCCATGACTAAGTGATTTAGCCAGCTCTGGTGCAGGCCGCCTCTCACTTACAATGCCTCCCTGGTTTAGTGACAGAGCGGGGAGGGTGGCAGAGAAAGAGAAAACCCATTTACAATGCGGCTTACACACGGCCGTCCCCCCACAGACGGCGCCCATCCTTGGATTGATGTGTGGTATGCATAGTTTTTGGGTGCAATTTGGGCACCACAGAGAGACAGAAAGAAAGAGAGCAAGTCTGTGTATGTCGGAGGGTGTAAGAGGAGGGGGGGGGGCGGGAGGGGGGAGTATGGGGCTCAGGCTGTCTGTTCTCTCGCCCTCTCTTTGAGTCAATAGTGTTCCGGCAGGTGAGGTTCTTTATGAGGGAAACAATCTGGAGGGTCTTGTCAGTGCCGAGCAGCTGCTGTTTTCTGGGGAGCTTCTTTCATGGACCACAGGCCTGGAGTGGGCTGGTGAATACAGACGCAAACTCCCACCCTCCTCCTCCTCCTCCCTAAACCCACCACCCCTACCTTCTCCAATTCCTCATCCCCCCCCCCTCCCCCCCCCAAAACCACCCCTTGCACTGGAAGCCCTCCCGCACAATACCAGATGAAGAGTGGCCCAGAGACACATGAAGAGAGCAAGGGAGTGTTGTTATTGTGCGCTACTCTCCAACACCCGGGGGTACCATCCTTCACCCCAAACAATGCTTTCATGAGGTATGTGAAGATCCTTTCGTAAGACAAACACAGACGTTAAATAGCGTATTAAAACAAAAGCCACAAAATATAGCTCAGACGTATTGGCACCTGTGATCACATCTTAACAACCTGATGTGTGAGTGGACATTTGATTTTTTTTTTTTTTTTTTCTTCTTTTTTTAAACAGATCACAACAAAACCATAATCCTGATTCAGGTTAGATTGGAAGAGGCTGATTACAGCAAAGCCTCTTGTGTTTCTCCTGAGTGGGATTTCGGATTTTCATTAGCAGAGCAGTGAGTTTGCATTTGCTCCCTTTCTGTCATTGATTCAGTTAGTCAGATCAGTAATACACACTGCCTCCCTTCTTGATATCGGGCTCTGTTACAATATTACATTCACTAGACTAGGGCTGTACGATATGACTAAAATCTCATATCCCGATATAAGTTATGTTATATCCAGATAACCATACACTATAGCACTATATAGCACATTTTCTGTAAATTCAATGAATAAATAGTTTCTGGTCAGACTTTTCATACCCAAACCATGGGACAGAAGTAGCCTCTCTTTTAGGTACAAGCTTCTCATTTTGTCTTGTACCCTACTGTCACATGTCCATCTTTTGTGCGGATTAAATTAATCTTATTGGTTTTTTACTCACAAACCTTTAATTGCACTTATAGCAACGTAACAAGTGCAGTTGTCATCAACTTGAGTACTGTCCCTAACTCACTGTCTCTCCTCTGCTCCGCTGTGCGCATCATACAGACGGAGAGCTTAGCCCCGCTCTCGCTGAACCACAGAGAACAGAGGAGAGCAGCGCGACTGTAAATGACAGCAAAACACAATAGAGACTCTCACGCTGAGCTGAAATGAAACGAGTGCACATAAATTAAGTATAGAGCATAAATTAACATATTCTCTACTGTGTTTTGCCTTCATTTACGGTCGCGCTACTGTCCTCTTCTCTCTGTAGTTCAGCGAGGGCCAGGCTGAGCTCTCCATGTGCTGCACACACAGCGGAGCAGAGGAGAGTGAACCAGGTGAAGTACTCGAAGTGATGACAACTACACTCATAACGTTAATATAAATGCAATAAAAAGCCGATAAGAGTAATTTATTAATGTAATCCGCGTAAAAGATGGACAGACTCCAAATGATGGACAATATCGCTGTAAAGAGTGTGATTTGGGTTCCAACGAAATAAACAATTGAGCATAAAGTGAAACGAGAGATTTTTTTCTATCGTCACACGATATATATATCATCATATCGCACAGCCCTTCACTAGACTATTACTTAACAGTATTTCATCCTATTCAAGCAGCCACTTCAGAGAAGGACACTACTGGCACCCTTTGTCCCTTGCCCAGTTGTTAGTGTGGCGGGTGCAGCAGTGAACCTGCACTGGTTGGCTTCGGGCTGGTGTTTGGCTTCAGTATCCTACAGGCTCCTCCTGTTTAGCTGCTGTCTGAAGGCACCAGATTCCCTGTAGTGTCCAGCTGCATGCATTTACACGTACAAGCAGACACTGGGCACTCGGTGTGGTCTCTGTAGGTGGTAAAAAACAAACAAACATGTAAAGAAACATTGTACATCTTGACCACAAAGACAATGAAATATGACTGCGTTAATAAATGTCCCACCTGAACCAGCTGAGCATGTGGCCAGCGTGGCCGCCGTGTCGACAGTTGTGACACCAGGTGAACCAGTTGTTAAACTGAGCAAGTTTGTTCTCCCTCGTCAAGTCAACCTTCTCATCTGACTTCCCTGCTCCTGCCAAAAAAAAGTCAATATTAACAGTCAATAAAATTTGACTATCTATCAACGGCGGTATGATTGACATCACTACAATAAAGAAAACTGAATTGGCCAGTGAAATCCCAGGTGCAGGTGCAGCCGCCCCTATATGGAGATCAAAGTCCACACCATTTTGTCCAGCAAATGCTCAGTTAAGTATTATAACCACTCAAGCTGCTCCAAGATGTGTGCCTCTTACTGGAAATATCAGCTGAGCATCTGTCTACATCATCCACACAGGCCAGTTTACCTGGGCAATTGGAAACAGGTGTGCCCATGTTCATGAGGCAGAGGGCACAGCGTGGCAGCGGTTTCCTGCAACCGGGGCAACTGGTGACTTTTGACTTGGTAGGTGAGCCGCTTACACCGTACTGGCTGAAGCCGCGACCCTGGTGAGGCATCGCCGAGCAGCTGTAGGAGATGGACTTCCCACAGAAGTTGCAGCTCACAAACACCTGCCGCACAAGAACAAACACAAAGGTCGGTTGATAAGGACCGGTGAACATGAAGGTAAAACCAACAGGCTCACGCTCACCAGCTGTCTGGATTTCATTTTTAGAGGAGAGTGAGATTAGATAATACGGCAATAATCCCAACATGCTTGAGTGTGATTACTGGAATGTCAGTAATGCAGTTAAGTAGCTCCAAGTATTGCTTGCAGGACCAGCGTACTCATAATTGCACATAAAAACCATTTTTAGTATTAAGCTTTATAAAAAAAGTCTACCAAAGTATAGTATGTGTACTGTCTGAAACTAGGGATAACGATATTGGATTTTTCGCCGATATCCGATATGCCGATATTTCCAACTCATTGTGGCCGATTGCCGATGCCGATATATGCACATATTTTTTTCCAGCTGGCCGAGGAGACTATTATGCATGCATAACATAAGGCTAATGTTAGCTGGGAGGCTAGCGGAGCGTTAGCCGCAGCATGACCGGAGGAGCCAGCTAGCCTTCGCTAGCCTCCCAGCTAACGTTAGCCCTGGCTCTCTATGTGGAGCACCGAGCCCCGGTTTGTTATTCAGGTTAAAGTGGGAAGCAGCAGCGGGTCTGACGGGCAGCTTGAGTGAAGTGGAGCCTGCGGAGGAAGCACCGAGACCGTCAGGGTGACACAGTCCATCAAGGGAAGCACAGTCAGGCGGCGGAGGAGATGGTGACATATCAGCCTCTCATAATCGGCAGAATTCACCGATGCCGATATTTCATTTTAGAGCTTTTATCGGCCGATACCGATGACGTGCCGATAACATCGTGCATCCCTATCTGAAATGGATTTCTCCAACATAAAAGGAGAAAACAACAAAGATCACGAACTTAAGCACAGGTTTTTATGAAAAGAACTGGAGAGTAAAGCTGTGGTTGTTATGAGCTTGGCTGATACCGTCTTCAGATTGGTTGGAACAAACTACCCGTGCTGTAATAAACAGGATACGCACTATAATACTACCTATTTTGTTACGAGGGTAGTAATGTCTAAGACAGTAAACAAACGAGACAGGCTGCTTTGTGTTTCCCTACCACATTAGAGCCTGGAGTGTGTCATTTTCTGTCAAAACACTTGTTTTACCACAACAACAACACACTGAACCAGTAACCTATAATGACATTGTATATCAATATGCGAATATATCAAAGTACTGAAGGCTGCAACTAATGACAACCTCCAAAATGTTACATTTACAACGGCATAAAACGGAGAAAAGAAGCAAATCCTCACTTTTGAGAAGCCAGCAGAAGTTAGACATTTTCTGTTGATAAAGGACTTAAACAATTAATTAATTATTAACAAAATAGTTGTCTTTCTTCTCAATCAAGTGATCAATTAATCGTTTCAGCACTACAGTTATTAAAGAAATCTCCCAACATCCGTTACCTGGGCCAGTGGTTTTGAGCTGGGGTCCAGTTTGCCTCTATGGATGTCAAACTCGGCCCGTTTGTGCCAGAATCTCCACGCGTCCAGCAGGTTGCGGTAGTTTTCGATCCAGCATTGGACTCGAGGGTCTTTCAACACTTCACCTGGGGAACCCTATTGGGGGAAGCAGGTCACAAAATCAAATAGTCAAAGTGTACTTAAACAAAATAGTGAACTCCAGCCTGCATCTAGAAGGCTCACCTTTCCTGCACCCATCCCTCTAGTGGAATGTGTACATGTTTGTGTATACGTATGTGGGGTTTATACAATTACCGCATAGTTGGTGGATGCCCTATATATACCACAGTACTCTGCTTTGAAGGTTAAAACAGGAAAAAACAAGCAAACACCTGTTCTGCAGTGTGTTGAAAGGCTGCAGACCTGTTCTTCAACTTCAATTTACCCTTTCTTTAAAGAAATGAGTGTATGAGAGCAAACAACTCCAATGAGGCTTGCATCATATTGTTATAAGAGGTGGTTATTGTGTTAAGATTAACAGCTGTGACCTTTGAGAAATGGCAGGTTTTAGCAAGTTTTAGCATGTGAAATGATTTCCCCAAGGGTGCTCAGACAGTTCCCTTTTCTTTGTTGCAGTCCTTTAATTCATTTAGTTTACTTATTAAACTTTGTACTTTCACTTCGCCTTCTCTTCTCGTAGCTTATTGAGGATGTTAGTAAGAGATTAACATTTTGGGAAATACACTTGCTCGTTTTCTTGCAAGGAGGTGGATAAATAAAATCGATACCGCTCTCATATCTGTCCTAAAATGTCGTACTATTCCTTTACACCTTTCTTTGTATATTGAATTACTGTTTGCGTACCTTCAGCATGCAGAAGCTGGCAGTCTGGACATCTCCAGTACGGTCCACGTAACTCTCCATAAGATCTACGCCATCTTTAGTGAGGCCTGTCAGCAGGATGCCCTCCAGGTTGCCTGCTTCCTTCATATCGTTGGTTAGTTTGTCGATGTATCGAGGCAGCTGTGGCCAAACACCCCAGAGAGAAATTATGCACGGAGCATTATCAAGAACAAGAAAATGTTGTTGGAAGGTATGACATATGCAGAATTGTAGTGTTGTCAGGACATAATCTGCTGTTCAAAGCTTGGTAGTAGTTGTAGTGTTACCTGTGCATCGCTGAGAAACATACAGGCAAAGGCTACTCGGTCCCTCACAGCGACACTGCTCTCATACTGAAACAGAGAAAAATCATTTTATATTTTCTTGTCATTTCAAACTAACATTCTTGGATAATATTTGGGGGGAAAAAAAGTCTTTTCCCGAGTGCTTCTTACATTCAGTACAGAACAAAAGTCTCTGCTGTCTCTGCTCTGAGATGCAGTTCTGCAGGAAACCAATCATCTTTCACACCTAATCAATTCTAAAAGCCAAGATGGCAGGACTGACTGAATGTTCTTATCGTGGAGTCATCTTTTTTGGCCAGGAAAAGGTCAAAAAAAGCTAAATGCGACAGCAGCTGGTGGTCAGAATCTGATGCAACTGAGTGAGGGAAAAGCAGAAACATACACTATGTTCTGGGCTCACGTTCAACTTTTGAGAAGAATTTTATAACTTACAGCACCGCTGACTGAAATGTAAAACACATCTCTTCCTGTGCACCTGTGATTTTTCCCTAATAAAGACCACTGGAGTATTACCTTCCAATTCATGACGGTGTTAAGAATATGTAAAAGTTTTCATGATGTGGGAACAGAACCACTTCTGTTAGTTGAGAAACAGTGCCGATTAAAATGTCAGATTTCCTTTTTATTCACTAACTTCCCTAGTGTTCGCAAAAATGCTTTAAAGAGTGTGTGATATTAAAGAGATCCAATACCAGCACGCCATCATAGGCTCCGGGCTCACTGGTGAGAAAGGCAAACATGACGCAGAGGTAGGGGTTCTTCAGCTGCAGCCTCAGAGAGCTGCACATCTCCCTCCACAGGGAAGTCTTCTCATCGGTGTAGCCTGACAGAGCCATGGCAACCACATTCAGGTTCAGGTCACCTGCGACGAGGGAGAAGTTAGAGAAGCGAGTTTATTTACTCTCTGCGGCGGTTTACTGTAAGTACAGCGCTGTGGTCGGGGGGAAAAAAAACACATCCTAACAGAAGGTTTCAACGGTAAAGAGACACGGGTAAAGAAAATTGTTCAGAGTGAGCTGACTCTGTTGCTCAAAATAAGATTCCAGACACATGCATTAAAAGCTTTTGTTTTATGGGAAGCTCACTTTTAAAAAAAACTACTGTCACTCTTTGGTCATGCCACGGCCTTCATTTTGAAGTAGCTTTCAAAACAAAACTGAAGAAAAGAATTTAAAGTAGAGAGTGCCTTGAATAGATTTCTTTTTCGGAAGTACAGACAGAGTCTGGAAAGAAAAACAGGAGTATAGATTGTGTTTATTTTTTTAATTATACATGTTTATAAAGGGGTTCAATGGCCAAAGTAACTTAACATTAAATAGAGGCTAAATTTAAACGGTAAATATTAGTAACATGAAAGTAACAAAAGTAGGTTTAGAAGATTATCTCGTGGCAATAATCCAACTAGAAATAAAAGAATACGAGCTGAGAACAAGTCAGACTAAACAAAACCACTATCACAAAAATCTACATACGTCTGTGTACAGATGACAATCAGTACATTAAGTCAGAGCTGCCGTTTGAGAAAAAAACACTATAACTGCCGAGATGGCTCAGTTGACACGCCTTATCTAATGAATCACCCCATCAGTCACGCTCAGGAAACACTCATTAGAACGCACAGCAGAAAAACGTTTGCCCTACATTGGTGGAATTTTTCTTAGACAAGAGGTGTGTAAACAACAGCCTTTCTCTCTCCGTTTTCATCCAACTTGAGTGTGAAAAAGCAGTGCAGCTGATACAATGAGGAAGAAAAAAAAAAAAGGTTCTCCTGCTGTTACATTTTTGAAATTCCTTAAAGACTTTAATTTCATCTGATTTGATTTTTTGTTTCATGTGATTAAATGCCACTGAATCTTGTGCCTGCATTAGAGAGACTGATTTTTACATTTATAAATGCTCAAGAACTGCATGGTTATCATGAGTTGACAATAGTTTGAGTGAATACTGCTTACTTAATTTCCTGTTGCAGCAGCAATGCATTACAACACAACACAATGCAGAAACAGTTCACTGTGAAGTGCAAATTGATAAGATCTCAGAGAAAGACTCAATTTCTAAACAGTTTGTGATTAATTGGTTGAAATTTCACCTTTACCGCTTCATTTTGAACCACTACATGATTTCATTTAGCCATAAAAATAAAAAACATAAGCCAATGCTTTTAAATAAGTAGTGCTTTACATATACAAGCATTACGTGTGCGATCATCTGTTTGGTCTACAACATTCCTCCGATATTTGGCTTCGAAGACACAACTGCTTCCTCTCCCTCCAGAGTGTTACTGTACTCACCCTTCTCAGCGGTGGCTCCCTTGTTGAGGATCTGGATGGCCCGGCGGATGTCCAGGTTGAACAGAGCCACGGCGGCCGCCCGCTCCCACTCGCGTTCCTGCTCCAGGGTTCGCAGGAAGGGTTCCACGTCGATGTCGGGCCCTCGACTGATCCAGCCGCAGAGCCGCAGGGCGAGGCAGCGCTCCTCGCTGTGGTACCTCGGCACGTCCGTCTGACGGTCCGAGCCGCTCCAGCACCTGCGGGTCTCTGTAGTGCCTGGTAGACCGAGGAAACAAAAAACAGAGAATTCAATGAACCAACATAGGATCAACATGGGAAAATATACATTAATACATATGAATATTATTTAAGCTAAGTCTGATGCTTCTTTGCAAGTACAAATGTAAACTATCTGTCTCTAATATGTGGCTTCTACAAACTAAACTACACCTGCCAACATTTAGGTTTCAAAATACAGGAGGTTTTATCAGGTGGGGGGTTGGTGTATGAACTGAAAGGTAATGTTTTACTCAAGTTAACGACAATTTACATTTAGAAAAGTGATATTTCCAACTGCTTTGCCTGCAGTGTCCCATCCACCGCTGATATTGTTTTACACTACCGCAGCACGCTGGTTAAGCTAATAAAACAAAAGCTGTCTGTATGTAGCCTAACTGTGTATCTGAGTTTGCCACGTATCTTAAAATCTGACAAATTCTTGTAAACTTAGCTGCTGGCTGAGACAAACCAGTCCCTCCTCTCTACTGACGGTACCTGCAGGCAGTGAATCACATCGGCAGCAGAGGGAGGAGGACAGAGAGCAGCTGTGCAAACGCCCCTTTAATCGGGTTGTGGTGACAGATGGGTTGAAACTGTATGTGGTGTGTGTGGGTTGTGTTTCATAGACGATCTGGCGACCTGGGTAACGTCAGGCAAACGTACAAAACTTATGGGACCGTGTGTATGATGATTATTCAGAGTAAAGGTTGAGGGCCGTGCAAATTACGGGAGTTTCCCCAGGAGAAACAACTAAATGGAAGCACAGTGGGAGAGGGGGTGAAAATACAAGAGAAACCTGAGAAAAAACAGGAGTGTTGGCAGGTCTGAACTGAACTAATAAACTAACTAAAACCATCAGTGTGTCTGATTTCTTACCTGAGCTGGTCTTCACAATGTTCTTGATACCAGAGTAAACAACAGACTGTTTGTTCCCCTGCAGTTTCAGCTCCATATCCTCTGCGCACTGCTTCATATGTGATGCTTACATAGGAATTGTAACTGTTATTGCAGTTAAAACGACATGTGACAGGAAACATTAAAGGTGCACGATGAACCACAACAATAAAACTACAACACAACTACAGAACATGACATAAATCAGTTTCTAACCGGATCAAGAGAGGATACAAGTTACACTGTTTTTTCTGCTGAAGTCAAGAAATTCATCAGACTATTTGATCGTTTACCCCCCAAACAATGATGAATACTGATTATATTACTTGTCTAGGATAAATGAAGGGTTTTGTTCCAGAATATTATACAGTATCAGCCAAAAGTTTGGCTTCAAGTGAATGAGAAACTTTTGACTGGTAGTGTACATTTATTTCTGCCTTTAAAATAAAGCCACATCAACCTTTATACAAAAAAACTAGATTGGTGGAGAAAAAAGGATGTTTTACCACCACCAAATTTCACTGGCATTGGCTCATCTTTCTATTAAAAAAGGATTATGCCATCAGAATAATTTGACAGATGATTAGGTAGAATAATAATAATCTATTTTAACAACATATTAATTACTTACTTACTTACTATATCATCCATGCTAATAATCATGACACCTCTTCATATTCATAAAGGATATAGAACAGATCAAACCACAGGGACTTGAGCTGGAGATCGGTCCCTCCCGCCAGCAGGTGGTTCTTCCACACCTGGACGGTATCGTGCCCATACTTGGACTGAGCCCTCTGTCTCATCTTGGTGGCGATGTCTTTCTCAATCATGCTCTCCACTCCTTCAGCCCCATCCTCGACGCAGTCGTAGAGGTGCCTGCCGCACGCCCACATGAGCGAGGTGGTGGAGCTCCAGGCCAGCGAGATGCGTTCGAAGACGGTGAAGTCAGTCATGACACGGTTGGCTGCTGAAACCACCACCATGCGGTTCTGAGAGGACGGGTGCCAGGCAAAGCTGCCAATCTGGCTTTCGCAGGGCTGCACGCTGCGCTCGATGATAGTGGGCTCTGTCTCATCTCCGATAGGTGTAGGAGTGTGTTGCATGTCGTACAGGCGGATGATGTTGCTGTCACGTGTCAGAGTGGCCAGTAGGCCGGTACGAGTTGGGCACCAGGCCACCTGAGAATGACAAATGGAAAGCATGACTTAAGTAACTGCAACTTCAACTATATGTAATATTTTAGCAACAAAATACATGTTAGAAATCCAAAAAAGCTTTCAAAACACATTTCTTATGCCAATTCAACTGGACTCTCCTCAAAACAAACTGCATCATACCTTAGTTAGTGGCTTGGGCTGCTCAGTCAGTGTGAGCACAGGCTTCTCAAACTTCCTAAGATCCCAGATGACCACCTGGCCCTCAAAGAAGGAAGCCACGCGGTCATGAAAGTGTGGGTCGACCGTCACCCCCTGGATGGCCTTGGTGTTGACAAACGTTTTCTGGCTGGTGTTTCTCAGGTCAAATATTGCGAGGTTCCTGTGCATACCAGCCAACAGCAGCTTTGGGTCACGAAGCAGCCAGCACAGGGACAGGCAAGCATCGTTTTGGCCTAACTCATATAACGGTTTGGTCACTACTGTGCTTGAGTCCAAATCCACAGAAGACGAGAGACGAATCTTCTCAGCTGTTACGCTCGCCTCCGGGGAAAACTTACTGCTAATGTCCCATATGAGGACAGAGAAGTCCGCTCTGTGCTTATCCAACCCAGCAGCCAGCAAGTTGCTGTCCACAGGATTCCAAGCTAAAGTGTTGCATTGACGGGCGTGCTTGGGCACAAACTCTTTCCCAACTAGCTCTTTACATGTGGAGTTGTGGCTCTGGCCCAAGCTGGTAAGCACCACTCTGCCGTTGGCTTGGCCCACAGCGAGCAAACACTCGGGCTCATGTTTTGGGTACCAGGCCACACATTTCATATAAGGAGTGTCAGAGTTAATGGCTAGTAAAGTAGCAGCAGTTTCTTCAGACAGTGGGAGAGTGCCAGCCTTGGTTTCTGCGCTGCCCACAGGTCCGATGCGGTACAGTCCCAGTTCAGAGTCACAGATGACATAGCGGTCCGGGTGGTGAGGAGACCACAGGATGTCCGGCTTGGAGCCACTCATGATTCAGAAACAGCTAGAAAAACCTCAGAGAAATCTGCCCTCTACACAGCTCACAACCTAGATATTAAACAGAGGGATAAAGACGTTAGCACTTGGATAAATACTACATAATAGACACCTCACGTCACTGTAATGTGCACTAAGTACACTCAGAAATATGTTACAGTAACGTTAAAGTGAATATTAACTAGCTGTTAGCTTACATTTTGAGCGTTACTGACGTTGATTTCAAAGCCCGATATCTATAAAAGTTAGCAAACCAGCTAGTTCATAACGTATTTGTTTTAAAAGAAGAGACATTTGAAATAAAATATGTGAGTATTTTTCGATATGCCAAAGTGTTGGAGCAGTTAGAAGCAAAGTTTAAAGTTTGTTGACATGCTAACTTGACTGAGCTAATGCTAACGAGTGAAGGACGACCTAAAAACATAACCGTTTAGGTCTCGCTGGTTTAGCTAGCAAGCGAGAACATTTACTAAACGAGCCACTTTACAATATTAACGATTACTTACAATATATTACAGTGTTTAAATGAGCGAGCGAATTACAATTTGACATACACATGTTGAACAGCGACAACTTCGAGTCCCACCACACTGATGTTGTGTGTTACACCAAAACATGTCCGTGAGGGTAAAAATGTCAGCTACTCAAAGTTCCGGTTACGCACGGTTTCGCTTGAGAGGCGGTTTGCCACGAGAGGACGCTGTAACCAAAGTGTATAAACATAAAAACAGAGAAACCTATTTGAAGCAGCATCACAGTCTCTCACACACACAGAAATTATCAGTGCATTTTAGATAATCGAACACAATTCAGCAGATTATTTGAAATATTTTTTCCAGGAAGTAATCAGTGTATACGAATCAGATCGTGGGATTCACTGGACTGGCATATTGTAGATTACTACAACTTCAAATGAGGCTAATGTCTGTGTTGTACAAGGGGATCATACTACAATTCATCTGGTTTTCAAATTAGTGGGCGAGAGTGGAAAAGTATAATCATCTCATTAGGGACATTTACACACAACATTCAGACAATCTCCATGCGCAACAGCTCAAAACAGCAACAGAGATGCCAGAATAAAACTTGTATCAATGTTCCCAAATAATGAGAAAGATATTAGTGGGAGTCTGTTTGTTTAGAGAGTAAAAAGGCAATAAATTGTTCCTGGACCCTGACGAAAAACCACAACACATAATTTTCCTTGCAGGGTAGTTGTGCTCTGCATAATAAGGGGGAAAAAATCACTATTCCACTATCAATTCAAGAATGCCTAATATATGGTGCAGTGTGGTAACTTTGTAGTTTAGTTATTGTTATTTATCTAAAATAATCTAACTGCTGTATTTCTACAGAGACTTATTGTGTCTGTGAACAGGGGAATTCATTCGGAAAATAAAACCCTTTCGGCCAGTTGTCAGGCGCTGAACTGGACCGTCGCTGAAATGTTGGAGCGGCCCCAGAGCCCAAGGCTACACACACAGAAGCTTAGCTGATGGTCCTCAGTCTATCTCAGCCCGGTGTACAGGACCTTATTCCGCGGCGAAATGCCACCCAAAGAGCTACAGCTGACTGGACTTCAAGCACCGGCTGCTGCCAAATGAAGTTCTAGGTAAAATATATTTTTCCACTGAAACTTAAACTTATTTGCATGCTGAGTGTTGTGTTTGCTTTGCATTAGTTTACTTGTACTGTCATGTTACAGTTTGGATGATAACTTTAACTTTAATAAGGCAGAATGTTCTTTACATTTAGAGATGCTCATTAATAACTTCAATTTCATTACAGATTCTGTAAAGGTTGCCTCACTTGAAACTTGTTTAAACTAATTAGTATTTGTATGAATTATTCTGCTGTACATTTCACACCTATTTGATTTATTTTAGCACTCTAATTTTGCATGCATTTAATAAAGCACAGTATAATTTGAGTGAATTAAAATATTGCTCACGGTTTATGTGTGATCCCTGTTTTGGGTGTAGTTAGTCGGATACATGATAGCACATAAAGCAGGTGAATCTTATTATACTACTGGAATATATTTTGCTATTGTATACTGTATGTTAATGTACTTCATGGCTTTGTATTGCAATATGCTATGCAAATGCTTTTTTTGTGCTAGGATGGAAATGTTGCAGAGGAAGGGAAACCTGAGGAGAGGAGTGGGGCTCTGCCTTCTGCTGTTGGCTCTCGTACACGAGGCCACAGGCCAGAGAAGAAAATCAGGACGCAGGAACAACTACAGGCTGCATGATGATGGAGGAAATGGTAATTCTTAATATGAGGTCTCCACATGTTGGTGGTGATGGTCAGTTACTGGATCCTGTGGGTGTAACAGGCTCCAGGTAGGAGGATCAGACATTCATAGAGTTCACAGAGGAACAATGTTGACTCCTGTCTGGGCTTATATTTATTGTGATTCTCTTTGGAAAGTGCAAGGTGATGGATTTTCAAGTCAGGCCAGACAAGTAAAATTGATACATGTGACACAACATCTTCATAGCATAGTGTTGTAGTCAAGTCCCTAAACTTGTATTCTCAAACCTTTAATGTTCAAAGTTCAAGTCACCAAAATGATGTCTGAGTCTAAATTGAAGTTCTGAACTAATCCATGCTGTTACCAGTGTTTTCCCTGGGTGTCCTTTTTATTTTTATTTATTTATTTATTTTTAACAGATTTTGCATTCAGTGCTGCTTTTATATGTCATATGACCATGACCTGTGAGCTTTAGATTTTTGGGTTCAATCTCTAACATTTGAAATGTGGCATTCTCACTCTTAGACATGTTGCATCATCCTGTTTGTGTGTTTGTGTTTTTGTTTTTCGCTGTCTCTAGCCATATAACGGCTCGTGTTAATAGCCAACCAGATTTAACACTGAAAAGATCATCTAAACCCTACAAGCAAGAAGACAACAAAAGTCTCCCTGCCTTGAGGGATTCTCAGCCTCAAATACCTGTATTAGTCTCTGTTTCAAAAAGGCTGAGTGACCTATGATGCCGTCTCAGAGGCTTTTACATTGTAGTAAGATTGAAAGTCTCTGGGGAAACATTTCAATCTTTTTTTAAATCTTTTATCTTTGTAATTGTTGTGTAAGACAGTTGTGATATTTAAAGCCACTATGTGTTGGAATTTTAAATGTTTGGCTTTGGCGACTCCTAGTGGTAGTATCAAAAACTACACTGTGGTAGACTAGGACTGCAACTGATAATTATTTTCCTTATGGATAATCTGTCATAAAATTAGAAAATATTGGAAAATACCTCTCAAAATTTCCCAGAGCCCAAAGTGACTTCATATTGCTTGTTTTGTCCAACCAACATTTCCCAACCTGAAGATGGTGAATTATATAAATCAGCTAATCCTCACATTTGAGAAGCAGTTTAGGTTAATAAAAGATTTTAAACATCAATCAGTTATCAAAATCATTGTTTAATTTTCTGTCAATGGACTAATCCATGACTAGATTATTATTTCAGTACTACTTTACTATTACCACTGGCCTTAAACTCTACTATATATTGATATGATTGGTAAAAACATCGTAGAACCTCAGTAGAGGACATCTACGAACCATCATGTAGAAATATCAGTCTTGTAATTTCATATAAAGTTAGGCATGGCTTCTTCAAAGAATCATGTAGATGCGACATTTCACCATATTCTGGTTTTCCTAGTTTAATGAATCTGTAATGTGGCCTGTGGTTTTGGGGATTTCTTTCTCCCACAGCTATGGCATGTTCACTGGAGGTGGCCTTCATCCTGGACAGCTCGGAAAGCGCAAAAATATTCCTGTTTGAGAAGCAGAAGGCCTTCGTGTTGAGCTTCAGCACCCGCCTGTCCATGCTGCAGGTAACCGGCTGGACGCTGAAGGTGCGAATGGCTGCGATTCAGTACAGCAGCTCCGTGGCCGTAGAGCACAGATTCACAACCTGGAAAGACCTGGATTCATTCCACAGTCGAGTCAGCACCATGAACTACATCGGCCACGGCACCTACACAACCTACGCCATCTCCAACGCCTCACAGCTGATGGTGCAGGAGACGCCGGCAGACAGCGTCAGGGTTGCAGTGCTGATGACCGACGGGGTCGATCATCCCCGCAACCCTGATGTGATTGCAGCTGCAGCGGAGGCCAAAGGTCATGGCATAAAGTTCTTTGCTGTAGGGTTATCAGATATCGCCCAGCAGAATAACGCCAAGCTCCGGGCCATCGCTAGCACACCTGCTCAGCAGTTTGTTCAAAGTCTTCTTGACCCTCAGCTGGAAGAGAAGCTGCTCAAAGAGATGGTGAGTGTTGGCTTCAAGTGAGACGACCTCACTTAAGATGGTGTTTGTATCAACATGAGACAAAACAAGGACGGCATATCAGGATGGGTTTTTTCCCACAAGTGAGTTTTGAAAGCAAGAAATCTTGGTATCTGGTCAGTCATTACTGACAACTTAATAGGAACCCCCAAATTTTGTTAGTTACTGTATTTTTTGCTGTGGGGAAACAAATGTAATGTACTAATGGCTATAATTATTAAAGTCCTTGTGTGTAGGACTTGAAACTCTCTTACTTTGGCGACTCCTAGTTGTAGTATCAAAAAAGACACTGGGGCAGGCCATGGATCCAGCCTGGAGACAGTAAGAAGGAAGGGCTGAAAGTCAATTTAACAAACAAAAACTTGTATAAAACTAAATTATTTGAAGGATGCTGTAATTACATTAAAAAATGTACACATAATGTAGTTAATGTGTAGCCTGTGACTTGGCTTTGGTGTTGCAGGGCTGGTTGTTGGCAGCGTCCTGGATTTATTGTTACTGAGTTAAACCAAGTCATATTTGGAAAAACTTAATCGTCAAACACTCATCAGTGCCAGAGAGTTTAAATGATTTCAAACTCAATTCAGTTGCCTTTTTTTAACTTATCAATCTATATGATTCAACTTGACTTGTTCTTATGGTGTTTGTTTCTGCCTAACTGGGGCACAGAAAAGCTTAAAGATCCCCCTCAGGCATGTTTTAAGACATGCAGAAATACTCAGCTTGGAACAATAATGTGTGTCTGATATGGTTTTTCCACAAAAAAATATAATTACCATTTTAAAATCCTTAAAATGGCATCTATTCCTTCTCCCTCATTGAAAAATCTAGAATCTATTAATATGTAAATACTATTTACATTACAGTTTTCCAGTTGGACACAAGATGTCTCCTACTTCACTGTAAAGTCCATTCTTAGTGTTTGTGCACCGGAGGCTTCAAGTGTCCACATCACACTTGTGTATGTTGAATATTGGACCAGGATTGCTCTGCACATACATCATTCTGCACAGAAGCTTAAACATCCAACTGTAGGGGGAGGGAGGTTAGCAGTTTCACCTTGTAGCAGCAAGATCCTTGGCTTGAGTGTGTGAACCATATTGAACCAGGGGTTTCTTCTGGATGTTAAGATACAAAATATTACCTTTGTCCATCAAGCCATTGCCCACAGAAATGGAGTCTCAAGTGCTCAACTGTGGCTGGCAACTGCTCTAAATAGCTCAAATACAGAAGTTAAATTAGCTAAGAAATGAGGAATTGATTGCAATGCTTTAACTTCCCTGGACTGCCATTTGTTCTGAATTTACCAAATGGCTTTTGAACAGGTGTAATGATCCTGAAGGTCTTAAGTAAAAGTCAATACTACTGTTTAACCAACATCAAGTAGACTGTTAGTGATTCTCAACCACATTTGTCATTTATACTCAAATGTTTGCAACTTTTCTTCACATCCAACGACCAACCTGACTGATATCGCTCACTCTCTCCCCCTTGTTTGGCTGAAGGTGGGAGAGTCAGCAGTTGTTGTGTCTGGTTGGATTGAAATCTTGGCTCTCTACATGGTTCCTACAGTGTGTTTATGTTGCTGTGTTCCCGCTCAGCTTCACAGCGGGTTCAAATCTCAGTGACAGAGTTGTGTCTGCATGGGGGGCTTCCCCGCCTGTTTTACATTTTCCACACACGCAGAAATGTCAAACAACTACGGTAGGTCAGGGCTCGTCTCAGAGACTGGAATGACTTGTTCTGCTTTCCAGAAATATGTGATATTATTCATTCACATTTGTAGCTTGTAAGAAAGACTCTATGTTATATCAAAAGTATTAAAGGAAGAAGTTATCTAATAGGAACTAAGGTTTTACCAAAACTTATATCAGTGAATAACATGAAGCTGTAAATCTAACATTTTTTGTCTGATGTTGTTTTGCATCCAGGGTGCAGTTGCATTTGAAGGGGTAAGGATTTCCATTTAATTCAACATTTACATTGACTCTAATTAAACAGTACAAATGGTTGCACTGACTTATTATATTTCTCTCTAATAGTGTCCACAAGCTCAAGTGTGTTTGTGTGAAAGAGGAGATAGAGGCCCTCCAGGAAGTACAGTGAGTTTTCAGAAATCAACGAAACATTGTCATCATAAAAGAGACGATAATCTTTACCAAATTTCAGCTTTCTGTTTGCGTTGTTCTGTATTTATTCATCTTAAACATACATGTAGCATCACCTTTCCTTTTAGCATCTGACTTACAATGCACCATTATGAATTTCAGGGTAGAAAAGGGGAGCCAGGTTTCAGAGGGTCACCTGGTTCAAAAGGAGCGAGGGTAAGTTATAATGTGAAGAGACAAAGAATGATGTCTTATAGGTTGGTCAAGTCTGTATTAAAACAACAGTCAGGTGCCCAAATGAACACTGAAGCATGTTTTTTCTTGTTGTAATCATTCCTCCTGTTCATACTGACCATTAGAAGATCCCTTCATAATGAACTTACAATGTAAGTGATGGAGGCCAAAATCCACAAGCCTCCTTGGTAAATAGACTGAATTTATATAGCATCTTTCTAGTCTTCCGACCACTGCCTACACTGTCTTTGGGAGCAGTTTTGGGGTTCAGTATCCTGCTCAAGGACACTTCGACATGCGGACTGGAGGAGCCAAGGATCAAACCCCTGATCTTCTGATAAGTAGACGACCCGCCCTACCTCCTGAGCCACAGCCGACCCTCCTTCTGTGCAAAAATGTATTAAAAGTTTATCTGAAGCTAACATGAAGCTTCAGCCATCCAAAATACCTTTCCAATATCTTTCAAAGTTAATCTTTTCAGTGCCAAATTCTTCATTTTTGCACAAAACGAGGGCTGTGGATTTTGTCCCTCATCACTTACATTGAAAGCACATTTGGAGGGGATCTTTAAATGGCCAGTATTAACAAGTGGAATGAATACAGCGAGCAAAACCTCTTTCAATGATCTCAGTTCATATGGACACCTGACTGTTGTCTTAAGACAGACTTTATGCAGCTTATTGTGAGTTGATTTCATTTTAACAGGGGGAGTCTGGTGTGAATGGTCGACCTGGAAATGATGGTCCTGAGGTAAAATATTTCCCCTTTTTTCCCTTTTGCACAACTACCAAGATGTTATGTGTTTCTTATCAGGAGACACACTCATTTTGAACTTCTATTTTCATGTTTTACAGGGCCGTCCAGGTTATAAAGGCAACAAGGTGGGTGTCTGTACTTCTTTTACCTCTGGCAACAAGCTTATCAGCTCTTTCCCATGCAGTATATTTAGTGAGCCTAGATGTTCTTATAAGATAGGGTTTAAATCTATCTGTGTGCTCTTTTAGGGGGAGAGAGGAGACTGTGGCACTCCAGGGGAAAAGGGTGACCCCGTATGTACTTTGTTAACTACATTATTTTAATAAATACCAAAGAATTTGTCCTCATACTGAAATAAGTGTCATCTTTCAGGGCCCAGTGGGACCTCCTGGCCCACGAGGATCAAAAGGAGAACAGGTAAAGTGGCTGGATGTTTTTCTTTATTTAATTGAACAGTATTAATTATGAATCTGAGCAGCCAAAGACAATTTTGATCTTTTAAACCCTATAAACAGAATCTTTGTGGAGTAAATAGAGTAAATTATATATGAAAAATAGCATTTATTGAGTTTTTGTGGACTGCCTGCTTGTCAAAACATATAGCAACTTCACATATATGCAGTAGAACTAAGATAAATAAAATTATTAAGAAATGTCAAGAAAATGTCTTAATTAATGACTGTTAATCTCACATCAACGCTGCCACCTCTGTTTCCTGCATACTGCAGAAGGACAGAGCCTGAATTCAGTTTTTTAGCATTCATCCTGCTTATCAAGAGTTTATTTTCTCAAGCTTGCAACTTCATGCATAAGCAGAAGAAGAAGCAAAAATTAAAAGATTAAAAAATGCCAAGGAAATACTTGTGAAGTAATTTTACTTTGACAAACTTTCATAGATCACGATCTTATTAGTGACTTATCATTAGACTTCTCAGTTTATTTTGTCATTCCAGGTTTTTCAATTTAGAAACAAGCTCATGATTTTTTAAAAAATGTTGTAATTTAATTTCTGTCACCGCCACCCTCGTCCTTCACACCCTGAACAGACAGTTCCCTGACTGCTGTTCACATTGATACACAGACATCACGATACATCAGACAGTCCGTTCACTCTCCAATATGAAAAATGGAAGTGGAATTTGTCTTTTATTCACTTCTGCACTAATGGAATGTGAATATTGGATTATGGGTAATCCTGATACTAATGTGGCTATCCAAAGCAGTGAATCCAGGCTTGCAGGATATTATTCTTTTGCAGGAACAGACTTTGTGTGGTGGGATTAGTGCAGGGACCTGGCCGCCCAGCACCACTCTTCCTCCTCTGTGCCACTGGCACAGTGTCAGTATAACCTTGTTATTTTGTGAACTCGGCCTGAGAATCGAAGGACATGAAAGCTGTGAATGTTTATTTTGATCCTGTCGTATTTTTCATTCCGTGGTGGTGGGTTGGTTTTGACGTGCACATCGGTCATACAACGTGGGGGCTTCATTTTAACCTCATACGTGATGGGTTTTGGGGGGGGTTTTGTGCTGCTGGAATTACCATTTCAAAAAAAATATAAACTCTAATGTTGTAGCTGTGATTAAAGCAAATTTGTATGTTGCTTTGAAGGATTGTATAAGCTTTTAAATTTGTTTTGCAGGGTGCGTTAGGACCACCTGGAGAAATGGGACCTGAGGGCACAGTGGGACCTAAAGTGAGTTCAACCCCAAAAACTTTCATTATGCATTGAAATTTGGAGAATTTTTTGATTGTTTCCAGCAGCAAAAGTTTGATTGTTTAGACTGGCTGTCGATTACAAGCACTACAAAATCTTATTACACACAGATGAAGTCACCAAATAGGAGTTTTCATTTATATCTTTGTGGATGTCTGAGAGAGCAAGAAAACACATCACTCTACCTACGAATCCCGCAATATTTAGCTAGCGAGGTTATTTAGCCTCAGTATCATTTGAAATAAACACTAAGGAGACCAATCAATGAGTATTAGGATCATTGTTGTGCATATTATCTTGAGGACAAAAAAAATTGTTGTTTTGAGAATGACAGTGTAATTTTGATGGGAAAAAACCATAATAACACAAGAGTAAAGTCATATTTTTATGAGAAAAAGGGAATAACATTGTGAGAATCAATGATTAGGTCTAGTAATAGGCTATCCTCATAGATTTGGACCTTTTCCCTAAAATATTACAACATTTTTCTATAACAATAATAGGATTTATTCTTTATTCTAGACATATAACAACCCTTTCCTCGAAATAGGGGGAAATAGCAAGTCTGGCTCTTGTGTAAGCATTACATATGTAGTAACACCTCTGAATTAATATGTTGTATTCTGTTTGTTGAATGTATACACAAACAGAAGCATAAAAATGAAAATTTGCGGTTTTAGAGGTTAGTTTTAAAGGGTTGTAATAATAATAAAATGCAATACCATATTTCCACTTTAAGATCTGAAATTCATCTATCAACACTCGCAAGTTACAGACCATTCTGTCTGTAAAAACATGATTACTTGGTCAACTAAAAAATGTAGTTATTTAAGATGTTTCAGAAATTTGGGGGGTTATTTTTTCTCAAAATTATGGAACAGTGTCCTTCATTTGTGACATGCCAGTATTCACATGCTGTGCTTCCAAGTCACTTTCTACACAACATATGTATTGTTAGACACCATTTTTGGCAAAAACAACCTTTAAAATGTGTGCGCAAGTCTAATAATATCCTGATTCCTCCATCACCACAGAGCTGTCCCGCAGCTTTTTCACAAAGATGTCTTTATTCAGATGACATGTGATGTGATTTATAGCGCATCCAGGAAAAAAAAAATTATAGAAGGAACAAAGCAGTGCTCTTCATTTCATAAATGCCACAAAAGGTTGCAACAAGACTGTAAACTGATTAAAAAGAGGAGTATGATGTGTATTTGTATCGAATTTCCATCAGATATCACTAAGATATTACTCTAAATGGAACAAACACAATCTAATAAAGTTTCACAGCATTAGTTATACTTATTGTGAAAGCATTTTAAAAGACAGGGATGAACTGTTTATTTAATTCTCCGTGTAGAAAATGTACCACAGTTAAAATTCCACAAACTGCATGAGGTTGAAGTTTTTTTTTACAGAATATGATGCATGAAAAACATCTCAGGATACAAATGACAATGTAAAAAGCTTCTCTAAACAGCTGTTAGCATTTGTAATGTTACTTAATGATGTGAGTAGATTAGACTTGGATGGTTGTTATGTGTATTTTCTTAGTCTTGGTTGAGTTGTGAATTTATCTGCGTAAGGGCAGCGTCATCAGCAAACATGTAGAGGAGGCAGAAAGGTGAAAATTTTACTGATTGTCCTTCAACCAGTCTTATTTTTACTCTTTCAAAACAAAAAGATGCACCCTGCACGTGTTACTGTGTAAACTATAAAAACTATAATCTGTTTCCAGTGTTGAACTACCATCACATGAAATGAAACCCTCTAAACTTGTGTACTTGTCACAGGGAGACAGAGGGCCCAGCGGTGCCTCTGGACCACCGGGGGACATTGGTATTGGATTCCCAGGAGCCAAGGTGATGCATTTATATTTAAATTACCATAAAACATCCTCTACAGTCAAATAATCTTCCTCAAATCAAATTTATGCCTAAATGTACTCTTAATTTGTCTCTTTTATATAAGATTTTATATAATTTCTAAAAGTCTGAGTGGAAGGTTTGTGGAGTATCTTTAGTGGTTTGTTCTCACATTGGCTCATTTTAAGTGTTAAAGAATATTAGAGATTTTAGATTTCTTCATGCATGTAAACCCATGAAAAGTCCCCAATAGTTGCAAAGAAACACCCCATTAATAAATAAGTTTCTATCATAGTGAGATAATAAAACAGACACCTAATAAGTGCCAGAGACAGAATAAATATTATAAATATTTAATAAATAAATAAATATTATCACTTGTTACTGTATTGAATATTGAAGATGTTTAACCTTAATCCTACCGACTGGGGTACCTGCAGACCCCAGAGGTAAACTTTTTGTCATATCTCACAGGTGCTTTATTCTATCATTCTAATTTTTCATGACTTTGTCAACCAATTTGTTCCTAATGACTTTATATCATTGTTTTCTGTGTCTGTTTTAATAAGTGCTTTGTAAAAATGTAAAAAGCAAAGTATACCCCAGTCAAAAGCATCCAATTCCACCTATGCAGTTTTAATAGATGGATCTATTTATTGAGTTCATGTTTGCTATGGGTCCTAATTTAAAGTATCACACACTATCAGGGGAGGTGGGGGCACTCTGTCAGTCATTTTGAAGGCTTTGTGGGAAGATTATACTTGAGATAAAAGCTGCAATTTGTATTAAAAATAAATAAAAATTAACATGAAGTTAACATTTTACTATGATGGTTGTTTCTTACAGTAGTTTATTCTCAATTGGTAGTCCATGTATGTTAAATATGTTGGTAGGAATACAGTTAAAGGTGCTGAGTTGTGATGTTTGACGCTTTCAGGGTGAAAAAGGCATTCAGGGAAGACCAGGTCCCACAGGTCCTGTCGGTATCGGAGAACCAGGACTTGCAGTGAGTATTAAGATCATGTTCTTGTATTGCAGTGGTGCAACTGCATCAAGATCTCGTACACGGTTGATTACTTTCAAGTCCATCTTGTGTGTAACTGTGTCTTGAAAATATAACCACACATTTGTTTCAATGGTCAAGTGACACTGATAAATAATAAACGTAAAGCTACACTTGGCAAGATTTTATACACAAATACACTCTTATTATCTGTTTGTTACAGTTTGTCAGGTGAATGCATTTAGGAGGGAACGAGTTGACAAATAAAAATCTAACGGAACAATTTCCTGAACAGCAGTGGAAGACTTCTCCATTCAGAGAAAGCTGGATCGCCGATGCTAGATTGTTTCAGCTTCACTTCCAGCTGGTTCTCTTTGTTATTATGCATCGTAGGCCGGCCAAGATGTCAAACAGCGTATTCTGTGCACTTTGCCAATATCTCCTTCCAGGACTGTCTCTTGCACTATTAAATGGTTCAAATCAATCAATGTGCTCCAGTCTTTTCTCTCTAAAATCTCGTTCCAGGTTTTCAGGGAATTAAGACTTTTCAGATACTTTTCAAACCCCCTCTGCAACCTGGCGCGCCAATATGGAAAGTTGCCTGCTGCAGCTTCTGTCTAATGTGCAGCCTCAGTGTGTTTTAGTCTTATAGACCCCTTAGTAGGAGACTTTAGTTTTCTCCTGTATATGTAGATTTTATTTAAAGTTGCTCGTTTGTTCCAGGGTCCCCCCGGACCACCTGGAGCACAAGGAAACTCCGGTCCGCCTGGGGAGGGGCTTCCAGGGCCAAAGGTGAGTCAAGTTTTTTTTAACATTTTGACCATGTGTTTGCCTAAAGCAGCAGCTCAAAATAATAAGTGACCCAAACGTATGCAGATTTTCATTTCAACCAAATCCAAAGTGTATAATTTACTGATTATATCCTCCTCCTGACTTGTCACACTGATGTGCTGCTACATTTTGAAGAAAAAACTGAAGTCCTGGGTCACAGTGATATTCATAAACAGTTGGAAATAGTTATTGTCTGTTCTTACTTTTATAATTATACAAAACTGTTAGATGTGTCCTGGAAGTTGTGTTTTTTTCTCCAGAAGGCAATTACATAAAGAATAATTTAAATAGACAGAGTAGCTGTCTGAATATTGATATAATGGAGCTGTTTCCTAACAGAGCCGACATCAACAAACACCAATATAATGCAATATTATGTAATACAATTAATATAAATCCAGTAGTGATTTTTAGACAGTATGTGTACCGTCTGACCAATAACAACCAAACATGATGCTGGTTTAGCAGCATTTGCAGGGTTTCCTCTGCTGTTTGGAGAAAACCCTTCAAACACCTTAAAACCTCAACACCTACAGTATCTTTAGTGTTGGGTCTTTGAATATTCTTATCTGAAAAGCAAACATGATATTTGTATAATTGATAATTTGTATAACTGATAAAGTTTATTGCAGATGCACAGCAAAACACATTGATTCATAAAACACAAAACCAAAGAAGATTTCCCTGATTGCACCAAAACATTGTGTATTTACTCAGGAATTTACATTATTGGCCTAATTATGACATTTGAAATACGTCGGACATGTGCGAAGCTTTTTGAATTATGCAAACTGTAAATTAGACTTACTGCTTTTGTTTTAGGGTGATCGAGGGTACGACGGCCCCAGGGGCAATCGTGGGCTTCCTGGTGTTGGGGTCAAAGGTGACAAGGTAAACTTGAGATTGATCCATTGCTTACATGTTCAGTCCACTTGAGGACATCTGTTCTATTTTAAATGGTCACACACGCCTCATATACTCAGATATAGAGCTGGATCTGGGTCTTTGATGAGTGTATGTCTTATATATCTTTATGAAATGATGATACAGTAAAATCTTTTCTCAGGGCAATCTGGGACCACCTGGGATTGTAGGTCCAATTGGTGCTCCTGGTTTAGGACTTCAAGGAGAAAAGGTAAAAAAAACTGAATTAACTGATGTCAGACTGTTACATGCAGACTGTTGTTCAATGTGGAAATTCATTGCTCAAACTCAAGGGAAGAAAATTATGTTCCTGTCCAAAAATCATCAGGAAATTTCACCTTCTACCAGTCAGATTAAGTTAGAAAACTCAGTTTGCAAGTATAGATTTGTGTTTTCTCCTTCATCTTCTTTCTCTCAGGGCGATCAAGGCCCAGTTGGACCTTCAGGCCCGAGAGGAGCTCCAGGTATTGGAATAACAGGACCGAAGGTAAGACAGGAGGGTGACCACCATTAACTGACGGTGTGTCTGTCTCAGAAACAGAGACGAAAATACTAATTGTGATTGAAGTTCAGCTGATTCTCAGTCTGATTGCATCTAAATTGTTATGCATATTTTGTCACATAAATATGAAACAGAGCAGGCTTGTAAATTAAATGCCTGGGACTTTGAATCAGATAAACTGTCTCCATCTAAACTATGGAGCCAACAGACACATCCAGTTCAGGGTTCACTTAAGGTTCACCTCAGAGATGTTTTTAGTCTGAACTATGAGGATAACGTCCTTCAAATGAAAACTAAAAGAGAAATTGGTAAATGAAAACATTTTTCTGAACTATAATGGATATTCAGACAGTTAAATGAAAAGTTTTTTTCATTTTTGAATATGAAATTCTCCTCTTTGATTTCCCTTTTTCCTTTTAAAGATGCACTAACCAATGTTTTATATTAACAATGGATTAAATTACGTGATGATCCCACAGAAAATTATCTCTAGACTCTGCAGATGCTCTCAGCTTGTTTAGGTTATACAGCCCACAACTTTGTTCAGTCTCATCACTGTTATGGAACTTTCCATCTTTACAATTTGGGTTACATTGGGTCAAACCTGGGCCTTGAGGTCAAACTGTAATTCTTAAGTAGAAAGGGGACATTCTCTGCTCTCCTTGAGATTTGAGAACCCTCTGTGATGTTTTGGCGAAGCAGAGACCTCTCTGATAAAGGGTAAATCAGCATTGCCATGGTTACCAAGGTCGGAGGGGGCCTTCCTAGACAACACAGATAGGTGAATGCGTAGCCTGAATGTGCTGATGGTGACCTGAAGTTCCATGCAACGTGACCTGAACTAACACGGGTAAAATGCAGTTCCTTGCTTAGAAACTAGTGAACCAATTAGACTAACAGTCAGACCTTCAGGTGGCAGAACGGAAAGAGACGGCATCGGAGCAGAACACTCTGGTGTTTACTGTTTTCAGTTCTCCGCTTGGCCAAGTGCTTTCAATAAACATTTTCAGCATTAAGACATCAAAGGCTCGTGTGCACTTTCTCCACTGAGGTGCTGACCATCACTCAATATCTCCACAACAATCATCAGTGCTGTTACCAGCCACTGCAGGCTCTGATATATCAGCTGTATGCTACATGCCCAGCATGAGACAGACAATGTTTGTGACTAGCTGGTGAACGTAGTGGAGCATTTAGCAGCTAAAGAGACAGATATTTCCGTCACGAGCTGTTGGAGACCAAAACAGAGCTAAAAGGAGAGTGAATGTTGGACTTATATTCATCAGGTGGACAGAAACACGACTCCAAATGAATGATAATGTTGCTCTGTGTCTGCTGAATGTGTAAATAGACAACTCAATAAGGCGATAATATGTCAATTTTGTATTTACACCTCGTTGCTTTGCCCACAAGTGGCAAAATATACATATTACTGCAGGTTTAACCTTTATTGATAGCCTACTTACTGTGAGTACTACTATAGAAAATAATTAATTTCCCACTTTCTTCTTCTTTCTATGTGAAATTATCCTCAATATTGAACAGTGACACAGGTGGCTTTATTGTCATCCTCACAGACTTGTGGTTGTGTTATGTTTAGGGAAACCAGGGACTCCTGGGTGAACCTGGACTGCCAGGTGAGAGAGGTGTGGGAGAACCAGGACCTAAAGTAAGTGTGCTGTTCCCCTCTAAACACTATTTCACTACTCCATCCACACTACTCTGTAGCTACCACTGTATATTGAATTGTAAAAGATAATCATCTAAAGAAAAATCTAAAATTGCAGGTCACATACTGTATGTTAGCTTTGTTGTTAAAATGCGCAGCAGGCCTCTTCAGAAATAATTAATATGATCTTGCTCAGACTGACTTAAAATTAGAGCAACAATAAAAGATTGATTCCTAAAGCATTTATATTACAAGAAGTTGAAAGTAAGAAGGTCAAAAGTCAGAGCGGTTTAGCAGAGAATAATCTGTGATAAATGCAGTCAGTAATCTCTTTTGTTTATTTTACTTTGCATACTCACATTCAATCTCATTTCAGTCTCCATCAGTTTGCACCTCACCTACACTCTTCCGTGTTTTTTTCCTCTCTCAGGGTGACCCGGGGGCTGAGGGTTTATCAGGTATACCAGGTCAGCCAGGAGAAGATGGAGTTCCAGGACAAAAGGTTACACCACGATATAAAACCTGTTGTCTCTTTTTGAAATTCATTTTTAATATTTCTTACCGGTGCTGCTTTATTGACTGTTTTCAAATGACGACAGGGAGACATTGGGTTACCGGGAGCCAGGGGACCTGACGGAGCTCCTGGTAAAGGCGTCCCTGGAGAGAAGGTAATGGGATAAATTTCATGGTTGATGTATATACAGTAGAACTTATACAGAAATTAAATGTAATCTGCACGTTTCCGGACACAAGAGGATCTTTATAAGATTACCTCAAAGTTGATGATTCAGAGGCTTGTTTGGAAGAATATGAGTAACAGTCTTGTGTTATTTTGGCAGGGAGACAGAGGGGACAGGGGGACCAGAGGCCAGCCCGGTGCAGTCGGTCCTGTGGGGCCAATGGGGCCAAAGGTATGTGTATGCAAAGCAGAAGCATTTTATATGAAAATATCATATAACAATTTTACACACACCAACTTTTATGTAAACAGTGTCACGGCTCTTGTCAATCAGATGTAATTGTCTTAACAGCTTCAAAATGATCTTAGCAATAAAGTGGTGAGTAAAGTGTTGTCAAAAAAATAATGGCCAAAAACTATGAAAATAAGACTCAAGTTGTAAAATATAGATAGAAATATGTTGACGATTCAACTGAGGATTATTTTCATAATCGATGAATCATCTCAGCTTTAAAATACATCAACAAGTCAATAATACAAGGCAACTGATACCAGACTTTTAGAGGCTAATATCGATATCAGAAGGTAAAAAAACAGCTGATAGTGATACTGTGTATTGGCTGATATTCAGTTTTACACAAACAAACACTTTTGGGAGAAATCGCTCAACATTGCTCAGTAAAGACAAAGATATGTACTGAGGCAAGACATTTTACAGTTGAAAAATAAATTTGATTATCAAAGGTGACAATAAATGTAACAGACAACGTTGAACATTAAAGCTTGCTAGAAATGAAATTATTGTAAATAATTAGCTATAAAAAATATACCAAAAAAAAGGAAAAAAATATACAAAATATGTTGAATTAATGTCTAATTTTCATTAAAATGCAGTCTTTAAAAAATGTTGTTGAATTTCTATATCAATTTCTGTTGAATATTGATCCCAATACCAGCTAATTATATTGTTTTATCAATTAGGCCCTAATAAATACAGAGATTAAACCTAATCAACCATACTTTCAAGGCATTAATCAATAGATTAGATAGATTAGTCCCACCTTGTTGCCTTTAGTGTTAGTCTGATAAGTGTTTTCTGCTTTAGGGGGACCCAGGGAATGTGGGGCTACCAGGTCTGACTGGACCACCAGGGAGGGGTATACCTGGCGCCAAGGTAAGCCCCATGTGATGTTAACAAACAGTTGTTCAAAACTATCAACAGCAGTAAGGTTGGTTCATTGATTTACCTTTGATTATTTGTCAGGGAGAACCGGGCCCAAAAGGCCCAGCTGGAGCTGTAGGAGAGCAGGGGATCGGTATGACTGGACCAAAGGTGAGTTCAGCTCAATTAACTCTTCACCGATGCTCCCGTGAAAAGTAGTGACAAAGTGGTTTGTTTTGGTTTGTAGGGTGACAGAGGGTCACCTGGGCCTGCTGGAGCACCTGGATTTAAAGGTGAAGGCTTCCCTGGCCCCCCAGTGAGTATCAACCTCCATCACCTGTTTACAATTCATCATTTCATCATCACCATCACACACTAAGTCGTTTTTTAACACTGCATCATAGGGACTGCCGGGGCCTCCTGGCTTATCAGGAGAGACCGGATCAGATGGCGTCGGTTTACCTGGACCGAAGGTAAAGATGACAGACATAAAAAAACATAAAACAAGGAAAATGTTATCAATGAGATGAGAAAATAGCGATTCTTGGATTTTATTTGCAGAAGGGATCATTTTGTGTGTTTTACCCTGGATAATTTATTTTCTGATTTTCTACAAATATACCTTTTATTGTGAGATGAAGAATCAATAACTAATAATATGATAATGGGTTATATGAATTAGATTCTTTGATTTTACTTCCAGCACTACTTGATTTTGTTTAAGGGCTTTTATGATCCAGGTTTTTCTTTGGGTCTGAGGTTCTATTAGTGTAATTATTGAACTATTAGTAGATATTAATACATTAATTCATTCCATAATCTACTGTTTTCTGTTCAGGGAGACAGAGGCTTGCCTGGACCTCCTGGACCCGCAGGGCCACCAGGAATTGCTCTAATTGGTCCTAAGGTAATCTGTGCCGTTCAAAATGATGACATATGTATAATCTTTTAAAAACTGTAACTATATTACTTGTGAACTATTTGAAATTCATGTTGAAATCTTGAGACACACTCAGTTTTTTTTTCCTGCAGGGCACAGCTGGCCAATTGGGGCCTCCTGGTCCACAGGGGTTACCTGGAGAAGGTATTCAAGGACAAAAGGTAAAGCTGTCACCTGTGAACTGCTGATTCTGATCAGTAGCTACAGTTTATAACCAGTTGTATGATGCAGCTTATGAATGGTAATTGGACCTGGTTGCTCCTTGTACCATGAGTCACTATTCAAAATGTTAAAATGTGATAAAATTTGTTTTAAATTTGTCTCATTTTCTTTATTTTCTCTTGGTTTCTTTTGTCTCCTTTTTCTGAGAAGCTGAACATGTTCTTCAGTGTTCCTGCCCATATTTTAAACTAAATAAATACTGAATGGAATAATTGAAAATAATAAGAATTATTCAGTTAGCATTCATCAACTACAGCTTTTACCAGGCTTTGACAGTATGCCACAGGTTAAGACTTGTAGGATAAGTTGAATACAATCAAGTTAATTCTCATCTTCTCTGTCAACAGATAAATTTATTATCTGTTATTCACCCTGTCTCATCAATGATAACACTCAACAACATCTTCTCCTCCCAACATACTGAGAGTACATAGTTCAATCTTGTTGTGTGCTGCATGTTTTTTTAACTTTCTTTTCAGGGGGAGCCTGGATTTCAGGGGATCCCTGGCCCCAGAGGTCCTCCTGGACAGGGTCTGCAGGGGGATAAGGTAACATTGCAATGTCACTATTGTGAATCCAATGCAACCATAAGACACAAGAATGTTGGTGGCTTCAAATGACAGAGCGAGGTACCTTCAATTTTAAGAAGACTGACGTTCAGGTGATGGTTTTGGACGGCACTTGTACAGATATGAACATATCTGCAGGGGCTTTGTTACAGTAAGAAGGGGTAGGATGCTACTTGCTATCATCTCTATGTTGTGTGATATTAGGGTGATAACACTGCTGTTGCTTTCCTCTTGCAGGGAGACCGAGGGTTCAGAGGTGAGAAAGGCAAAAAGGGAGACAGAGGTGAATCTGGAGAGACAGGAGCCATCGGACCTTTGGTACTGGATTTTGTTTTTTAGACACGTGATTAAGTGATTGTTCATTTGGCAGCAGATTGCCTTGTTGAGTTAAGATGTCATTCTTGAACACCTACCAGGTGAATGGGTGATAAATGACAATCTCTTTCGAATCACAGGGTAGAGTGGGACAAAAGGGAGAGCCTGGACTTACAGTAAGTGTCATACATCAATCATTAAACTGAAAGACATACAGTGCAATCAGCGGTATTGACACAGTGGTATGTTTTTCATTGTTTTAGCCCTGCACTTCAACACATTGGATCTGAAATGAAAGGGTGACTGAGGTTTAGGTGCTGCCTTTCAGTTTTAATTTGAGGATGTTCACATCAACATCAGATGAACTGTATAGGGCTTGCAGCAATATGAAGCAAATGAGAGGCGGCTGTGGCTCAGGAGGTATCGTCCACCAATCAGAAGGTCGGTGGTTTGATCTCTGACTCCTCCATGTCCGCATGTCGAAGGGTCCTTGGTCAAGATACTGAAACCCAAATTGCTCCTGATAGTTGCCCCAGCACCTTGCGTGGTAGCTTGCCGCCATCGGGTGAGTGAGCAGCAGACACATTGTCAGGCGCTTTGGATATAAATGCAGCCATTTATTTACCATTTAAATGGACAACTGAGGTTGTTCGCATCCATTTTGGATGGTTACACAGTCACAGACCCCCCGTTTTAGAACAATACAGCAGGACAGTGATCCTTAACAGGCAGACAAGGCAACCAAACAGTCTTTTATCACCAAACAGGGTCACTCGGATGATCTCAACCCAAGTGAGCATGTGTTTCACTTGCTGGTGATCAGACTGAAGGCATGTACAGTACAGTGCAGGCCTGGCAGAAGATCGCCTCATTCATTATTCCATACACAATTAACACTCTATTGTTGACTCTATAGTCTGCAGTAGATCTCCAGGTACATGTCACATTTAAATTATGATATCAGATTTTTAGACAATAGTTCAGAGGCTATGGACACAATAATCTTCGCACCGTATAGTGCATAAATTTACACTTAGAATTTGGACTCAAGTAAAATACGTGGTCAGATACTTCAGACTTAAGTCACTGACTGCAAAGGATCGGAATACACCAAATATGTCAACTTGTCCATATATGTTTCTGCCCCCCAAACATTGGGGACTCTGTGTAAAGTCCTACACTGTTAAACTGATTTGGAATTAAACACCCTCAAATTAAAGCTGAAAGCTAAAATTCTCAATGTCATTGATTCATTTCTGATAGTACTGTAAATCAGTGATGTACTAGTCCTGAGAATATTGCAACTGCTGTCTTTCACAGAGGGAAGAAATCATCAAAATAGTGAGATCGATATGCAGTAAGTGATCAGAAACACACTTTCTCTTTATATACATTCACCTACAGTTTCCACATGGTGATTATTAAAGTCTATCTGTTCTTGTATTATCTAACTCTGCCTCTCTGTTTCCACAGGTTGTGGAGTTACATGCCGCCAAACCCCCTTGGAGCTCGTCTTCGTGATCGACAGCTCAGAGAGCGTCGGCCCCGACAACTTCAACGTGATCAAGGACTTTGTGAACGCCCTCATCGACCGAGCCTCGGTCAGCAGGGACACCACACGGGTGGGTGTGGTCCTCTACAGCCACATCAACGTGGTTGTGGTCAGCCTCAGACAGGAAGCCACTCGTGACGAGATCAAGTCTGCAGTGCGTTCCATGACCTACCTGGGCGAGGGCACGTTCACGGGCAGTGCGATCCAACAGGCCAACCAGGTGTTCAAGGCAGCACGAGCAGGTGTGAGGAAGGTGGCCATCATCATCACAGACGGACAGGCTGATAAGAGGGACTCGGTCAGTCTGGAGAGAGTGGTGAAAGAAGCTCAAGGAAGTAACATCGAGATGTTTGTGATCGGGGTGGTGAACGAGAGCGATCCTCTGTATGAGGACTTCAAGAAGGAGCTCAACCTCATGGCCTCTGACCCGGACACTGACAACGTGTACCTGATTGATGACTTCAAAACACTTCCAGGTGAGAGTTAACATATTAAAGGGCCAGTTCACCCAAATTATATTAAAAAAAAAACAGAAAAATTGCGAGTTCGGTTGTTATCCAGAGAAACAGAAACACTGTTTCTTGAAAAATACGTTGTTATTTAACTCTTTAAAGGCCCTGAAAACATATTTTCTCAGTCAGCTTCTTACTGCGAGTAATGTGACCCTGCATGGACTATTTTCTGCCCAAGTTAGAACAGTTTTGGTTATTTCACAAACGGTGGCATCTGTGCCCCAATCAGGGTTTAGAATCAGACATGCTTGAAACAGTATCTGATGACAGCTGGCTTGTTGTTTGGTTCCTGTCAATCAAATCTAGTCAACTTACACCCACACAGTCCTGATGAAGTTGCGTTTTGAGTGTTAAACTCAAAAAAACATCCATTCATCCTCCTTGTATTGCGGTGGAGATACATATCTTAAAGCCTGGGCAAATACAATCTAAACTAGCTGTATGATTTAGGTGAACTGATCCTTTAATGTAAAATACTCGAAGACAAGCACCACTTCCACAGAATCAACCTCTGTGCAAAAAAAACAAAATCTGTCTTGTCAGTCATAACCGCTGATGGGGAAGTGTGTGTGTATATACAGGAACTGAGGATTAGAAACTTGAACTGAAACCTGAAACACCCTCATAAACAACAATGTGTAAGAAATGAGAACTAAAAAATTATGTGGAAACCCTCACAGGAAACCTTTTGACCTTTTATCCCTTCACCTTCACTAAGAAGACAAGATTTAGTTTCAAGAAGGAGAGACTGTAAAGTCCCTTGAGGCAAATTCATTATTTGTGATATTAGGCTTTAGAAGTAAAATTAGCATTTTAAACAATTTCCTCTGCTGACACTCGGTGGCAACACAGAATAAAGGCTTCCAGTGCAGCTTTAAGTGGATGAGATGCTGCACTGCTTTGATCAAAACACACTGTGGTCATAAAATGAGCGCATAGTTATGTAGTTTGTAGGTTAGTTTGGGAAAATTCAAACAGTTTAAAAAATAATGGTCTCATCATTTCATCAACATCTACTGACATGACGCTCTTGAGCAAACTGCTTACATTTGATCAGTGTTTGAACTGAGCAGCTACTAAAACAAATATGAAGCTAATAATTATTTTAATCATTGATTTATCAGTCGATTATTTTTATGTTGAACTACTTAACCTGTAATATGTCAGAAAATGGGGATTAATGGTGAAAATAGTGTTCAATTTACAATATAAAACAGAGAAAAGCAGCAAATCCTCACATTCAAGAAGAGAATATTTGGCTTTTTTGCTTGTTAATTCCCCTTAACAAATCATTGATTATCAAAATTGTTAATAGTAGTAGTGTACTACATGGTTGTTGTTGTTGTGGTCTTCTTCTGGTCTTTCAGCTCTTGAGAGGAAACTGCTGAGCCGCATCTGTGAGGATGGCGAAAGACATTTGTTCAGCTCTCTGCCGAGCTCCAGACTGCCTCCGGGAATCCCTGAAGTCTCCGGCAGTGTTCGGTTACCCCCATACAAGCCCGACACAGACACACCCACCTTCACAGGAGACTTCAGGAGAGTCCAGAAAGTGGTGAGGAAAACAAATCTGCACTTTTTTAAACCTACTCTTATCAATTTAGCAGAGTATCACTTTTAGCAGTCGTAGACTGGCTATGCTGGGAAGCTCAGGAAATGTATATGTAACCAATTAATCTGAGCTCAAAGGTTCACTTACTAGCTTTCAACCGCATCCCAAGTCCTCATTTGTCTTCTATCCTTTATCTTCTATACTATATTTAACCAGATAAAAGTCTCATTGAAATGAAAATTTCAAGAGAGACCTTGACGTGAACATTGTTACAACAATAAATACAAACAATATGAACAGACTAAGACAACTGTTAAACACTACAAACAAGTAAACACAATATCCAGTTAATACGCAACAAAAGAGTATAGACAAAATCCAGTTAAGATGCATAAATTAGGTCTGATTTTCCAAAACTATCTCAAATAAAATAAGAACAATTAATTTAAAAGCAACCACATTGACCACAAGTACTATTTTTCATCTTTTTTGCCCAACTCTGTCCTAACTAGAGGAACCAACATCTGTAAAATATCATGAGAATGGGGGCCATGATGGTTTTGATTTCTGCATATGTACTGTACGTATGCAGGTAATTACTGATATAACAGTCAAACCAATGAGAATGTCTGTGGTCATTCAGTGACAGACACTCTTATAGTGTACAGTGGTGTAAAAGATAGCAACAGCCAGTAATAAAACATATAGCACATCCTTAGCCACTGGTCAGGTGCATCCAATAAAGGTAAAAAAGTTGATATTGAAGTATCAATATAGTTATAGTATAATTGGAGGGAGAAACAGGATTTATTCCTAAAGAAGAAGCTTGAACTTCAGCTTGGAAACAATGTTTTCAATGTGTGATTTGAATGATCAATAATGATGACCTCTGTATTATCACACCTGGATAAATAAAAGGTACTGAATATTAAAACCTCTCCACTGTTGCAGCCCGGCCCTCCAGCGCCGCCCGACAGACAACCCATCACCCTGCAGAGACCCAAGACGGACGACAGAACCACCTCAGAAACTCAGAGGTTTCCATTCTTCGACAGGGAGCCCTTCAGACCGGTGACGGAGTTCCTCCCTCAGTTTGAGATCAAGAACCCCACCAACCGCATGGTGTTGACCGGAGCCATCGGGCCAGCGGGTCCCTCTCTGAAGTCCCCGCCTCAGGCGAAGATGCCACCGCTGCCTCCACCGACTCCTCCATTGCTGTCCTTCGACGCCGAAGCATCAGGTAACTGCTGAGAGTCGGCGGTAGAGTTACAGGTTACAACAAGGGAAAAAGAAATGTGCTCTGAATGTTTTAAGTTCTCAAAGTGGACAAGTGTGCTTTGATTCATGATTCAAGAGTCATGTTGAAGATTTATTCAGACAGAACAACATGTATCATGTAACATCTGCAGATTGACAAGTAAGAAAAGAAAAACAGGGGATGCTTTTCTTCCAAAGAGATGCATGACAGAAAAAGTTTGAGCCACTGCTTTAAGATTTTAAAATTTTAATTATTTCTATGTGAAAATGTTTGAGATTAAAGTCTTGACATTTTATCTGAAATGTGGAGGTAAAAGTTTGAAACCAAACAATCACCAATCATCCAGAATTAAAGGAATAGTTTGACATAAAGACTGGAAGCAGGGAGGAAACAGACAATCTGGCTCTGTCCAAAGATAAAAATCAGCACATCTAAAGCTGGTTTGACAGGAAACTATGTGCTGGGCCTATTTCTTGGCCAAGAGCAGTGACGTCCTGGAGTTTTGTTGTCACCGTGAGGTTGCCAAGCCAGCGGAGACTCCAGGAAGTCTCATCTAACTCTTAGCAGGATTGCAAAATGTCAAACATCATTAAAAACAACTGCAATACATTCACAGTAATTCAAGAATCTGATATATTGCAGACTTTCTGATATATATAATGTCAAAATGTATATGAAAGTTGTAAATTTTAACTATCTTCAACCATAACATGAAATATTGGAATTTCTACTCACATGTTTTCTGCAGCAGGGATTCAATCAGCAACTCACAGATTTATTTTTAAGCTTGAAAGTCCTTATTTTCTTTGCCGCCAACAGAAGAGCGCTGCAACCAAACGCTGGATCCAGGACCGTGCCGGGACTACAAGGTGAAGTGGTACTACGACGCCACGGCCAATTCCTGCGCTCAGTTCTGGTTCGGAGGTTGTCAAGGAAACAGCAACCAGTTTGAGACCGAGAAGAGCTGCAGAGAAACCTGCGTCAAGGTCTAACACGCCTGTTGTCACGAACATACACGTTCGAAAAAAAAAAAAATGCTCATAGAACATTTTTCTCTGACTTTACATGAGACTTTTCCATAAATTTCACTTCAGCTTCAGTACCTTTAGTGTTTTTCTTGTAGCTGCTTTGACAAAGAGGGGAAACAAACAGCGACTGTTATAGTGTTAACATTTTCAAATGTTCAGTAGGCTGAGTAATATGAAAAGGTTTTTTTTTTTTTTCTGTTGGCCAGAAGGATTTGCGTATTGTGTATTGTTATTTGTGTATTGGATGAACAGTCAAGCTACAACAGCAGAGAAAACTCTTTCTGTAATGTTAGTTGCAAACTGTTCTGTTAAATAAAAACAACTTTTTAACCACTAACCTTTCTTATTCAGAAAAGTAACCCTTTTGTATAATGCAATGATGTATTTTTTTACTTTGTTTTTAATGTTTATTATTGTATAATGTCGTTAAAAGAAAAACTAAAGCAAATAAAGTCATAATTTTTAATCATTATTGTTGCGTTTGAGGTTTAATACCCTTAATCATGATGTAGAGAAAACACACACACAGAGGAAAACAGGGCTGTGATTGTATTTGGTCACGTTCACATGGGGTTTTCTCTTAAAATAATAATTTAAGCAGGTATTGTTGTTGTTGTGCGTCATCACTAAACCAAAGGTTTAGCAAATAAAAGAAAAAGAACAAAAAGCCTGTGAGAAGCAGATCTTGTGTTGTTGGAAATTGAAGCACAACAGGAAGATGACTCACCGAGAGACGCTTCCTTCACCTGAAAGTTTCTAGTTGGAAATGATTACATGTAATTAGCGAGGAGAGGATGTTTCTGAACAATGCATCTTCAGGTCGAGGCTTAAAAGTCAGTGCCTACTTAGCTTCGTCTTGACTTCGGGGTAACATCTCGAGAAATGCAAATGGCCAGTCGTGCTCTTTTATTATTTTCAAGACTAATTGACGCTTCTCGTCTATGTAACCTAACGAAACAGGCTGCAAGAGTGATGAGAGAAGTCACGGAAAACAGTAAGAAAATAGAAATTTAATCTCTGATTTGATTGTACATTTAGCACGTATCACATTCATTAATCGCTCATCATTTACACATGGAGGGACATTATTTGTAGAAGACAAGAAAAGAAGACATGGTGATGCATCCGGGCTCCCGAGATGGATTAGGATCCTGCCCGTCGAACAAGCCGAAGTAGATAATGGTGTTGGAGTCAACTCCGCTCAACTGAAAGAGGACAGAAGCAGAAAAAAGGATCCACACACTGTTAATAACACCCAATAAATCTAAAGAAGTAATGTTTCTATCTCACATCTTTTCCAAACAAATCCTGACAAAGATCCGAAATGTGCGAGTGGACGAAAAGATGTAGATTGTCTGATCTGCGAAGGTGAATCTCATATTAGTTCTATTAAATGTAGCAGTAAACACTGAAAATCCTGAATCTGTCATTATTATGTGCTACAAGTAGTTTAGTGTATTTGACCATTAAATCCTTGAGGAAATCTAAACTCCAGACTGTGCCGCACATGACGGCTGAGAACATGAAAGTGCTGCCGTCAGGAACGTAATTATATCAGGAGCCTTTATGGTCAATAACTCACTTCAGAATAATTAGGTGCTCCTTAATTCTAATAGGCTTACTTCACTCAAATGTTTTACTGCACTGCAGCATGTTCCTGTAAATCTACTGAAGGGAACAGAGGCTTGCTGTCTTCTAAATGTGTCCTCAGTAACCCTGAGTATGTGTTTGGCAAATAAAAATTAATTTGCATCATGATCTCATATTCCATAAGTGCTGCTGAATTTAAAAAAAAAATCCCAAACAGAGAAACTCTTGTGTTGTTGAAAACTGGTGGTTAAATCACACTATGGTGGAACTGATGAAGGGTGGAGATTTATTCTTGTACTGTTATCATCATCATCAATCTCCCTTTAGCTCTGTTTTGGTCTCCACCAACTCCTGAGGGAAATATCTGGCTCTATTTTGACCAGCTAGTGGCTAAAAAGTCTGTCTGCTGTTTGGTATCTGGCGGGTAGTGGACAGTGGGTTTATAGGTAGAAATGAGATTGATGAGAACAGTTAGAGGGAACCAAAACAGTAAAGTTATACGCTGTGAAACCAAAACAATTAGTTAAAAGACGCTAAAACGGGGAACTGCAGAGCTGGTATTACAAGACACCTCTTTCAGGTTACACATTTTCAATTAAAGGGGACATATTATGCACATTTCCAGGTCTATATTTATATTTTGAAGCTCTACTTGAATATCTTTGCATCATTTCTAGTTAAAGAAACTCCTTATTTATCTTATACTGGCTCTTTATGCAGCCCCTCGGTTCAGCCTCTGTCTGAAACAGGCTGTTTTAGCTCCTGTCTCTTTAAGGCCCGCCTCCTGATGAGCCCACTCTGTTCTGATTGGTTAGCTCCCAGAAGCTGACTACTGCCAGCTCAGGAGGCTACGTAAACAAACAGTAGTAGTCGGATTTCACTTCTTTTTTTTGTTCTTTACCCAAAATAGAAACTTCTCAAATATATCTGAATATGTTTGAGCCCAAATCTGATCCACAACCTCAAGTTGTGACCATGTTTAACATTGACATCTGACATCATAACAGCATATAAATAACAGAAAATCACAAAAGCACAATATGTCCCCTTTAAATCGTTGTTAATACAAAAATAACGATTAGTGCAGCCTTAAACAACAGCTATAGTGAATCAGATGATAAGGTTTGGGGTCGAGGGACAGACCTGTTTGGTGATATCAGTCCTCCAGGGGTCGACCTGTAGTCCATCACACCAGCCTCCTCGCCCATACAGCCACGTGCCGTATTCGTTCGGCACCGCACCCTCTTTTACCCGCATGGCGCAGCCCAGAGCTGTTCCTGATGGTTCACCACCACGACCCCGAAAAGATACAGAAATATGACAATCAGTCATCCAGTCCTCAGGCTTCAAGGCACTGCTGGTTTTCATTCTAGCTAACTGGGGGTGAACACCAGAGAAAATCAGTAAGTCAAGTCAGAAAAAGAGAAAGAAAATTCATCATCAACACTTTTGATAAATAATTAAACATCCAAGTCAATTATCAAGCAAAAATGCATTTATAAAATGTAAGTATTTGCTGCTTTTATCTGTTTTATATCAATAGAAATTGAATCAAAAAAGCATTTTTTACTATTTTCTGACTTTAAAAAACTAAACTTGCATTTAATTTAATTTATTAACTGAACAAATAAATTAGAGATTACTCAATAATGAAAATAATCATTAGTTGCAGCCCTGTTTAGAAACAAGGACAACAGGAAATGCACCAACATGCGCACAAGTCAGCCTACAAAGACACATTTTACTGACAAAGTTCAGAATTAAACTTGACGTTCAACTTGTCACTTGAACGTTAAAAGCAAACCGCAAATTTACTATGCATGGATCTGAAAGTGGAGCATATTAGGTTATTGATTAAGATGAGATTTTTGCTGCACAAAACTCACTTTCAAGTTCATAATATCCTTTTTTACCTTTTAACAAAAACAAGAGATGGAAAAAAAACTTCTAATCACCTAAATGTTGAGTCTAAAAGTTCATTCTTGACCTTGGAAACAGGAACTGGCAAAACAATCTCACCTCAAGGTCCATTTAGTGTCTGTTCTGGAGCTTTTGATCATATCATTAATTGCCATTATCATTAATTTTTCTGAGCACTTTAAAGACTTTCTCGTCCATATCGTCTCCAGTATAATTCTATTCTAACGTGAAGTGCGACTTTGACAACAACCTACAGTAAATATTCCTTAAAAAATGTTCCTCACCTGCGGTATCAAATGTGAGAGTGTTATTATAAGCAGAGTTGATCAAGAAGTGGTGGGAGGTGACACAAAACTCCCCGCAGCCGTACTCATCGCTGCCGTGACCCGTGATGACGGCGTACAGCTCCACCTGAAAACAAACACACACAGCCGCTCAGACGCCACTGTGACACAGACAGAGACAGGAAGGACTACAAATGTTTGGTCATCAGCGTCTCATCTGTTGCCTTTTTGGTCGACGCCGGGACGGAGAATTTGATCGGATGGAATTGCTTGTTGTAGTTTTTGTCGAAGGTTCCCCCGTTGTACAGTGATGTCACTCTGAAGGGGTGGAGCTCGTCTCCGCCGTTACCTGCGATACGACAGAGTGACGGAAAAATGTTCACATGATAGTTACAAACAATAAATGAAATAAATGTCATCAACGGCAACTGTTTTGATGTCATTTTATAGAAAAAAAACAAAGTCGTATCCTTGGAAACCAACAATTTTGGTGATGAAGTAGTGTTTTTCACCATGAACCAAACGGATAAATCAGTTTATCACAGAAATAATTTTAATTTATAATGAAAATAAATATTAGTTGCACTACAACATGCAAAACATAATAATACATTTTCAAACTACTAATTAAATTGTTCCAGTTATTTTATACTTGTGTTGTTATACAATTATTTTATAATAATATTAAATAATGAAATGATTAAATAGTCTATCATGTGCTTGTGAAGCTTCTAAAATAATATTTCTGTTCAGATCAGACTTTCATCTCATATCTGGCTTCATGTGTGGTGTCACACACGGATCAGATGACGCAAAAACATTTCTATGATGTTCAAGTTTGTTGTGAATTTTGGAGAACATTTAACAAGTAAACACGTACATTTTGTTTTTTGTGAGTGAAAACAGTGAGAACAAGTCAAGCATTGTCAGAACTGGGTGGCCGAACAGCCAAACTCAATTATCAGAATAACAACTTTATAAAATCTACAGCACATGACAGCAACTGGTTTCTAATCATAACCGACAGGCTTCGGTTCATTCCTTCTGTGCCATAATCATACAAACAAGGTTGAAGTATTTCCTGGTGTTTAGCACCAGGAAATACTTCAACCTTGTTTGTATGATTGTAGCTTTGTCATCATTTCTAGAGGATCTCTTCCCGTAACCATCGACAGACAAATTGTTCCTTCCTGCTGAGAGATCCCTGTTCTCTCTGCTTTTGAAAGATGCTCCAGTGAGAGAAAATGAACAATAAATGCTCTGGGATGACATTATTATTTCAGTCGTACCTCTTCATTCTCACAGTAGGACAGTTCGGATTGGTGCACCCGGAGTTTCTCCTTAATATTATCTTGTATTGTTCATTACGACGTGTGATGAACTGGTGTTGAGAATTTTGTTGAGAATATGTGAAACACTTGATTGCTCTGATTGATAAAACAAGATTATACTTCACTTTGATGCTGATTTAAAATAGAAATGTGAGGCTCGTTCTCTTTTTTTCTGCTGTATTGACTTTTTTGTGACATCGCTGTAATGTGTCGAATCAAATTATGAACTTAGTGAATCATAACGCCGCTAATCAGTGCAACGATCCTACCTGCTGAGGGTTGATTATCTGTATAAACTCCTCTATAATGGCACATATTATTTTATATTGATTGTAATATCAAGAACCAGATGGCAAAGTCTGTTTTTGGCGATGAAGTGCCTGAAAAATCGAGGTATTTTGTTTCATTGAGACAAAAAAAAACTCTGTAAATCTAATTATTCAGTCCAGTGCCCTGTTCTTCAAATGTGGCTTAACGAATTCAGGCTAACATGATCAGCACTCATATGACTGGCTAATTGCTGATCATGCGATTACAGTTACATGAGGTAGATGTGTGTGTGTATGTGTGTGTGTGTGAATCCTCCCAGCATGCACTGGGGCAACAAACTCATGGACATACTGTAAATCTGATTTTATGTGTGTTCCTGTATTGTTACTGCTGTTGTTTTGTTTCTACATTGTGCTAAACAATATTCTACTTTCATCACTGATAAATGATTAGATATTATCACTTTTTTTTAGTGTGTAAACTCATCATGTATAAATCATAATTATATCAACAGTCAGACATTTGTATCTGAAAATGAGTTCATGTTTGAGCTTCACCCTTAAACATCTTGGTTGTGATCCAGCTAACTGTCATTAAATCTGCACTTCAGCAGGTTTGGGCTTAAGGACTTGTTGCTATGACAACCAGATGAATTTTAAGAATAGCTTCGAACAACCAAAAACATGTCAATCATCAACCTTCTAATCTGGATACCTCTGTTATATTATAACATTGTCCGCTATGGTGACAACACTCAGAGATATTAAAGGGACAGACACACATGGGCATTAACGACAAAATCTGTTGTTAATTATGAACTTATTTTGTGCCCCAAGTTATACTTTTTTTGGTTTATTTCCTACTGTATGTAACTTAAGTTGTGAGAAGAAAAAGATGGTATATTTTTGTTATCTGCGTGCCAAATAAAAGATCTTTTTTGATTATTATGTTTTGCATGTTCGACATATACATTTAAATATAACAATGAATAAATATAATAGTAAAAAAAGTGAAAAAGACTAAAGAAAAATCTCTGACTTGACAGATTTCTATCCTCTCTCAGTATATCGGTCCTGTACACCACAGACAGCGGAGTGAATAAATGTTCAGTCATCACAGTTGATACCTGTCTGATTCCTGAGGTTGAATCTCAGGTTGAGGGAGACGATCCACGGCTTCGCCCAAGGCGCCGTCTTCATGGTGAAGGTGCATTTGTTGCTGTCCAGCAGGGGGATGAGAGGGGACACGTCTGTCAGCCAGCGCCCGGTACCTCTACGGAAACAACACACACGACACAGACACATCAGCTAAAATACAACGGTGAAGCTTATAACCAGAGAGGCGCATTTACATTTAAATCCTTTTTAATATGACCTGTAAAAAAAACAGGCTCTGCAACATGGTTGTGTTTTATTCCACCATATTACTACCATACATTCATTAGCTTGATCACCTCGTGTACTTGTGCCATCAGTGAGTGTTTTTACATCACCCTCTTACCTGTGGAAGGCGGTGATCCATCGGCCCAGCTCCATGTTGCAGTACGGACTGAGGTGATCGCAGCAGACGAACAGCTGCACCGTGTGATCCCACGGAGCGCAGGACCAGTCTCCCCTGCCGGGACACGACAGGGACGCGTCCAGCTCCAGTGTGTTAAAGTCCAACAAGCCTGCAGAGAGACATGATGTCCAGATGTTAGTATCACTGAGATGCTGCTGAACACGGCTGGCGTCCTGATTAATTCCCTGTATGCTGCGTTACTGGATGTTCTGCTATTTAGGGAGAAAATTCACACTCTGATGCAGGACTCCCTGAACTCTCCGTGCTAATGTTGTTTTGCAGAACAGGGTAATGAGTGCCTTGAATAGAGGAATCTGATGAAATGATGAGTATATTATCAGGGTTAAATCTGTTTCCTGTTCATCTCGTACTACAGCTACACTGAAAAGAGTCTGTAAAACCTTCTTTCTTTGCACATTTATTGTTTTCCTGCTATTGAAAAAGTATCGTTGGACACTTTTCCTTGAAGAGCCCCAGATAATTTAATCCACCTGGACGTCAGTGGAAAGTTAAAGTCAGTTTTGGCAGCTGCTCCATTAGGACATCAAAAAAGCTTTTTTTGAATGTCAATTAAAACTGCATCCATATCTCACACATATTGAAGTTACCTAGCGGCAGGTCGACTGTAGCCACGGCTCCTTTGTCCCCCTGCATTTGGACTTTGTCAAAGACAGAAACAACTTTGGCAGGACTTTGAAGTTTGGTCCAGAGATCCGCGTAGAAATCAAACCTGAGACAGAGACAAAGTCACAGATAAACTTTGTAAACTTTGTTTTTAATTTGTCATGCTGCAGTTTTACATCTGCATCTTTTATCACAGTGAAAAAGTGATACAAATGATACTAAACTTGATATTCTGTAGCATCAGACAATGTAAGATTCATAGATAAAAGGGACTTTTTCTGAAAATCTAATTGTTGTTTGTACGGTTTTTGGCTTTACATTGATATTTGCCTACAGTTCATAGTTCCACTATCTTAACAGACATTCAGTGTTGGACTTCCCCTCCGTACTTCCCTTCAGGGAATCCCCGACACCATCCTGAGTGCTGGTCTATGGCACTTGTAGACTTAAGGATCACATCTTACCAAGAATATACTGTGAACATTTACCGAGAGCCAAAGAGAAGTGAAAAAGGGAACAACAGAAATGAAGCAGTGTTGTTGTTTATCATAACACACACTGAGTTACCAGTTGATTAGATACACCTGCACAATATAATACAATCCAGAACAACAACCCTGCAGCAGATCGATCTTTGTAAAGCTTAAAATGTTCAGTCTTGGTTAGATGGCAGCCCCACCAGACCTCCGTCTCTGTTCTCACCACTGTGCCTGCCAGTTGAAGAAGCTGAACGTGGGGTAGAGGAAGCATCCCATCTCAGCCAGCGCTCCCTCTCGGTCTACACTGATGAAGAAGTTTGGTGACGGAGTGGTCTGGAAGGACACGTTCACCATCTGCCCAGACCTACAGAGAAAAACACCATAATGAGATGGGAAACATGAAAACAGGCCACGTTTTTATAAAGTGCAGTGCAAAACTCAGAGATCATCGTGTTCTTAATGGGCTTAAATCCTTAAATTTCCCCAGATCATCTGTTCTTTGAAGACTGATGCAATTTCAGGCAATAATATTGTTGCTCTGCAGCGGTTATGTAATATTTTGGAAACAATCTCTAACTTTTAAAGAGGACAGTTAATCTGCTGTATATCTGTGGATCATAAAGCATCAGAGCGAGGAGGCTCTTAATCCTTCTTGTGAGCCGGTCTTACCGGAGCGCCTGGGCGACCGAAGGCTCCAGGTGCACCATGGCAGCGGGGATGCCCAGCGGCGTGTAACATTCACTCCCGACGCAGTTCATGTCCTGGATCGGGTTACCGGCGAGGGCATAGACGAGGACACCGGAGGCATTGGATTTGACCATGCTATGCACCTGGTGGGAGACGCAGCAACGAACGGGGATCAATTAAAGTCAATTCTGCCTGATTCCAAACACAGAATAGAAACTCAAACTCATTTATTCCATTTGATTTGGTTTTATTGTAATTGTCTGATTTTACTGCCTAATTGTAGTGCTTTAAATCTTCTTTAAAAGCACATTTATCATCACTATTATTATTATTAATCAGCTGATTACTCTTTAGATTAATAGTTATAGTCTATAAAGTCAGTGTTTTTGCTTGATAAATGACTTTAATGGTTCATCAGTTACCAAAAGTGAGATCAAAATCCTCTCATTGATGGGAGTCGGGAGCGTTTTGAACAGAACGATGACCAAGATTTATAAAACTGTCACAGTTTCCACACTTTTAAACTGTGCTAAAGATAATTTATTATTCGAAGGTTATATAACTTGATATGTAGTTGAATTAAATTCTGCCAAATCAACTTTAAGTTAGTCAACAAAACTAAAGTCATTTATCAAGCAAAAATTTCTTGTTTTTCAGTTGTACTTCAGACATTCACAGTGGACAGCAAAGCATCAACATACATGAGGTAGTATGTATATTATGCTTTCAGGATCTCACTTTCATTATGTTTCAGACAGCAGTCAAGGTATCAAAAAAAGCTCTAAAAACAACTGAGAAAAATACAAATAAATGAAGTAATTAAAATAATGAAATAAGTCTCACTGATATGAGAAACATTCAGAGAAGTTCTCATTGTCGATATCAGATCTGAATAATCTTTGAGCCACTTCTCCAGGTTGAAACAGTTTCAAATGCATTTCTGACATTTTATAGACTAAAACATTAAATCGATTAACTTTTTAACATCCACCAGGTCGCCAGCGACCCGCTTAAGCCAGTTGTAAGCGGCAGCATCACGCAGTAATGAGTCAAAGCAGTTGGCACAATTTGGCCAATTGGAGATGAGTGGAGAGGTTCAGAGACACCAGTGACACCACAAACTAAAAACTCCCATAAGGTTAGGCCTCGAGGTCTGGGATTTTATACAGGTTGACGAGATGTAGAAGGTTTATGGTGTTCTGCATAGTTCTGGCATAAAGCATGTCTTAATGATTGTTATTCAAATATGACTCATTATAGACAAGGACCAAAAACACTTTTTTGAGCCTTATTTGAACTGATGTAATGTTGTTTGTGTTTTAGCCACATGCTAAACAAACACATTTCCAGAAACTAGAAGATGTCACGTGTCAAATGAAACCTAATACCTGCATCATGACCTTACAGTTCTTCTGTTATAAGCTTTTCCATTTGGGTGTGCCAAATAGGCGAAATTCTATGAAAAGGGCGGATGTTAAGAGGTTAACCGACCATCAACAGAATATCAACAGATTAATAGATAATAAACATACAGGATGTGGTAGTTGCAGCCCTTAAAACATGACTGTGTTATGTGTGTAAATTACAGTCAATTCTACCACATGTCAGGGAGATAAAGGGACTTTTATAAAGACTATCTGTAGTTTCCACATTTAACGATTACTCTTTTAAACAAATAAGCAGAAGCACAGATGTGCAGTCGAGCTGATCCTTTTGATAAAGGTCAGTTATTATTAGTTGTTGGTGTCATTTTATATGAAGTGAGATTAACAGGTTTAAAAGTAAATCCTAGCAGGATATTATTTAGCTAAACCTCAAGGATACCATTACCTTTGCACTACCTGCACTCCCAACACCTCAAATCCTTTTGCACTATAACTTAAATATTACATTTATTTTGCACAGATTATAATAAACTTGTGGGTATATTTGTTTGTATATATGTAACTGTATATTCTTTGTATATATAATATAGTTTCCCTTTTTAATTTCTTTTTTAGTGCCTCTTTTTATAGACTTTGTTCTATTTTTATTGAATTGTCAGACCAGTGAAAACAGGAAGTAGTGATCAGAGCAAGAAGCAACACACTTTATTATTACCAGAGATGTGAACAGACCTTAGTGAAGAAGGAGCAGTTGCCCTCAGACACCCAGGCCACAGCACCCGACACCGAGGGAGACGCATTGCACCCGTCTCCTGCGTCGATCAGCTGATACGACTTGTGATCCCAGTGCCCCATGAGCCAATCATATCTGGCATCCAGTCTCTTGATAATCACAGGCATCTTCCATCCTGCCGCAAGAAAAAAGGATCTTTACGAAAGAAAATCACAGAGAGTTTCCTGAACAAAATCTTGTCTAGTGGGGCTTTAATGTGACTGATTCTGCCTTGATACAGTATATTTTGGTGAAGAAGTGTTACTTTGCAAGTTCAACTGATGGAAGTAGAGCTGTATCGATTAGTTGCTGACCGTTTTAATTAATCGCCAACTATTTTCAGAATCGATTAATCTTTTTGAATAGTTTTTTTAAGAAGAAAATTTCCAAATTTTCTGATTCCAGCTTCTCAAATGTCGATATTTTCTGGCTCCTTTAGTTCTCTATGACAGTAAACTGAATATCTTTGGGTTGTAGGCTGTTAATCAGGACAAAACAAGACATTTGAGGACGTCACTTTGGGTTTTGGGAAACAATTATCAACATTTTTTAACATTTTCTGACATTTTATGGACCAAACAACTACTCGAGAAAATAATCGACAGATTAATCGATGACCAAAATAATCATAAGTTGCAGCCCTAAATGAAAGTCACAGAGCTCATACTTTACATCTGTTTCTCTTACCCTTCGAGGTGAAAACAGCCTGAGAGAAGCCACAGTTGTGTCCTATGCAGCTCCAGTAGTAAAGCACGCTGGGGATCCAGTTACCCAGAGCGAAGAGCGGCACCGGAGAGAAGTGCAGCCTGGACAGAACCTCCTTCTTACTGCAGAAAAGTGCAGCGTGGTTAATTAAGCAATAAGTGACAACAAGCTGTGGTTTATAGTGGTTTTAGAACAGCTAAGGGGCTTGTTAGGCATCTAAAACCTCATCAGCTGTTCTCACATCACTGTAAACTGCAGCCTCATGGAGCTTATTGCTTTTATAAAAGTTACTACATATAGGCAAGGTTTCATAAAATAAACACAGCAACAAAAAATGCAATAATTTATTGATAAATGAGCATTCTTCTGCCGAAGCAATGTAGTTCTTCAGCAACATTTAGCAGATTGGTTGCCGACAAACACTCAGACGCAATGGAAAGCTAATCAGGCTCGTCAGGCATGTTTAAAGATCGGGGTGATTATTAACATTTATCTGGATTATCTCCACTGATTGTGCAGTTGTTGAAGTAGCCTGGTTTAGCCAGATGTTTCTCAGCACACAGTGTTTAATGGTCCCAGTTTCGTTTCTTGACTTTTCCATCTTTTCAATTTCTCTCATTCATTTCAACGTGTCTCCTTTCTTTTTTTAAATCTTCCTCCTCTTTCCTGTTCATCTCGTCCACGTTTAGCCCACCCAGTACATCAAAATTCACAACAAAATCTGACATTTTGAAACAGTTTGTACAGGTGACCGACTGGCGCAGTAATACTGAAACTGTGATGCGGTATTTTATAACGGCTTCGAACGCGGCTCATCAATCATCAATCAAGAACCGGAACCGTCCGTTTTATAAATGTAGTTTGTCAACAGCGTGAGACGACTGTTTTGAAGCATTTTGGACATTTTTGATATACATCTACATTTGACTGCTGGACCCAAATTTTGGAGGTTTTTGATTTGGTTTGGTGTTAAATCTCAATCAGTTTAACTGTAGATTCACTGTAAATACCCTCAAACTTGTAAATGTAACAAATACATTCATTGAGAAATGTCTGGCACTAGTTTAGTTCAGTATGATCAGGCTCTCACACTGCAGGAAATCTGATGAAAGATGTCAGCTGTAGATAAAATAATGCCGTTATACTTGGAAAAGGATTTTGGTTCTGACTCTGATGAACCATAACAAACAAAACTTCCTCTTTCTCACTGTGGTTTTTCTATGTTTGGTTTTTGCCGTTAAGGGTGTTGAGACTGTTCCTCTTTGATATGTTAGAAGCTTATTTGGCCTTTTTAGGACTCTGTTTGTTTGCTCCTGTTGCTTTTAAAACTCATATTTACTCACAGAACTCATATGCTGAATGTTTTTTATTGTATTTAATACTCTGAATTCCCACTTGTGTATGAAAAGTGCTATAAAAGTCTATAAAACCCCCTGATGTATTGTCAACATTTTTTAAACTTCTTATTTCTTGGTTTTACCTGTTTTTATTAGTTTTTATTTATTGTTATCACTTATTGTTTTTACTGCTATTGTGCGTTACTTTTTCTAACTGATATTTCTTTTTTTATGCTGAGTCGGTCTTTGTCACGCTGCGAGCCGAGCCTCCTGCGCTGGACAGTAAAGACTGAACTGAGCTTCTGTTTCACAGCTAATGTGCCGTTTCCATTGTTTGTTTGTTTTGCATTCCTGCCCATTATGCCCATGTTTATGTTTTGAATCTGTGCGCTTTTGTTTGTTAGTTTGTTTTCATGGTGAATATGTGGAGAAAATGTGTCATGTGTAGTTCGTAACTTATTATGATCGATCTTTGCAGCGGAAACTTGAATTGATTAGTTTACAGTCTGTCATGTTGCTGAAGATCTACTGTTTGATTGTGTGTCACCACTGAACTATTGGCTTTAAAGGATATATTGTGTGGATAATGTAACAAGTTACTTTATAAGATCCATTAGTAGTGCTAACAAGAAAGAAAAGGAGGGAAATTTGAACATCTTCAGTTCCGTGACAACTGGAAAAACCATCTGCTGGGGAAGATCATGTGATATGATCAAAAGCTCCAGAACAGCTGCTAATAGACCTTGTGGTGAGACTATGCAAACTCCTTATTAGTTGTAGGTTGTAATATTTATTTGGTAATATATCAACACTTTGCCTACGGTATATTTTACATTTTAAAGGACAGGTTCACAATTTTTCAAGTGTGTCTTAAAACAACAGTCAGGTGTCCATTTGAACATCGCTGTAATCATTCCATCTGTTCATACTGGCGATTAAAAGATCCCCTTCAAATGCGCTTTTAATGTAGATGATGGAGGCCAAAATCCACAGTGTATCCACACAATCATTTAGTGCAAAAATGTATTTAAAAGTTTATCTGAAGCTTATATGAGGCTTCAGCAGTCTGAGTTACTCATATCAAGTGGATATCTGATACATTTACAGTCTTTTTAGCATCAAATTCCCTCTTTGTGTTTCCTTGCACAGTGTTTCCTTATTGAGCTGTGGTGGAAGGATAGTAACAAAAAGAGGAACTTTAGCACTAAAAAGACTGTAACGTTGAAAGATATCTACTTGATTTGACTCATTTGGACGCTGAAGCTTCATATTAGCTTCAAATAAACTTTTAAATACATTTTTGCACAGAAGGAGGACTGTAGATTTTGTCCCCAATCACTTACACTTTAAGTGCATTATGAAGGGATCTTCTAATGGTCAGTATGAACAGGAGGAATGATTACAGCAAGAAAAACATGTTTCAATGTTCATTTGGGCTCTTGACTGTTGTTTTACGTTGTATTATGAACTCGTCCTTTAAAGCAGGGGTCTCTCTCTGCTCACCTGTGCGTGACGGCGGCCCTTTGCACCTGTTCCCGCATCCAGAGAGCATCACTGACAGCAGAGTCGTCTTGGGAAAGGAAGAGCACATGTGTGCTGTCGGGCAGGTCCTGAACTAGACTGGACAGGGACGACTCCGAGCTCCACATGCACTCCAGAAACCCTGACTTGTTGGTGAAGGCGTGAATTACCAGAGATCCCTTCAAATTACCGGGCTGGTAGATAAACTCCCCATCCAGAGTTGGGACCCTGAACGCGCCCGCGACGTCTCCCGGCTCAGGCCCGACGGCATTTGCCCTATGGGTGGTTTTGCTGGACCTCAAGCTGAACGTGTTGCGTTTGGACTCCCAGACCACATCATCCTCGGCCAGTGTCATCCGCCGCATCGGTCTCTGTTCGGCTGCACTCACGTGAACTGTCACAACAACAAGGAACCACAACAGCGAAGACTTTGAACGTAGCAAAGCCATTTTCCCGCTGACGGCGAGTGACCGTGAACTCACCACAAGCAGCAAAATCCGAGCATTTATTAAACGCCTTTTATGTTGATTAAAAGGTCACAACACTGCAAGGCTTTCTGACTAAATGCGTTTACCGACTTCCTAATCTTCACCTCAAGGTATTTGAGTTGGAGGCGGGCCGTACTGTCGGCTACGGCGACGCCAGTGGGACAGAAAGCATTAAAAAGCCAACCTGTAGTCTGGTTTTGGTTTCGGTTCCTCTGTCTATCAACAGCAGTGGTGGAAAAAGTATTCAGATCATTTATTTAAGTAAAAGTATCGAACGATGTAAAAAACAAAAAACAAAAAAAACTCTATTACAAGTAAAAGTCCTGCATAAAAAAATCCTAATTAAGTAAAAGTACATAAGTATTATGAGCTTGATGTAGTTAAAGTATTGCAGTAAAAGTAGTGGTTTGGTCCCTCTGACTGATATATTATTATATATGACATCATTAGATTATTAATAGTGAAGCATCAGTGTTAGAGCAGCATGTTACTGTTGTAGCTGCTGGAGGTGGAGCTAGTTTCAACTACTTTATGTACAGTTAGCTAGTTTAGTCCAGTGGTTCCCAACCTAGGGGGTCGGGCCTCTCCAAAGGGTCACCAGATAAATCTGAGGAGTTGTGAGATGATTAATGGGAGATGAAAGAAGAAAAAACAAAGTTCTGATACACAAATCTGTTTTCAGTTTATCGGCCTCTCATAATCGGCAGAATTCGCCAATGCCGATATTTCATTTTAGAGCTTTTATCGGCCAATACCGATGGCGTGCCGATAATATCGTGCATCCCTAGTTACAACCTTACTGAAGAACTTATTAGGCCTAAATACAATTTTGAGAACTTATCACTTGTATAATTTTCTCCTCGTTCTTTACATTCTGAATGGGACATAATGTCAGTTTTGCTCTTGGGTTGAGTGATTTGCTCTGACATTTTAAAGATAATTTGGATATTTTGGACATTTTGGATAATAAATTGTGTCTGACATGGTTTTTCCACAAAAAAAGTTCAATCACATCCTTACAAATCCTTAAAACGTCATCTACTCTTTCTCCCTCATTGAAAAGTCCAGAATCTATGAAGATGCAAATATTTCACACTTCAAAACATGTCTCCTACAAGTCCATATGTGTACTGGAGGCTTTAAGTTTCCACATCACACTTGTATAAGTTGCATACTGGACCCCAGTTGGCTCCAAAATTGTTGTGATGTCACAAATCATGCTCATAAGTACATTAAACTCAGATTTTCTGTGACCAAAGAGAAACTTTCTTCTTTAAACAGATGAAAACAACCAAACTCTGGACATAGATCATTCTGGTCAGTGAAGCTCAAATATCCAACTGAAGGAACGAGCAGAAAAACACATTGTTGACTGGAGACAGTTAAAGTCCTAACTGTCTATGCAGAGTTGGTTTATCACCCTGTACAGCGACCACATATCCTCTAGCATTTTGAGCCATATAGTGCCCATCACAGTATTTCAGAAACTCAAAGTCCAATGTGACCTTTCCATGAACCAAGCGCATTAAGGTCATAATAATTTTCACATAATTATAAAAGCAACAGTCAACAAATGTATCTCTGTGACTCACACAGGATAGGCTAATCACATCATCCACTCCAGCTGTGCGTAAAGGCACTATGAACGCGAAAGGTGCGTTAAAGGACCCCCCCATGGCACATCATCAGAGAAGACTCGCCGTTGTTGTCTGTATCAGCATTTAAAAACTAATCCAGCAGTGAGGTGCACCTGCACGCAGATTAGTTTTAATCCAGACTAAAAAGATCCAGTCTGTATTTTTGTGTGGAGGCATTTGGGTGAAATTACGCAAAGGCTGCAATGGAGATAATTAAACTCGTTTTGATAGTTGTCCTTCTTCTAACAAATGTTTTCTGTCAAGATATGGATGCTGAGAACTGGAGAGAAACCATCAGAGAGGTAAGACTTTTCAGACATTTGTAAATTATTGTTTTTTCCCCATTCATGAATAACGTATTTTTAGGCACCTGGTGTTTCTCCAAAGATGAAAAGATGGAAAAGTCTTTAAACTCAGAACAACTGGACAATCTTTTACGCTATCAGCTCTTGCTAAAATGAGATTATTTACTCCCAATACATTTGTCTTTAAGATAATCACGCAGTACTTCTTTGCGCTTTCTCTTTCACACAAGAACAAATGGCCAGACTCTGAACTAATTCAAGGTATAGTAATGAGAATGAACAGAAAACCAGGACCACGCCGATATCTCGGGCTCTCGGGGAAGAAAGACTCTGGTGAGGGTCTCTGATGCCTTTTTAAATGAGTAAATATATGAAAGGAACACAGATTACTCATTGTATTTCTTTCCTCCCAAACAGCAAAGACGCGTGCAGCACGTAAACGTAAGTATTATTTGCGAGACTTCAGCATTAAAATGTCAATTCCTGCACTTCATAATTAAGCAGCGGTGACGAATGTCTCATTTAAACAAAAGTTTCATCCCCCAGGGCATAAATTTCAAACCTTTGTGGGTCTGATGGGTAAAAGGAGCTTTGATGATCAAGGTAGGACACTTCCAGCAGTGACATTAAATATACTGAAGGGACATTTCAGCGGGAATCTGCCTGGTAACAGCTGATTTCATCCCTGCAGGAGCCCTGTGAGCTGCACAGAAGACTGAGGATCCAAGTTTCTCCTTTCAGATTGACTACTAAAGGTTTTATTTGGTTTGTCTGTCATTGTTTCATAAGAGTTGTGACACTACCGCCAATGCTGATAACATTTGGTCAAACAGTGCCATCTAGTGGTGAAAAAACATGCATTACAGTTTTAACAGTAATATTGTAATTATATTAAATAATGTGTTAAATCACCACCTCACAATGAGTGTCAAGTTTCCATAATAAACCCACCTCACTCCTCAATATCATCACAGGTTTATTAAGTGACTTTGTACAATACAAATGAAAAATAAAATTAAAAATACAGAGATGGAGTACATAGCCAAAGCAAAATGTGGTGTTGACTCTTCATTTCTCACTGATCGCAGTGACAGAAATATTGTTGTTGGGTTTGTTTAGGTTGTTTTTTTTGTTTTTTTTCTGCGTCCAGGATCACTGTTATATATGAAAGTATATTTTTTTTATAAACAGTGGACGCTGCTCTTGAGTCTCTGAGGATTTTCTAAACATACAAAAGAAGTTATTACTTCAGCTGGCTCGGTATATATAAAAATAAACTAAAGTGAAATATAACACTTATGACATTATAAATGGTGGTCCAAGGCTAGTGGAGATAGCTAAATACAGAGGAAAACGAAAGCGTTACGTTTCAGAAATAAGAAGCTTTAGCCATTATTTGAATCTATAAAAAGGCCCAAGGTGCATTTTATTGATTTTTCTTACTTTCAGGTTTTTCTGTTGACACCGTTTCTTTTTTTTTAGGCTGTTGCACTGATAGGAGGCAGGTTAAAAGGTTTACTGGGTACACTCAAAACAAAACAGAAAGGATTAGTTAATGCCTTGTCTTCTTCTTCTTGCTTCGATACATGATGGAAGATCAGGTTAATGTTCAAATACTCTTACTGTCTTTCCTGTAAACAAATACAATTCACCAGAACTTGATTGTACAACAGTCAGACACATCAGTCATTTAAAAGCAACCTTGGGAGGAAAAGAGAGCAGCAGGTGGGGGCGGGGACAGTATTCAGTAATAACAACAACAATAATAATAATAATAATATAATAATAACATCAATAATAATTAAAATAATAATATGGGTTTGGCCTTTTCTAAAATGGGGTTACTTTTTTTTTCTGTTGTTAAGGTAAACACATTCTTTGATGATGATGAGTCCCGAAGCAGCGAGGGGGCTCTGTGGTGGCGGTTCTGACTGTACATGCAGACCCCCCCTCCACCCCGCCCCCCCACACATACCCACATATACCCCCAGTACTCCCTCTAGTGGCTGGGAGCAGGAACACAGCTGTGCTGGCAGACAGAGCAGGAGGAGGAGGAGGAGAGGAGGAGGAAGAGAGGGGAAGGAGGAGAGGGGGAGGGAGGCAGAAAGGGGAAAGATGATGGGATGGGGTGGGATGGGGTGGGGGTGTCAGTGCCACACGCTGGTGTCCTGACCGGCAACGTTGGCAAACAAAATTAACTTGAGTTGGGGTGGTCCTGCCGACTGTCTTTTAAAAGATCTTGCCTTTCTTTTTGTTTTTCTCCAGAGTCCTGCAGGAGAGGAAACACACACACAATCAGTGACTTCATTTAAATCAGCTGTTCAATCAGCTCTACAAACATCACTTTGTACATTTAATGAATTACACTATTAAGTTGATGCATTGATATGCTGTATTCCTACATATACAGTATATAGCTTGTGACCCCTAAAACAAGACGTCTACGACCAGTTCAGTACAGAGTGATTCTTCTTCCTAGTTTGAATCTGAATAATTTTGGAAGGCCTGAAGTGGTAAAATTATCCAGAAGTTTAGAGAAATATCTGAAGTAATAAATTAAATTTTGTGATCATCTCACGACCTGCAGCGTGAGTGTAACTGGTCTACAGGCATGCAACTGATTTTATCTTCAGAATGAGTTAATCAAAGAATGATTCTTAATTTGTTTGTCTATGAAAGAAGTCTAAATTAAAAACACATGTCCATCACAAAATACCAGAGCAATAAACTGATCTCTCTTTGATGCAGTGATTTTGTTTTGGACTGGTGTTACATATCTGTTATTTTGTCCACACTCTGTTGCTGATAACTAATCAAGATTTAAAGGTTGTGCTCAATCCAGATCTGTCAGCCTCATTTTCAATGTAAAATGAAACATTCTCCTACAAATGGGTCAGACGGGATGGATGGATTATTTACCCTCCACTGACATGAGCGACTTTTGATCTACAGTAGCGGTCAAAAGTTTGGACAAACGTTCGGTGTGCCCAAACTTTTTTGCTACTACTATGTAAACCCATTAGTGCGTGAACTTGTGCATATTCTAAAAGCTTAAACGCACACACTTGGGTTTATTAAAACAGACAGCTGAACCATAAAAAGAGTAACGAGTGACGGTGAGAGTCGGTGGTACCTGGAGGCCTCCAGTTTCTGCTGCTCCAGGCGCTGCTGGGCCTCCCAGTTTGCTCTCTCATCCTCAAACATGCGTCTCTTCTCCTCCAGCTCCTTATGCTGAGCTTCCAGGTTCTTCTTCATCTGCTCATGACGTCGCTGAAGCTACAGAGACACCAGATGGAGGAAGACGTCAGTAATTATACTCAAAAGCACCGGTCGAAAAACTGAACACAGCACATAAACTGCAAAACATGTGAACTACGGAGCTTTTTATACAACACAATACTCTCTACAGTTATAATGAATGCAGAGAGAAACCTTTAAACAGACGATATTGTAAGAGGCTCACTGAGCTGTAATACTTCCAAGCTTAAAAACAAATGAAGATTATGGAAAATGCATGAACAGACTGTTTTGTTTTTTTACCTCAAGAGAAATAACATTGCAAATTATCATTAAATTCACATGAAAGTATGATTAATGTTACATTTATTTATCTTAAGCTTCAATTCTGGCTTTGACTTGATCTTCCATCTTTTATATTTTTATGTTTAATTTAAATTGTCCCAGATCAGCATGCTGTACAAGAAACAAACAAGTCATTTTAATTATTGATACATCTATAATTGTTCTGCTTCTACACACTTTATGTAACAAGGAACTTCTTTCATATCTTCAATGTTTCCCTTATCTGAATATATTTCGTAATGTACATGCTGTGATGCAATTTCATTTTGCTGCAATAATCTAAACTCATGGAAATAGGAACAAAGGATTACTTGTATCCCTTACAGGCAGTGCTACAGTCGGTAGCTCACATACACACACACACGCTCTTTTATTTAAATAAACAATTTCAGAGACATAAAACAGACGCGCACAAAAGCGGGAACTGACAAACACAACCTTCATTTAGACACTCACACTTGTAACTGCTGAAACATGTCTGCACAAGAGGAAGGAATGAGCCCAGACGGCGATGAGTAACTTCACCAGGGCATGACCTGTGATATTTATTAACCCAGGTGTGTGTGTGTGTGTGTGTGTGTGTGTGTGTGTGTGTGTGTGTGTGTGTGTGTGTTTTTTTTTACCTCTGCTTCAGAGTCTTTGAGCTTCTGCACTTTCTCCTTGACTTTCATCTCAAACACCTGCTCCATCTCCATCTCCATCTTCTTCATTTTAGTCACGTGCTCTCGCCTCTCCTCCTCCATCTGGGCCAGAGGACTCCTGTACGGAGAGAAACGCACAAAAACACACACACACACAGATTTAGACAAGCACTAGCACTGGTTTACTCATCAATAAGGAACAGTAATGCCACCTATTGTTAGCGTTGTCACGATAGCAGTATCAACATTAATAATAACTACTTAATTTAGTTTAACAAGCTGACAAATTTCACCCAGTTTGTTCTGCAAACTGAAATCCATGTCAGCATCTGCTCTTGAGGTCATGCACATTGGAATACTTTACAGGAGAGAAAAAAAAGATGACAGAAGGAAAAGGAGGAGGAGGAGGAGTAGGAGGAGAAGAACAGAAAGAGCCGGATTCTGGTTTTAAAGAGGGGAAGTCAGGTCAAACACCTGAAAACATGCCAACTGGATCCCAGTCCATTTAAACTGGCAGATTTCTTTCTCTTCCAGAGTCATCAGAAGACAAGAAACTGACTTTAAAACCATTGTTGAAGACAAGTTTGATGTTTTTACTTTGTTTGTCTTGAATTGTATCGTGACAACATTACAAGCCCTCGTTTCCCCCCCGGGAATACGACAATGTCGGGGTTCAGGAGGAAAACAGACAGGAAGAGGTTCAGTTTTTAGGAATGACGGGATCCGACAAGGCTGTGACAGGAACAGGAAACCTCAAACAACCGTTTAAACATCTCTGAGAACCAGGAGGAGGACCCGAAAGCTAATGCAAAAGGAACCTGTGAACACTGACAGGTGGAGTGCAGGTGGCGGGTTAAATGTTAGTAAAGCTAACACCGGGATGTTTCGTTGCAGTATAAGTGAGCAGAGACCCGTCATGAAATGAAATATGCGGAGAGGTTACCTGTGATTATGAGGGATATGTTGGAGGAGTGATGCCTGATTTATCCTCATTTTTTGTGCTCAGGAAGGAACAAGAGGAAACTATACAATCTTTAAACCACATTATGCCATAAATTTTGGGTTTATGTTTGTCTGAGACGTCATTTTTTAGTATATTTCTAGGTCTCCTGATATAAAAGTTGTAGGGTTAGGCTTTGTAGTAATCCTTTAACCATTTTAGGGTAAATACACAGCAATTTGTTACTAATAAAGTGAGGCTAACAGACAAGGAAGTACTTGATAATATCTGAAGAAAGTAGGAGGAAAGCCATATAGAGAGGCTAGGTGTGATGATAAGACTTAATAGTTTTATACTTATTATAACAGATGAGTGACAGGAACTTAACTTAAAGTGGACTGCTTTCATTTTAACATGATTGTGTATCTCATAAATGCTGGTAACCTCTCCGAACACTTCATGTGCAGGTCTCCGATATCAATCCAAGCAGGGCTACTAGCAGCGGCAGGTGAAAAGCAGCGAATATGAATATACCAGTGGAGGGAAAAAAACAAAGTTAAGCCTTCAAATAAGATACATAAGGAGGTGTGGCAATTCACAGTTTTCCTCCCGCTGCTGCTCCTGGAAACTTCTGCTAACAGGGTGGGGGGGCGGGGCGGGGAAGTTGAAGGGGAAAGCAGAGTCTAGTCAACAGGAGAGGAGAGATGACGCAGCCAAAAGAGGTTGAACAGAGGAAGGATACAGAGAATGAACATCTGAAACAAGGGGCTGAAAAATAAGTGAACGAAAACAACAAAAAAAAGAGACCACTTACATTCCTTCAACTGTGTCAAGTCTAAAAAATAAAAACACATACAACCAAACACACACACAAACACACGCACGCACGCACACACACACACACACACACACAGCATGCGATGATGAGGTCATGCACTGAAATGAAACTACAGTCCGTGTTGTGTGATTCATACTACTTTACGCTGCAAATGGAAAAAAAAAAAAAGAAAGCGTGGAAAAAATAACAATGTGGGCTTTGTGAGCTGGGTGTCAAATACATTAGCAGCTGCACGTTAGCATCAGCGGTGTGAGGCTTCTGCTCGGCTGAAGAGCTGGAACTTTAGTTTAGTGTATTAGCCGGCTGTTTGTGACTACGTGAGTGAGGAAGCAGCATGGTGCTTTGAATTACGCTTTGCATATTTGTGTGCAAAGTAGTCCGGCGAGGGGCTACGACTTTGAGTGCTTGAGTGTGCGAGCAGGAGACCAACTGGACAAATGAATGAAATAATGAACCTTCAACTCGCTTTTATCCGGTTGCTTTGAATCTAAATACATGATTAAGATAAGAGCAAGTAATGTGAAAACACCTGCGATCACTTTCTACAGGCCACGTGTCAGTCGTGTTGCTTTATGAATGAATCCTACTCAGATTAACACAATATTTAAAGCCCACAAAACACATTTTATCAAACATATATGAAATGAGACAACACATGTAGTTTTAACTACTTATTTGCAACATCTGTACCTGTAAAAATTTGGTGACAGTAATGGACAGTAATATCCCACACTTTCATAGGCTTGTAAATTAGCTTAATAACCTAGAGACTGATGTGGGTAACCAGCAAGTTCCTCTTCTGTTCAATTCTCAATCTTAATAATCAAGACAGTTGGTGAACAGCACGATTTCAAAGCAGACTTGACCTGCCTGTTTTCACTACAACCACTGTCTCCAGTGTTCAGAGTCCAGGACTTACTTGGTGGACAGTTGTCCTTTAGCCCTGTTGTTGTCCACTCCGTTGTAGGTGACAGCAGCCAGCTTCCTGCTGCGGTAATTTTCATAATGGACGTTGTTTGTCACGTCCTTCAGGTCCTGCATGTGAGTTCTGGGGAAGGACGAACATAGAATTTGAATTATTTTAAAATGCTCTCTGAGTAACGCTAAAAACACAGTCAAACAATAATATGAATCAACCCTTTCATAGATAAAACACTTTCTACTATCAAAGACTCTGCACTGCTTTCCTCAGAAACCACTTAAACAGCCTTTTATCAACTGGCTGTTTGACTGAAGTATTTATTTAGTGTACTTGATATAGATTCCTTATCCTTGTTGTATTTTTAGTACCTGATGAGCATATCCCTGAGGATGGTGAAGTCGCAGTGGTCACTGTTTTCAACTAGGAGGGAAAAAACAAGAAGTCAGTCTTTATACTTAATATATTAGCAAATTATCAGAATAAAAAACATGTAATCTTGTTTGTATCCTGGACACCAAACACCAGAAACACTTTCACTGTGATGCATTTAACACTGTACGACAACGACGAATGCTGTCCGGCCATGATGTTTGGAGACGCTCGTACATGTTGGATAAGTACACAACACTCTTATCTTTATTATACTTGGGGTTGAAGTCCTTTATTGTTTTTATCAGCTGCCCAGATTAGTTTAGATAATGAACTTCTTTGTTTCTTTAATTGCATGTGTGTGTGGTGATATTCAACTAACTTATCATTCATACCTTCTGCAACCCCCCAGGGGTATTGTCTCCCTCTGACCCTCTTGCCGTTCACCTCGATGATGGTGTTGCTTCCTACCACAGCTAGCGGCAACTTGTCCTGGCAAAAGAAGAACATTTGGTATAAGTTAACACAAGTGTATGAGTCTAGTTTTATAACAAATGAGCTCACTGCTGTAATATGATATGTGGATCCGGCAGGTGACACACAGTACCTTGATCTTCTTCACCAGCCTGTTCTCTTCTTCGTCATCCGTCTCGGGGAACTCGTAGATCTTGATTTTGTGCTCTTGGATTTCCCGCATGATCTAGAAAGAAAAGAGGAGAACTTTTAGCGACTTCTGGTAGATACTAAACAGGTACCACCATAGTCTGATGTTGAGCAAGCAAGCAATTTAATCTAAATCAATTCTTGCTTTAAAGCTGAAGTATATGATGCTTTCAGTTGAGACATCATCATATGATTCTGTATGTGCTGTCACATAATGGTACATTTCTGTGGTCACATGCTCTCCATACTCTGCTGTTCAGGAATGTTGATTTGGCTTTTTGAGTCACATCTGTAAAGCTGATGACAAATTCATAGTTTATTACTTCAGTACAACAACTTAAAAACGTGAAACTAGATGCAACACAATGTTTACTGTAGTTTAAATGTGCATCATGTTGCAGCTTTCAGTGATAATATAGTGACTTCATACTGAGTTTTTAACGTAGACATGCCCTTTTGTTTGTCATCTTTTTCTCATCTCTGTTTTAAAAATGGTGATTTTAATGTTACTTGATGCTTTCCTCATTTAAAATCACTTGATCTCAACTCAAAGTTCAGTATGTCCCACAAAAGCAAAGAGGAAAATGCTAGTTTTTTAACATCTATCCTGTGTACTTTACAGAAAAACCTTCCACAGTGCAGGACATACTGACCATTGTTGTACAAACAGCTGTAAAAACCAAAGAAGGTGTTTTTTTTTTGTACTTTTAACTTGGCTTTGCTTCGTGACGCACAGCGTTGCCATTGTACCGAAGACCACAACAAGAAAAAAGCCTTCAGGATACTTTTTCTGCTGTAGTATGCAGCTGTGGAAACCACTGACCTGCTTCTTGAACTGTTGGCATTCCTCTGGGGTGAGGGTGTCTGCTTTGGCGATCAGCGGGATGACATTGACTTTCTCATGCAACCGTTTCATGAACTCGATGTCCAAGGGCTTCAATCTGCAGAGAGATAAAGACACAGTTTTACTGTTAAACTGTATTGGATTAATCTGTACCTAGTTTTGATACTTTAAAAACTGTACCAGCTGTACCAACAGTTGTGGTGTTTAGTCCTGTGTTACAACAGGAGGAAATAGGATAGTTTGGGGTTGACTGCCTGTCGGATTTAAGTATAGCTAGTGTCATTAGCTCTTCCTTAGACAGCTAAAGGATAAGTGGAGCTACACCAAATATAGAAATGTATCAGCAACGCTTGACTGATGTTTGTTATGTCTAAGAAAATGACCTTGTAGTCGTGAGAAAGCGCAGCTATTCTTGGCTGTTTTTTGAGCTGGATAAGTAACATGACGTGACTTGAGTTTCAGTTTCTGTGTTATACGTCTTATTTTTCATATAAAATATAATCTCATCTTCATTTGATTCTCTTAAGGCACAGTGGAAACATCCTGAAATCTGCCCTGAAGCAGAATTTGTTTTTAGTGGGTAGAGTGGGATGCATTTTTGTCATGTAGCCAACAGCCATGCAGGTCAATACACAACGCAGTGCTGCACTGACGCTCTTAAGAAAACCTGAATCCAACGGCTGATAGTGACTCCTTCTCTATCTATCAGATTAAAAGAGGAAGAATACATCGAAGATCAGTATTAACAGGCAACATAATTAATGGTGTTGCATACACAACGTTTATGATAACCTTTTATGATAAACCAGATGGTAAATAGAGACAGTTGATCTGTGGAGAAGTCACTAAAACATCAGCGTGCCCTTTGTACTGCAGTAATTACACTGACAGTTCATTGCTGAATGTTGGATGATATTAATATTTCACCGATGTATTGTATCAGTAACATCTAAGTCAAAAGGATACTAATAAATTATGTATTAAGTACGATAAAAAACAAACATGAAGGTCTGGCGTTTTTCCCTACTTTGACCTAAACTGACCACAGGAACGTGCTGTTGTTAAGCTACAACGGGGAAAACCCAAAAACATCAACCGTCATGTGATTCAGTACCCATCAGGCTCAGCTAAACAATGTCTTCACTCAGAAGGAAGTGATATCAACCCTAAAAAAAGCACATAATTTCCCAAATTGTCACATTTAGTTAGAAAACAAAAATCTAGCCAACATGAACTCATTTTTTTAACAATGAGCAACGTGTAGTAAAACCACAAGAAACAGAACAGAACAAATACAGTGTTTCATAATATATATCAACAGATATTCAGTATATTATTATCGAAAGGTTAAAATTCAAAATGTGCTGTATCAGATCTGAAATTCTCTACACAGCGATGCTGACTTCTCGCCATCTTGTTCTGGTTTTTTGCTCCTTATTCACAATAAGCAATAAAATCTTTACTTGCTGTTTGGACATGCATTTTTGTTTTTAAATATATTACATTTTGATGATCTTCTCTTATGTATGTAATTGTTTTCTTTCTTTCTTTTTTTGTGTGTATTGAGACAACATGTGTCTTTACACACAAAATAAACTTACTGCCTAATCAGGGTCATATGAAATCCATTTTAAATTTTTTCCAGATTCGGTTTTATTTTTTCCCCCCCAAAATTCCCTGTTTTCTGTTTTGATTTCTCTGAATTCTGGGCTTTATGATTTAAGGACATTTTGTCATCAGAAAGAGTGTCTAATCGTGTGGTAATGGATAAATAAAAACCATAAATCACAGCTAAACACAGTAGAGACTTTCAGCATAGTGTTTTTTTTTTCTGTTCATTTGGCTTGGACACTGTGCCTTAGTCTTATTATGGTTGGGAAAACCCTGACTTTTATAAATTGCATCCACATTTTGGCAAATTAACGATGTTCCACATTTTACATTTGATTCCAGTTTTATTATCAAATTCTGCGATTCCGTCTGTGCTTTCCATGGAAATCACAGGGCCCTACCTGATGTTCACAATGTCCCAACAATAAGCTCTTTTATTGGGGTTCAACCACAGTTTTGGAAAGGGCCGTGATTATTGATTTAATGGAGAATGGATGTGGGTGATTATTTTCCTTAATGAGTCATCCCTCCTCCACCACCAACGCTGTAGGAAAACCAGTCACCATAGTTCGACTGTGAGCTCAATATCCAGATTGTCTCTCGGTGATGGAGGTCATTGTGCTGCTGTGTGAGAGCAGTCGGCTGGTGTTACGAGGGGATGTGTGTGTGTGTCTGTGTTTGTCTGAGAACATATGCTGCCCATCCACAAGGCTAAAAAGTACTCCTTGTCCGGGTACAGAGGACAAGCTTGCACAAACACAATGTCGCATAAAGGTCGGACATACTAAAAAAAAAAAGGAGAAGAAAAATGAGGACAAAGAGGAGGACAGAGATTTCTTCTTCTTGTTGTTTACAGTAAGTCAACAGCATTAAGGGCATGTCAGTACACCGTGTGCATTTGCACACTTGCAAACTGAGCAGCTCTACACAGCAGACACAAACAACACTATCCAGACCTACAACGCCAAACAGCAAATACTCCCATTTACTCCATTATGCTCCAGTATATTTTTAAAACATCAAGAGCCTTGGCCAGGAGCAAGCTTTCATATTAATATAAATTTAAAGGGGGATGTATTATATGTCTGATGTCTATCTTAAAGATGGTCAAAGTTCCAAAACTTGAGGTGAATGTATGTAAAAATGTTCCCTGCAAGACAAAAACCAGGGCTTCAGCCTGCTCTCAATGTTTTGTTTGCAATGTTTTTTTTTTAAAAACTTTCCCGACAAGATGACATCAGCTTGACGTACATGCCTGTAAGGGGTCATCAGTTCTGTAATCTTTGTTGCTAAGGCTGTTCATGTTGTCCATTCTCAAAATCCAGAGCTGATTTTGGCTTGAACATGAACGGATGTATTTGACAAGTTGCCATTTTGTGTAAAGAACGGGAAAAAGAAGTGAAATCTTAGTAATTTTGTTTGTTTATGTTGCCTAACCAGTTAGAAAAGAGTGGGTTCATCAGAAGGGAGGCTTAAAGAGACAGGAGCTAAAACGACCTGTTTCAGACAGAGGCTGAACTGAGGAGCTGCATAAAAAGACCAGTATAAGATAAATAAGAAGTTTTATGAACTGTAAATCATGCAAAGATATTCCAGTAGAATCCCAGACTTAAAATATGGACTTGGAAATGTGAATGATATGTCTCCTTTAAACCCATACTTGTATTTAAATATGTTATTCATCAAATACTAGCAACAGGAAATAAGTGCTTGAAGCCTCTTTTTTTCTCACTTTCACAACTCCCACACGTTTTGCTCTTTGACTGAATTCCAAAAAAGACTCGTACACTTCTTGTGAGAAAAGCAGATGAGCACATCAGAGCTGTCGTGTACCTATAGAAGAACCTGGTGGCTCGTGAATAATAAACATTACCATCAAAATTCCACACAGTCATCTCTTTTGAAACATTTAACGATCTGTATCACCTGATGGGAATTTTGCCAACATCCTCCCCTCCCCCCCTTCCCCTTTTACAAGCCTTCGAGTTTAAACTCTTATTTTTACAAGACGAGACTCACTCTCACATTATCGTTTACAGCAGTGGCCAGGGGGGAGTAGTTGTAGGAGTAAAACAACACACATTTACCACACACAGTCAGGAGCTGCCCAGCATGACCACAGCTCGGTGCTGTTGACCACTGAGCTGTTCCTGAGGCAGTTGACGGATCAGCACCTTGCTGAAAATACTAAGGGAGGAAAAGCTTTACTTGCTATCCTTCTCTAGACTTTCCAGACAGTTCAGGGATCCCAACCAGCAACTTTCCCTTCCAGTCACAAACCTGCCCTCTGACCTTTTGGGCACTGTCGACCCCCTCATTTCCCTTCTTTTTTAAACTCATTTCCTCTCACTGTTCACTCTTCCAACCTTTTCCTTTCTTGAGTCATATTTAGAGTCCTTACTTCCATCCTCTTTCTTTGTATTGATCAAGGCGGTGACATTTAAGAGCTTGAGTCCCACTGAGACAGCACCGTACTAACTACACAATCGCTGTGGCATGCTCCTAATAAAAGTGCCCACAAAAAAAGGTTGGGTTTTTTTTTTTGTCTTTATATGCATTTGTCTCCCAGACTCACCCGTGTCCCGAGGGGGCTATGAAGTACAGGCAGCAGTGGATTCGGCTGTCAGGCATCTGTCTTCTATTCACCCGCGATTCTGAGTTCAGGTAGTCTTCAAACTTGCTGTCTATGTGGTCGATGATTGGCTGCCAGCTGCACGACACAAAACAAAGCTTCCATTAAGATAAAGATGCAGAAAGACCGCTGAATGACGAGAGGTGAACGGTTAGCTTTAGGCCTCGGTAGATGTTTTGGAATTCTGAATGAAGCAATATTATCTGTGCTGAGATGAAGCGGGGGGGGGGGGGGGGGATACTTACCAGTTGCTGTTGTCGACAGCATCTCCGAACCCTGGGGTGTCAACTATTGTGAGCAGCAGTTGGACACCGCCTTCCTTTATTAAAACTTTGGACTGCTCCACCTGACACAGGAGAAAGAATGACAGGCAGTGTTTCAGTACTTTTAGCTGCAAACCTCTGAAACCAAAACATTTTAATTAGCAACACAGCATAAATTTAAAAATGAAAAACACAACATGGAAGGAGGGGTGTAAAATCAATATCACAGTAAGCTAACAGCATCATATGTTTCACATAGAAAACATCTGACGCTAGCAGCATGTAGCAACACGCCGTCTCACACTATGCTATTAGGTAACTATGCTGAGAAACCAGAAAAAGCACACAAGCATCTGGAGATAGCGATGCTGTCAGTCAAGAGCCAGACAGATAAAGCTCAGCACTTGAGGCACTTAAGATTCAGGACAACTTTGTGTAATTAGGGAAAATGAAGATAAGGGCGTTTATGGCAGGAGCTGACAGCGAGTCTGGCTTGTTTAAACCATGTGGAGATATTTACCGCATATCTTCCAAGAGTCAATCAAAGCTCATCATTGTGAAAAGTATTTTATCAAATTAAATCAGCTGTTCAGGGAGCCACAACAATTTTATAAAAATCCAAAAATAACAATAAATCTTCCCATCTTATCTGAGAGCTTTCTCACAAAACCCCCATAATTCTCATCCTCTTATTATATCCAAATGGCCAACTAAATCAGCTGGCATCAAGTATGATGAGTTAAGAAGGATTTCAATAAAGCTGGTTCTCTAGAATCGTAACACTTTCAATCACAATATAATGATCATGTTATGTTGATTGTATTAAATTATGTATTTGTTATGTTTGTTAGAGTTTCAGCAGTTGCTGTGACTTAACCGACAAACCGCTAAGTTTAACATCACTGTATTTATCTTAAAAGACTCTGCGGCAGCTGATCTGCTTGGCAGCTACATGACTGAGAACACATGAAAACAAACTGATAATTAAGTGGGCATATATATGTCAGTGACACAGATGTGCTGTGAGACCGTACAGAATCTCTATCTGTTGGTTATGCGGCCACAATCTGGTCACATTTTAAAATAAGACTTCAAAATGATGGTTTGGATGCCTGCCGAAGCTGTTTGTAGGGTAGAGAATCTTCCCAGTCGTAGTCAAAATGTAACAGCGTTGAACTGTGCAGTTTTTAAAGCTCTGCTACTTTGTCTAGTTAGCGCAGTATCTAAAAAAGATTAGTGCCTGTGTGTGATTTTAACTCGTTTTGCTAAAATGTACCTGTACAGTCTTTTTGATTCGATGTGAAGGTCCAGGATACTCTGATGAATACAGGTCCGTTAGGAACAGAGAGTTGATCAATGTGGATTTTCCCAACCCTGACTCACCTGGAAAAAAGCAAAATGAGACGACAAATCAATATTTCCGCACCAATTGTGACTTGCATGGTTAGAAATTCAGCCTGTCTGTAAAAGCATTGCATTACTTGAGATAAAAAACTGAAAATGTATATTACAAAACTTATGTATGCCAAACAAATGTATGCCAACCCCCTCTGTATTCTACACACACACACACAAAGATCACAGTTGACATCCTGAAGACAATCAAAGGTCATGTATCTATCCAGAGACGACACTGACATTTGCTCAAGACATTAAACCATTTGGGTTAACAGTAAAAAGGCAAAGGAAACAACACAGACAATGACTCATGTTATGTACCACTGAATGGCTGTGTGGTCCGGGAGGCTTCTCAAGCTTGGTTGGCCATTGTGTGCCTGGTTTCCAAGCTCCCAATGAAAAGGATCATTAGTGGAAATGACCACTGGCACTGCCTGTCTTGGCTGATGGCCACAAGTCAATATTTAACGAGCCACTATTTACACCAGAGCTACAGTCAAAGGCTAATGTGAGGAGCTCGCACTGTAGCGTTTGTTTATTGCACGTTTTATGCATGGCGTGTAACTGCGTTCTGGGTATGCGCTTGTTAAATATGAAGTGATGACAGGCCGAGTGAAAAAGAGCTGCTCTGCAATGTGTGAACTGAACAGGTTGTCGGGTCATGTGTTTCGTGAGGCACGGACAGACGTGCCAGTCGCTGGTGGTAATACCAGTCCCATCTCCTTCCTTCCCTTCCTCCATCTTTCATCCTCCTTTCCTCTTTCACACCACACTAGTGACGCATTCCGTTGCACAGCGGGGACATGTGGGCTCACAGCTCATCAGAGCCAAGAAAAGCTGAATATTGTGTGTCCGTGCAAGAGGGTGATACCATAAAAACAATGGCAAGCATTTAACTACGAACAAGCCCGGAGGACCTTCTCTACTTTCCTTGTTGCTTGATACAATGCCATTTTTTCTTTTCTGTAATCATTCCCAAAATGAAGCTATTTGTTGCAAGCACAGTGAAACATTCACAGGGCTTAGCGGACCGCTTGATCACAACCCAGAAATTTATTTATTTTTTTTAAAAGGGACACTGCAAGAGAATAGAAGCAGGCAAAATCCAAGTGCCTTGTTATGATGCTGTTGTCATGTAAGTGACTAATAATAGCAATGAAGACACAGCTCACTACAATGTATGGAAATTTATCAGCAGTACTGTAAGCAAAAATCCTACTAAGTGTTGTGAACGCAACGGGAGATGCGCTATTCTTAGAGGCATGCCGGGTACAAATTCTGTTGGTCCCACCACAGGAAATGGTTTTGACCCGAGGAAACATTTTCCCTCCAAACAGGGACTGATCAGCTGAGGAGGATCTTGGCCCGGTGACAACCACCACATCCAACAGTTTTAAAAGAATGTCTGCATTTTTGATTCGCTGAGCGCAGCTCTAGATAAATCCAACCCGAATGTTTGTGGGTTGGGAGACAGTGTCAAGGACCTGAAGTCAATATTAATTCAAATAACAGCAATACAATGGTCTCCTCTTCTCTGACTCAGCAATTAACACTACAAAGCTGGGGGCATGTCCCTTGCATATATATGGCTGCACACACACACACACCGTCTCTCTCTCTCAACAACAAACCACAATGAAGAATTTAAAAATGCCAAGCGCAATGAATACAATGAAATGATTCAAATAAAACAAGGGCAAACTGAGAGCTGAGCAGCTTGTGTTCTTACCCACGACCATCAGGGTGAACTCAAAGCCCCTCTTGACAGACTTCCTGTACACTTGGTTGGGGAGGCTTGCAAAGCCAACATATCCTTCCAGATTCTTTTGCTGCTGTAGGACAGAAAAGAAATACAAAACGTCAAAACCATAAAGAAATCTAATCTTGCGTCATCGCTTTAGCTGAAAATCTTAAATGAAAAGTTTTAATCGCCCACTTCCCACGCTGCTTAAACATAAATCCCAACCCAAATATCTAACCGCCGGAACCCTAATGTTCCCAATGTTGCTCTGAAATCTTGCCTCAAGTGGATTAAAAGGTAGATTTTAAAAAATTCCAACAATATTTGGCAACTTGAAATAATATCCTGCTTTCAGTGAATATAAAATCACATTTACACTGAGTGAAATATTCAAATGGATATATGTGTTGTGAGCATCATGTCATACATCTTAATTGTGATTAAGCATGATAAAGGTGGTACTGGAGACCTTATGATTGTGACTAAAATGTAAAATGACATTCTGCAGGGATGAACTTGCAACAGGTTCCATCATCCTCATCATCAGGTTGAAGAAATTAATCTTACTTCAGACATAAGGATTATTTCAATACTTACAGCTGTTTTATGCAGGTCAGTGTGATGCGATCCCAATGTACAGGAAAGGCCAGCGTTTCCAGGGTCAGAAAGCAAAGGGAGAGGGCACAAAAATAAAAAAAGCAACACAGAATCAATCTCAGGCCATTTGACAAACAAACCATTCTGTCTCCAGAATCTGTTTCCAAAGCAGTAAAGCCTGGGGCAAAATGATTCATGATCTGCGCAACTGTAACAACACAGACATTTGACCAGTGTTGTACATATTCCGCTCCACTTGTTCCTTTAATGTCAGTTGCACTTTAAAGCAAGGCCCTTTCAGTGTTGCAGCTTTCTTTCAGCTTTACGCCTGTGGCGAGGAGAGGATTTCTGCCTCTCACGCTGGAGCATCTCCTGCCTACAGCAGCCCACATGTCTTCTGAGATACGCTATCAATTAATATTACTTAATATGCTGATTTACTCGCAGGATGTACGGTTTAATCTGAGCAACGTCCCACTGCTTCACTGTTTAATCTTACTGTGACTTTGCAAGTTGGTTTCCCGACAAACCACATTCATCTTTTATCACAACCGAGAAAAACTGACAACTGTCATATTAAAATGACAACTGTCTGTTTCCTTTTCCGGCGGTGCCTGACAGGTCTGCTAAAGGAAGTGGTGGATGACTAAATTACCGTTTGATTCGTGCAAATTTTACAATGGTTGTCCTGAACAGAACACCAATTTTATGACTTCGGTTCCAGCACAGTATTCTGATTTAGAGGTCACAGTCTGAGGCCAATGACCTTAAAAGTCAAAACATGAACTCTGAGGTACTAGATCCACTGTAATCCAGATTAGATGGCAGTCGTGCCCTCCTTATGCCTTATCGTGACACATCCTCCAGGTTTGGCTTTGATTGTCTAACGTAGCTACTCCAACCATAGCAGTATAATCAAACTATTGATCACACATATACATATACATATATGCAGCCTCATCTCTGGCACACAAACGACAGAGAGTGATATTTCTCCACGTATTTTCAGAATCAGATATTTATTGACCAAGTATGTTTACGCACACCGGGGATTTGACTCCGTTTTAGTAGCTCTCAATGTACTTAAACTGAATAACAACACAACAATCTTCAGAAATATACGCAGGCAATGACTATATACAGGTGAAACCGTTTCTGTGACCTGTAAACAGAATACAAATAGTGCAAAGGCGTAAAGAGTACGAGGAGTGCTGAGATAAATATTCAATGGTAAATTAGTGGTTGAAGCAATTTGAAAAGGTCTCCATAGACAAACTGAATATCTAGCCGAAGTGACTATATTCTGCTTAATTTGGTACTATTTAACGTATACAAAGAGGGTGTAACAGCCAAATATAAAGCATTGCATGCCGTTTCCCTCGGTTCAAACAAGTTAGCGTTAACGTGAGCTGTTTAATCCAACATACGACACTAAGTTAGCTTAGTTAGTCACACTGCTGGTACTTATAGGGAAGCTTTACAAAACAGTTGAATGTAACCCCAACAGGAGTGTTAACGTAGTTTCTTAGGTAAGCTTATAACGCACACAGAAACGTTTACAGTTTGCTAAAGAGCTAAAGACAGGAAGTGACACTCCCGTTAGGTTAGGCTGCCTGCTAACAGCTAGCGAGCTAGCTGCCCATCCACGACTGGGCGTTGGTTGCTCAGACAACTGCAGAAGCTAAATAGCGGCAAAGCCAAAAATGTTCAAATAGTGGATCCAGCGCGAACACAAATCATCACAGTTGCCGTTTAACAACACCGTTTTCTGAATATGTTGTGACAGTAGCTGAGAGCAGCGGTCTCACCCATAACGTTGACGCTCCCTGCCGCCTCAAAAACCGATCATTCACAAGCCGACATTCCCCTCCTCGCTGCTTCTACTTGAGCTGCGCACTATGAGGCACGTAACGCCTCCCGTGCCTAACGGAACTACGCCGAACGAATTGCGTAAATCGTACGTGAATCTGAAAGGGAGGGAACACTCGCGATAATGTGCAATTCCTTTGAGTCCCGGTGTGTTCTCGCGATAACTAGACGTTCGCGCAAGGAGACTTTTGGAGCAATTTTCATCAGAACATCCTAAACTAATTACAGCCAGTGGTGGAAAAAGTATTCAGATCATTTACTTAAAGATCCCTTCCAGATGTATATAAAATACTCTGGCTTGAATAATAATTTGTATTTGATATGGTCTTTCCCACAAAAAGGTTCAAATTATCTCGTTCAAATCCTTAAAATTATATCTACTCCTTTTACCATATTAAAAATTCTAGAAAAACCCCACTTAAGTAAAAGTACATAAATATTAGCAACAAAATGTAGTTATAGTATTAATGTAAAATCACTGATTTTGTCCTACTGACTGATATGTTATTATATATGACATCATTAGATTATTAATACTGAAGCATCAGTGTTAGAGCAGCATGTTACTGTTGTAGCTGCTGGAAGTGGAGCTAGTTTGAACTACTTTATATACAGTTAGCTAGTTTAGTCCAGTGGTTCCCAACCTAGGGGTCGGGCCCTTTCAAGGGGTCACTAGATAAATCTGAGGGGTCATGAGATGATTAATGGGAGAGGAAAGAAGAAAAAACAAAGTTCTGAATCTGTTTCACTTTTTAGACTTTTTCTCTAGTCTTTGGATCATTTGAACATTTATTGAAATGAAACCATGTGAGAAGTTTAGATGGAAAAATCATTATTTGGTGGAGCTGTTAATAACTCATAGACATCGGACATGTGACCCAGACTACACACTGCTTTTTGTAAGACGTCAAAAGCCAGAAAAGTTGGAAACCATCTTCTTTCATCTTTAACAATGTGTTGTATTTTAAAAGCTTGTTATATTAACCATTGTGTCAAATATTCATCTGAAAAGTAACTGAAGCTGTAAAATAAATGTAGTGGAGTAGAAAGTACAATATTTTCCTCTGAAATGTAGTGGAGTGGAAGAATAAAGTACAAATACCTCAAAATTGTACTTAAGTAGAGTACTTGAGTAAATGTACTTAGTTACTTTCCACCAATGATCTGATTACACCTCCTACTCTGTCATCAGGGTCGTAAATTTTAATAAAATGATTATAAGAAGTTTACTTAAATAAGTCATTTTACCAAACTAGTTCATAACTTCTTTGCTATTTTACTTTATTAGCTGTAGTTTATTTACAATATGAATGTGTGTGTGGCGTCAAGTTGTCCAACGACATTCCAATGTCACAACAGCGTCTGTTGTATCCATGGCAACAAGGACCGTCTAATACCGCCCGCTTTGATTGGTTGAAAATGCGGTGAGTTTGAGCGTTGTTTCTGCTCATTTGTTCATTTCGGGGCGTCTGCTGTGTCAAGAATAACAAAGATGTCGCTTATATGTATATAAATTATACAGGCTATAGCTATGACTAAGGATATTTAATGAGGAAATGTGTCCAGCAACCCAAATCAACTACTGCTAATTTGCGATGCTGGAGAAAGGGTAAGAAACTTTGACTTGTCTTTTTGAAACTGCAAGTTAACATAGAAAACCAGCTCAAACTAAAATAGTCTAAGCTATCCTAGCTAGCTGTGTTTTCACTGCTGGATTTTGAAGTGCCTGCATAAGACAGGCTAAATGCAGTAGTGGAAGAAGTATTCAGATCCTTAAGAGAAGAACCAATACAGCAATGTAAAAATACTCCATTACAAGTAAAAGTCCTGCATGGAAAATATTACTTAAGTTTAAGTATTAGTAGCAAAATGTAGTTAAAATATTGCAGTAAAAGTAGTGGTTTGGACCCTCTGACTGATATATTATTATATATGACATCATTAGATTATTAATACTTAAGCATCAGTGTTAGAGCAGCATGTTACTGTTGTAGCTGCTGGAGGTGGAGCTAGTTATACAGTTAGCTAGTTTAGTACGGTGTTTCCCAACCTAGGGGTCAGGCCCCTTCAAAGGGTCACCAGATGAATTTGAGGGGTCATGAGATGATTAATGGGAGATGAAAGAAGAAAAAACAAAGTTCTGAATCTGTTTCAGTTTTTAGACTTTTTCTCTAATCTTTGGATCATTTGAACATTTATTGAAATGAAACCATGTGAGAAGTTTAGAGGGAAAAATCACTATTTGGAGCTGTTATCAACTCATAGACATCTGAAATGTGACCCCGACTACACACTGCTTTTTGTAAGATGTCAAAAGCCAAAAAGGTTGGAAACCACTGGTTTCATCTTTAACAATCTGTTGTATTTTAAAAGCTTGTTATATTACCCATTGTGTCAAATCTTCATCTGAAAAGTTACTGACGTTGTCAAATAAATGTAGTGGAGTAGAAAGTACAATATTTCCCTCTGAAATGTAGTGGAGTGGAAGTATAAAGTAGCATCAAATGGAAATACTTAAGTACCTCAAAACTGTACTTAAGAACAGTACCTAAAAATTTACTTAAATTTACACTGGCTAAAAGTCACTTTGTATCAAAAACATTTCAAGTTGATCCACAGGATACTCATGGAAACAAAGGGGTGCACTGAAAATGTCCAACCCAGTTAAAAAAGTGAGACAAGGAGAAAAATCGCCCCTGAAAACCACAGGAATCCAGAGCAAGTAAGCCGTGTTATTTCCTCACAGTTATTTAATAGCCTGTTACATAATTTAAAAATGTATTTCCTTGATATGACAAAAACTAATCAACTGATAAGCATGTTTTTTTTAGGGCATCTCATGATCTCAGGCGGCTTCAGTCCCTCCTCGCCAAAAGCGGCCCCAGACAAGAGGTGAAAAACAACAAATGACTCTGCTCTGAGGCAGTGTGTCTAGACATTTTGATAACGATACAAATCAGCTCATATTTCTTCAGGTCTGTGAATACACACTGAGGTATGAGACACCATGTGTTGCAGGTGGCAGCACTGAGTCACAGTAAAGCACGCAGCAGTGGAGCCAGCAGATCCCAAGGCCAGCGTCTACAAAAAGACACCAAAACACACAGGAGTGAGAACGACATCAGCAGTGAAGCATCTGAGCTGGAAAAATTCAGGTTTACCTTCCCAGGGAGTTTATAATCTTAGTATCTGTCATTTTTTGAGCTAAATCAGCTAAATTAATTCATAGGACCACAATACATAGTGAGTAAAGTTAAGTTCATCAAATTTGCTCCAACCATCTTGTGCAGCAAAGTGTGTAAGAACTGAATAATTGCACTGTGGACCCAAAAAGTCAACATTTACTTCATTATCTCCCATATTTCCACAATAATGAGCTTCCTACAGAGGCAGGCTGACTTTGTTGGGTGTATACGAGTATGTATATGTTATTAAGGCTGTGAAACATCTGAGAAATTTCAACACAAGTTCCCTATATGATATCTGTACTGACACACACAACAATGTTTCTTCTAAACCTTACTTTGAGAAATATAAATGTTAAAACGTTCTTTCATTTAACAAGAGAAGCCAAAGGTTTCAAATGTTAAATGTTGTCTAAAAACAAGCAGTTGTACAAGAACTTTAAGTAAAGTAAAATAGTCTGAAATTGACAGCTTTCAATACTCGGTGCAATATAGACACATTTTAGGTGTTACCAACAAGTACTGAGGTTAGATCCCTTGCCCTATATGTGACCAGAACATGCTGGCGCAGAAAATGTAGGCATGACTGAGCAAAATCTTGATCTCCTACACCCACAATGCAATTATTTGTCAGATTGTATTATATTGCACATGTTGTTTGTGATATCTTCTACATTTTGAAGATGTTAAGAGGGCCGATAGTTTTGGAGAAAGCAACAAAAGAGGTTAACTTGTTGTTTATTTAATGCTCCTATCGACTTCAGCAGAGTTTGTAAAGTAGAAATTGACTGAACTTGCATTAGATCAACCGTTTCTTCAAACAATCAAATCCTGTCTGTATTATTTTGGACCTTACTATAACAAGGCTATATCCATTTTTCAGCATAACATACAGAGACCAAAGATGTTTCAGCAGCCACCCACTGCACAAACTCTTCTCTGACATCCTTGCTTCTCTGGTCAAGAACCGACTCTGCAGGTAAAACACCTTGGATAACATTTATGCTCATGTCACACCGATGGCTCAAGTTACTAACAATGTTTCCTCCCTCTATAGTGAATGGATTGATCATGCACTGCCTGAGTCAGTCCTTAGAGTTCTGATCTGCCTGCGATTGCTGATCAGAGACCCCCACCATCAGGTGCAACTTGATTCTCCGTGAATCCTATTTTCATGTTTATTATACTGTATAAATACTTCCACATTTATTATATGAGTTCAACAAAAGATTCAAAACAATAACTGTCTCTTTTAACTGCTTCCTCTTTTAGAAACTCCTCCATCAGCTCCAAGGCATCAATTTACTTGCCAGGGTAAATGCTCGCATGGCTAAACAGGCTTTATCCATATATTTCTATTTTCCTCCTCATCCCTGCTCTGTATCTCTTTTAGTATATGGAGTCTGTCACTGCCATGTACATATCTTGTGGCGAACAGGCGTTTGCCGTGCAGAAGCTGGTCACAATGACCTGTGAGTAATCTAAAGCAACGTGATAGACAGACACTGATAACTGAAGTCTTGTGTACATCCTCATCAACGCTGGGTTTACCGATTGCTCCACAGACATGTTTCAGAAGCTGTCTGCTGTTGAAAATCAAAGAGGCTGGGTCATCGAGAGTGGCGCTCACAGGGTATGAGATAAGTTATGATAAGTTATCTGTGATTATGTGCTGTTTGTTTTCAAATCATATGTATGTCTAAGCCAAACGTAAAACCATATGAAGACATTACTGTGCACTGTACCAATGCACTACTCACTACATGTTGTATAGATAATGATGAATTTGTAGTGTAGAGCACTCTTACACCACACTTAAGCCAAAATTTGAAATTTACATCCAAAAACATTTCATAATCTAACTGGCTACTTGGAAATAGTCATGAACATTGATTTTCCCATGGGAATAAATCATTTAGATTTCAACAACCTCTCTTGTGGTGTCACCAACGTTACACATTTATCTCCATACTCTTGCTCTAAGAATAGTAAAACCATCATTATTGTTTCCCGTTTTCATATTTTGGATAGTGAACACCACAGCCTTTAGGCTCAACTAGTCAGGCTCTATTTTTAAACTTTGCAAATATTTACTTGTCAGTCAAACAGATGAAAAACATTAAGAACAGCACAAAGTCATGACATCCTTTTATGAGAATAGTGGATATTATTGTGTTGTCTGTGTTTCTCTGCACTGAATTATTGTCACTGATTTATCTGCATTCATTGTACTTTGTGGGAAAAGATCTAATTAAGTAAACACTTTCCAGACCCTGGTTAAGCTCTTATCCACAACAGATAGCAGCGTGCTACTGGGAGCCCTGCTGGCACTCACCACTTTGGCTGAGAGGTAAGAAAATACTTCATTTAAGGTATTAAATACATTTATAATACAATCTGTTGCGAATTATGTTTTTTCTGTAGCCCAGAATACAAGGAGGAGATTGGGGAGCTTCCAATAGTGGAGAACCTTCTAGTAATACTGCAGGAATATGACCTGCTGTCAAAGAGGTAAGTGACCACTTCTTGCTCTCATTTGAGACTGTGACTATTTAAATTACTTGGTTGAGGTGTTGTCAGTGTTAGATAAAATGTTGTGTCTACATTGTAATGACTAGTGCTGATAAAAGTTGACTCATCTTATCTCTTCTCTTATCTGCTGGGACACAAAAACATCGATCTTTCAGTTTCAGATATGCCGTTTAACATATGACCCTTTTTAGCAAACTAATAACAATCCTAATTAGCACAGTACTTTTTTTTAAGTTCAGCTAGAAAGGATTAATATGATTTAAAACAATAAATTAACATGAAAAACAATAATAAAAACATGGAAAGCAGCAGGAATCAATTAACGGTTGTAAGACAAAGACAATGTAAGAATGCTACTTTGGAAATGAGACCTCAAGATTAAAAAAAACATTTTTACTGGCAAACTAATTAAGTTTCTATAACCATCCCAAATGTCAAGTAATATTCATATAACCTTCATAACATGTGAGTTGAACTTGTTTGCTTCAGGATGAGTGCGGAGCTGCTGAGGCTCCTGTCCCCGGTGCGTCAGGTGAGGGATCAGGTGAGGGAGCTGGAGGGGCTGCCAGTGCTGCTGAGCCTCCTGCACGGCCAGCACCTGAAGCTGCTGTGGAGCATCGCCTGGGTGCTGGTCCAACTCTGCGAGGATCCCGACACCAGGACAGAGATCCGGAGCTGGGGGGTGGTGCAGCCGCTGCTCCGTCTGCTCAGCAGGTTGGTGAGACTGAGCGATAGTACAGTACCACAGTCAAAATTAAAACAGCCTCTCTATTCAACCAAAACCTTTTTACTTTTACAAACATTACCCATGTGTACTGTACATTTCCAGAAATTCTCTGGTCAGAGCTACAATGGGTTCTGTTCTGACCACACTGAAGTGATTTATGGTCTTGGAGGGATGCTTCAGTAATTTAGTATTGCATCTCGTTAAAGTTGGGGGACTCATAAGAGATACATTAAAAAAAAGAATGATCAGACCAACAGAGGCCAAGACATGCAGACTTTTAGTCTAGTATGGGTCAAACTCTGAAAACACTGGATCCTACATTTCCCATAAATGATAGTGTCTTTCATTAGACCCAGATGTCTGCAAGGTTATCTCAACTTGGGCTTGGGAGACTATAAACTGGGGCGTGGAATTTGAAAGATATTGGTGTTTCCCAGGCAGAGAGGGTCTGACAAAAACATGCTGTTAGTTGCATGATGAGAAATGTAGGATCCAGCGTTTTTTTGAACTTCACCCATATTAGATACTAAAAATCAGGATATCTCAGCTTCTGCAGCATCACTTTTGATCGATCTGTTTTTTAATCTGTCTCTTTTGAGTCCCCAAACTTTGTGCAAGGACAACACTAAATTGATGGAGTAGCTCTTAAAATAAAAAAAGAGTGTTTGTAAATTGTAAAGGGTTCAGATTTAGACTGCCTTATTCCACAAAATAGTTTCTGAGATTTCTTGCCTTCCAAACCAGCTTTCTGGCTTGTAATCTGTTTTGGAAAAGAATCTCTTTGCTCTTCTGAAACAAAACCTCTGACAGTGTTTTTCAACAGCTAATGATAGAGGACAGCACAACAACTAAGTAACCAGCATCACAAGAGAGTTCAGTTACAAAGCTTCACCCTCAGGCCAAAAACAAATGACAAATCCATGTTGCTATTTAACACCATGACATACCATGTATAAAATAACCCTTGCAGTGACAGGCAGTATGTCTCTGACCGCGCGTCAATCGAGACGCTCTCCAGCGCCAACGCAGCCGGCCGCATTCAGACAGAACACATCAGAGAGGAGCTCAGTCCACAGGAGGAGGTGGACAACACTACGGCCCTGCAGTCAGGTCAGGAGAATACACAACTATCGCGTACTACACAGGAAATTTTGCATTTTCTCGAGAGTTTTTACAGTGTATTTCTACTTGTGCTTACCACTGCACAATTCAGACAAATCCTCCCCCAGAGGAGTCTCAATCAGTAGCTGAGAATGTAAACAGTGTTTTCCTGAAGTGAGAATGCTGACCACTGAGACTTGGCTCACTGTATCTATCATTTTGGAGGCAATGGTTGTAAATTTTCTGTTTCTGGATGTCTAAAGACGCTCATTTTGTTATTAAACTGTTAACATTTTATTATTCAGCATAGCTTTTGCAGTAAGTATCTACAGAGAGATGTAAAATGTTCCAGCTCAAAAGCTTCGGGGTTTCCAGTCTTCCTTTCATGTTGTTAATGTTCACAGCTGTTGATTAGACTGAGACTAAAAGATTGCATGTATGAGTTCTTAAATTAAGTCATATCCCCTCCCTTCTAATCATTTTCCAGCCTGCTGTACAGCTCTGACCGAGCTTAGTCTGGATGACACATCTGCTCACCACATTGTGCAGGTAAGGAAAAGTCCCTAAAATACATATAGTCCAGATTTGTAGCAAATGACCACATGTGGATCATTTTGAACTTTGCGTCATTTTGACATTCTTTTCTTAGGAAAACGGGGTCTATATAATAGCAAAGTTGGTATTACCACAAAACTCTGGACCAAATGTCACATCGTTGCAGGTATACGGCTTCATATATGTATTTAAGTTACATTTGAGTATAAATTTAACTACCAGAAAATCACATATCTGTAAATCTGTTCACATGTTGGCAGTGCTATGCATTCCGGGCCCTGCGGTTTCTATTTAGTGTAGAAAGAAACAGACATCTGTTTAAGAGGTAAAGTTTAAAAAACACAGCATATTATTTTTAATATATTATATACATATAACTTTAAGTTCAAGCATGTATCATTTAAATGTAGCTAATGCTGGATATCTGTTTTGGTGTTGTTATTTCAGACTCTTTCCCACAGACCTCTTTGAGTTGTTTATTGATGTTGGCCATTATGTGCGGGACCTCACGGCCTATGAGGGACTTCGAACCAAAGTTTCGCTCTTCACTGTAAGGAAACAGGATCTAAATGGATTCATCTGTATATTCAGCTGCTTTTCATCAGTAAAATATGTATAATTGTGTTTTGGGATTAATAAGCAGGATAATTTATCTTGCACACTGATGTGGCGTTCTTGTAATGCAGGAGGAGGAACTGGACGGCCTGAGAGAGAGTATTGAGGCTGTGGACCAGAACCGGCCCGCCCTCAGAGTGATCAACGGTTACTCCATACTCGACCATCTAGGCACCGGAGCCTTTGGAAGCGTCTTCAAGGTGCAATGAACATCCTTAAAACTGGCAGCAACTGCATTCAGCAACATTGGTTTGGGTCAATTTTGCATCTTTGTGACCCTCATTCAAGAGTGGTTCACATCAAGAGTCAATGATTTCAATAAATATACCCAATGACAGGTCCGAAAGCAGAGTGGCCAGAATCTTCTGGCTCTGAAGGAGGTGAACCTCCACAACCCGGCCTTTGGCAAAGACAAGAAGTCCAGAGACAGTAACGTGGAGAAGATCATCTCTGAGCTCACGATCATCAAAGAACAGGCACAAAGTTTCAATTTTAATCTGATAACATAATAACATAATAGGTCCATATTTTGTGTAATTAATGTGTTTCTTGGTTCCTCTTCTCTAGATGACACACCCAAATATTGTTAAATATTACAAGACGTTTTTGGAAGGTAGCAGGATCATTATTTTTGCTGTTAATCACAAAACTATAAGATATTTTAGCACGGCTTGCACAACCCCCCCCCCCCCCCCTCAGATTTTATTAACCATAGTGAAACTGCTTATTTGAGGTGACAAGCTGTACATTGTGATGGAGCTGATCGAAGGAGTGCCGCTGGCTGAACATTTTAACTCTCTGAAGGAGAAGCAGCAGCAGTTCACTGAGGACAGATTATGGAATATATTCATACAGGTAACAACTGCTGAACTTCATTACCTTTGGGACATTTCTCTCAAGACACATCTGCAGAAAGATCAGTATACTCATTTTGGGTGGTCCTATGTGAGTAATAAAAGCAGACAAAAGTATATGTTCTGAGAGTTGTGGGAATAACTGGAATCTCAAGAGACTTTTGACTGACGCATTATTTACACTTGATAGTAAGTTTAGTATCAGAAGATTCCCCAAGTAAAGTGTTCCCACATTATCCAGTGGACTTTCTCCATCAGTTTTGATCTATTTTGGTGCTCGTTGCTAATATTCTTGAATAAAAGCCTAAAATCTGAATGTAAATAATTTCTTCTGCAAAGGAGAAACATTTTGGCTGAATGTAAACATCTCAGTTTCTCCAAAATCCTTCTAACAACTTTAATACTAATAAATATAACTTCTCCACGTTCCCTCAGATGTGTTTGGCCCTGAGATACCTGCACAAGGAGAAGAGAATAGTCCACCGCGACCTCACGCCAAACAACATCATGCTGGGGGAGAAAGACAAAGTCACCATCAGTGAGTGGGTATTAATGGTTTTCCACACCACACATCTTCATTTATATCATATTGTCCTGTCTTATGATAACAGTATAACCTGTGTCTTTCCCCTACTTGAAGCTGACTTCGGTCTTGCTAAGCAGAAGCAGGAGAACAGCAAGCTCACGTCAGTGGTTGGCACCATCCTTTACTCTTGGTGAGGAACTCATCTGAGCATCCAGCTGCTTTTTGTCCATTGTATTGGGAAGTTATTGGGGATATATCAGAGACAGATGCCTCAAAATCTGGACAAATAAAAACAAAAGTATCTGCACAGCTAAATGCCACTAAAAGTAAGTCAGAAAATGTGTTTTGTGAGGATCAATTTCAGTATTAGACCTCGAGCGTGAGGACATTTTTGGAAAATAGGATATTTTATTCAGTCCCCAACTTCTCAAAGGGCTGTTTTTAGGATTAAGGTTAAGATTAGGTTTAGGGTTAGTTACTAGGGAATGCATAAGAGTGTCCTCATAAGTAAAGATGTGTGTGTTTGTGTTTGTTAGTCCAGAGATTGTGAAGAACGAGCCATATGGGGAGAAAGCTGACATCTGGGCTTTGGGCTGTATCCTCTATCAGATGGCCACTTTACAGCCTCCGTTCTACAGCAGCAACATGCTGTCACTGGCCAACAAGGTAGCATGAACACACACACACACACACACAAAATTCACATCGAATTCACATGTAAACTTAAATTGTTTTTCTCTGTGTCTTCAGTTGTTGATCTTTTTTCCTTCATTCTGTGCTTGTAGATTGTCGAGGCCGTTTATGAGCCGATTGAAGAAGGAGCTTTCTCAGAGAGAGTCGTAGACATGATCAGATGGTGAGACTTTTGTTTTGAAATGATGTTATTGATGATAAAAAAATGCACTGCATCTTCACCAGGTATGTTTAAAGGATTTCCATTAGTTATATACAAACCTTAACGGTAAATCGGACCATCGGCTCTCTACGATTTCACAATAGTGGCGGTTATTTTGATCCATTGGTGCTATACAGGCTTTTATTGATTCTTCTATACCTGTTTCATTTCCTAGACTTTAGATTACCTTATTTGAGAAGAGTAGGCTACAGAATCCACTTAAATGCACTTCACTTGTACAATTGTTATTTCATATTTCATTTTTGTGTATTTCATGCTACTTATCAATCGGTTGAAAGTCACGTAATGCACATTAAAGTTATCAATTGTTCTGATGTATTTATAATTGTACTCTTTTCTGTTAATGGGACGTCCTGTCAGGTGTTTGAGTCCAGATGCAGACCAGCGACCGGACATCGTGGCTGTCAGCTCCAGGATCTCTGACCTCATGATGAGGCTGATGGATGGTCTCTACACTTCCCAGAATGCATTGGAGAGGAGAGCAGAGAGAGACAGGAAACGAGCGCAGAAGTACTTCCTGGAAAGGCACAAAAGCAGGACAAACTCATTCTTCTCTCAGGTATTGTAGATTTTGAAAGGATGATCACGACTAACTTAACTAAGAACTATGTGTTGCAAAAAGCTATTTAACTGTTATTGTGGGGTTGTACCAACTTGTAAACCCTTCTTTAAAAACTAATTTCTTAAAATTGATAATGTGCTGCACTGCTTTCAGGAAAAATCCTTAATGAAGACTGAATCTCCGGCTCCACGTTGTTCTGCAGCCTGCAGTTCAAACAGCAGCAGCAAGCAGAATATCAGTCAAGGTAACTCTGTTGTTCACCACACAGGATTATACACACATCAAAATGATAACATGCTGTAATTAATCCTTCCTGTTTTTTTTAGATGATGCCTCAGATGAGGAGCTTTCTATTAACAAAAACACTGCTGCCTCTACAGGACAACACTACGGTTAGTTATCTGTCTGCAAATATGTTCATCATGAGGTTTTTACTTTAAACCCATCCAAGGGAAAAATGTGCCTGCTGTTTTTCCCTGATTAATGTTCACACAGTTTTATACTTTCACAGTTGGACGCTTGTTTGTCTCTTGTTATTGACTTCAGTTTTTCAGATTGTTTGGAGCACTGTGTTGTGGGTTTTTCTCTCTTAATCAAGCTATGAGGTTGTTTTTTTTGTTTTTGTTTTTATATAAGGGTTGATGTCCAGATCATCCGTTACACCTGACCAAATTGTAGCTGGGTGAGTGAAAAAAAACACACATCACACATCTGGCATTAGAGTTTGGGGAAAAGTCTTAGTATCATCTCTGAGTAACTGCTTTCTCTAAATGAAGGCAGATGTTTGTTGACGCAGATACACCAGAACACATAACCACTAGTTTATTTCTGACCTGAAACATCTTATTAATCCGCCTCTCCCACTTGCGTTTCTCCTCAGTGGGGATTTTGTTGCTGCCAGGATGAAACCAAAACCAGGTATCTTTTCATCCCGATGGGAATGTTTAACCTTCTGCTTTTAAATCTCCTGATAAGATAAGATACTACACAACCTAAACAACCCAAAAAGCATAACATTTTAAAAGTTGGACATTGTAAAAGTTTGTTTTAGCCTTAGTCAGATAGTGTGTTTGGTTTTTCTCTTATCTCAGTGTCAGCAGGGATCTGTGTCTCCCAGAAGAAGCTTCGCCAGATTGATGATCCAATCCAGAGACTCCTTGTGCAGCTGCACAAGATCATATACATCACTCAAGTACAGTAATACAACGATTGTTTCTGTTCCAAACTCATGAAAAACAAAACTTTATCTCCATCAACTTGGAAAACCGACTATTTTTTAAACATTGCACAAAGTCTGATAGGAGTGGTTACACTTGACTGGGATTGTGTTGGTGTTAACTTGAGATTGTCTTCATTTAACCCGCAGCTTCCACCAGCTCCACACCACAACATCAAAAGACGGGTCATTGAAAGATTTAAAAAGTCTCTCTTCCACTACGGGAGCGACCCACACAACCTGAAAGTGGAGCTCAGCAAGGTTTGTACAGTTGACTCACGATTCTCAAATCCACTTTAGTGGTTAGTAATGCGCTGAACCTGTGGGTAAGATGAGCCTTTACTTGCTCGTTAATACAGTAGGTGTCAAATATGTGCCAAATTGCTGGTGAAATCACAAATTAGATCAGATTACTCAGCTTCTCACCAGTCCGTTTCATCTGTAGTTCAGAAGCAAAATGAGCGTCTCCTTCCTCTTTGCTTGCAGCTCTTCCAGGCTTCTCCAGAGCTGATGGAATTGGGCTCAACCAGTTCAGACTGGTGGTCTGTGGTCCACCACTTCACAGGAGATCCCCACACTGCTGCTGACAACTCAGGTAAAGGAACCTTTATCACAGTTTCACCCCGTATGTCCAGTAAAAGACATCAACAGACAAAATACTGCAGGCTCTGTTGCTCCTACTGATTCTGGTTGGTGAGGAAAAATGTGTGTAAAATTGTGTAAAAGTGACAAATTCACAGCTAGATGTTTAGATTTTAATGCAACTGATTCTCCTCTCACAGGCGATGGGAATCTCAAAGATGGAGTCACTTATGAACAGATGCAGGTCAGTTTCTCTGAGAAGGTGGTAATGATTGTTTTTTTTTGTGTGTTCATCGTTCAACGTTTGTTATATACAGAGATGGTCAGTAAAACTTTTTAATTTATGCTGTCTTGTTAATTTGTTGGCCTTTTTTCGCTTTTGTTTTCACATTGGTGGATCTAGTGTCTCATTGTGGAACAAAATTCTTTAATTTCCCCCTTTGGGATGGTTGTATCGAGTGTCTGTCTGTTGTCGGTCAAGTGATTTCCTGTACAAATGTTCCTTTTCAGGGGATCATAGAAGAGTTGCTGGAGGAGAACAGCTACTATGAAGCAACACACAGCAGGTGACCAGGGAATTTGTACATGCTAATCTGACAATATACTGTTTATTTAGCAAGTAAAATAAGCTAACTTAAGCTTCTTAACTGCACTATGCTGTTTCAGGGTATTGTAAACAGTCAGTGGTTGTAAGTAATCAGCTGTTGAGACATACTGCTGTTACCAAAGTGTGTTTTTTGGTGGAGCTCATAAATGCTCAAAGGTTCTTTTTTGAGGCAGTTTTTCATCTTTTTTTTTACAACATTCACAACATTGTATTTGTTTTGTGTTGATTTTAGGAATGCAGAGAAAAGAAATTACCAAAAAAGAAGTGACCATCGTCCATATTCATCCTCATAAGTCACAGAGGCATCTGAAGAGACACCGATATACTCTGTGTTAACATGTCACTGTACTTCTCCTCTCAGGCACTGCTTATTTATACAAATGTGATTTGACTGTGAATCTCCAAAGATGAATTAATATATCTGCACTGTGCTACACTGTATATGCACATGCATGTAATGAGGGTTGATTTGTTTTGTTGTTAACACATATCAAACCTCCATATCAAAGTGAACTGGCCTCCAACCTGCATGAGGCTCTCACAAACACACACATGCACACACACACACACACACAAAAACAGAAACAACCGGCTTCACATCCACCACCATCCACAGCTTATCTGTGGGGTCCAGGCACTCTGCTCGTGTGAAGCTTTTCGTTTTGTTTTTTCAGGTTTGTCTGTGTTAGCACTTTAGATTCTCAATACCAGACTCAGCAGTTTGACTGTTTTAACTCCTCGCTGCAGGACTGCACGTCACAGCATGTGTTTTTAGGTGGCTGAAAGCCAAATTTCCTCATACATTTCACTTCCAAAGAGCTGAAACCTAACCGTCACCTGCATTCTGTATTTATTTTCAAGCATATAACGATGTTTGACTGCAGCTTTGTGAAACAGCAAAAAAACAGGTTTTCGATATAATGAACATCAAAACTGTGTGTAATTCACTGAACATTTTCATTGTAATTTTAAAGAGTTGATGGCAGCTGAAGGCTTTCTTATGCACTTTCATCCAAAAGGGATTTGTCAGTATAATCTGTAGAAGGAATAGAAAACTAAGTTGACATTATATGAAATAAATGTTATTTAATGCAGATGATATCTAGTTGTGATCATTTTAAAAATAAACACTGTACCCTGCTTTGCTGTACAATGAGGAAAGTCCACTTTGAACTGGAAATATGTGTGCAGGTTTGACATTATGCAGATGTGATGAGGGAGATCCAAAACCATAAAAGAAGAGATTTCTGAATTCCAAGAGGCTCATGAGTCCGGACTCAACTTTCATGGTAACCCTGGGAGTTTAAACTGAACAGAGTCAGCTCTTTGTCATCTTTTAAATTTAACATTTCAGCCCGTTTTCTGTGCACATAAATAACCAAAAGGCTGTAGATGTGTTCACAACTGTCCTGCTATCTCAGATATTACATTTCTTTTGTAAAGCTTACAGAAAGAAACTACCTGATCATACTTCTGACTTTTTAGATCTGAAAAAAGCTAATTATGAAACGTGAAAAAGCTCAAATACTTCACTTAAATTACAGTTTTTAAAGCAGCGTATCATGCTGTGAAATCTGGTGCTCAAACACCACTAAACACATAAACTCACAGGATGCAACTTCCAATATTTTACTGTTTTGCACTTCCTTATTAAATCCACAGGGGGCAGTATGAACCTTGATTTTGAGAGAAGATGAACTGACCTCAAAAAGCCTCCCAGCTCACACAACAACCACTGTGACACCTCAGAAACAACAGAAGCTGGCAGCTTTAGTGGAAACATTAAGGAGCACAACGAAATCCAGTACACAAGACTTTAATAGACCAACAAAAACATATGAAATGTGATCTGTTAATAATATCACAAATAAATGCACCATGAAAAAATCCTTATAGATCCCGTATGTACACAGCCATACTGTCTGTATGTGGAATGTGGATGAGAGAAACAATGAAATCACACTTGCTGCTCCAGGTTGAAAAAAATTTGCAAAGTACACAAAATTTCCAGATATGGAAACATGTTGGCACATTTAGAGTAGGCACATGAACACTTACAGTACATGAGCTGCTTGTTTACAGTAGATATTACACTTACATCGATAAACACAGATAAAAACACTCCTTGCTGTTTCGTGGAATGTACATTTTTCAGGCACAAATCTCATTTAAGTTTGTTTGCAGCTTTATGCGATTACGCTGCTGTATGTATAGCTTTTTTGTTTTCTCAAACGGCAGACCACATTTCCCATAATCCCTTTCCTTCTGTTGCAAGAACAGATACAGTTACAGTTTATTTCATCATATACTGTGTGGTTACATTTTTTTCCTTTTCATTTCTACAGTACAACGTATTTTATTTAGGAGTAAATTCCTGCACGGCTGCTGCATTTCAATGAAAAAAAAAAGTTTTATACAGTACTCATCAAAGTAAGGTATCAAAAATTTCAGCTTCAGTAGGCCTACTGAAACCTGAACATTGCAGCCCTGCCAATACCAGCCGATATGTGGTTAATGTTAAAACTTTACATTTAGAATATGGAGGAAGGAATAAAGTTGTGTATTAGTTCACTTACAGTATATAAACTCTTTATATTTCATACTGCAAAACAATCAGGAAGATTTCTAACAAAATGCTGTAACACTTCACTTTCACGTCCGTTATGTAGCTTTTTATAAGCAGCATATAAACATTTAATACATATTTAAAACACACTATAATGTAGTTGTAATTAGATATATGCGTTTGTTAATGCATTTCCCATAAGTGGAGGCTGGTGTATAAACAGATAATGAATGACAATATAGTAATAATATAAAATATGTCTTCATAGGAAACGTATATAATGATAATAAAATGCTTACATCTGCTTGCAACTACATTATAGTGTGTTTTAAACCATTTATTAAATGTGCATATTCTGCTAATAAATGCTAAATATGGGGGGGTTAAAGTAAAATGCACCTCATTGGCTCCAGGAGGAGTACTGACTCTGAACACTGGCAACCGCTGATCAACAAAAAACTCAAAAAAAACAAAACAAACTGCATCGCTGAGCAGGTTTTTTCCTACATAATTTCCTACGTAAACTCAGCTACATCAGTTTGTGCCAGTTATGAACATTCACCGATACGAGTAAAAACTTCACAATCAAGTTTTTGCATTTATATTTCCCTTTTGCACAAATAAAACAGCTTATTTCTCCAATCGTTTTCAAATGAGTCCAGAGCTTTTTTCTATTTACACGTACGGGGCAAATCAATATATCAAGTGTACAAACAGTGGACTTTGATGAGTGAAAAAGGTTCAAATCATATGTAAAAACCCCAGAAATTGCTTTTAACTCCATATGTATACTATTTTTGCTACCCTACCGCTAAAAGGATTGTTTTTTAATCAGGTCAAAAAAATTAATCCATGTGATAACTCATGCAAATATAAATACAGAAGAAACCCGACACAGAAAGGTTAAAGAGTGATTCCCAGTGGACGTGAGGATCCTGCCACTGGGGAGTAAAAAAAAAAAACGTGTGACAGAAATTCTAACATTACTGCATCTTTCTCTTTTTTCTCCCTTTGCAGCAGGATTTTAACTCACAGAAATTAGCGTTTCTTTAATAAAGGAAGACGTTAGTGTAACAACTGAATCTCTTTAAACACAGCGGTGTCTCTGCCGACCAACCTGTGAATATTCACAGACGGTTCTCTGACCAAAGACTGAGGTAAGACACTAGTAACCCTCTGGACTGCATCTGGAGTTTTACACTGTTAGCATTTCCTCTGGGAGGTAAGACGGGATGCAATGTTCTCTGAGAGGCTTCAGAGCAAGAAGCCGGAGGAGTTTAGATACTGTGAGGAGACGGTGTGTGTGTGCTGGCTGGCGTTTTGCTCCGCTCGACTCTCCTCCGAGTCTTTCCTCTGGTTTTTCTCCAGGTTCTGCAGATCTTCCAGCATCTCCTTGATCAGAGGAGGCATGGAGCCCGGGATCTCCATCTTCAGCGTCACCACTCGCTCAGCTCCTGTGGAAATGGACACAGAAAATGTTTTTTAAAAAAGAACACATTACTTCCTGTGTAACTATATTTTATTAACACACTATGTTGCCAAGTGTAGAGCTCCCACCACAGATCTTTCACTAAAACTGGCTCTGAATACCTCCAGGACACTTAACAAACCAAAACTATTCATTAGACCCAAAATGCACCCAAACTTAGATTTAATCCATATGCTATATGCAATGGCGTCATGTCTTGATCATAAAGGACACTTTTATCTCCCTAAGAAGAAAAGAGCTTGAAGCTTTAAATCATTCGTGTAGCTACATGCCAAAGAAAGTCTGTCAGCAAACCTGTAATCTGATAAAAAAAGAAGCACAACTCTCTCTCAAGGCCTCTCTCTTTCTCTCCCGTGACCTTCACCAGATACCATCTGATGGTATCACAAGACAAAAATGGTTCTGTTTTTGCAGTTTGGACATGAGAGCGTGCTTTTTTAAACACATCAGCTGTTTTTCTGGGTGGGCTGCACTTCTCCTGCGCCGCTGCACTCATGTCATCACATCCTACTTGCTGCAATATGCAATCAACCCTTTGCAAAAAAGCAAATCTATTTAAGCCTTTGATGCTCTTCACACTCTTTTAGCTCCACTGCTGCTGCACTTGTAGCACTTCATTAGTTTACGGTTTTGATTCAGGACAGCTCTGTAGAGGAATAATCCTGTTTGCACTGTAGTCCCTGCTGCTGCTGCTGCTGTTGTGGACTGAGAGGGCTGGACTTTGTTTTTGTCAAATGTTCATTTTACTCAGATTGCCCTATCCGTTCTTTTAGTTTGCTTGGGACCCCTGCAACTCTCCCCAAAGGATTCTGTCTCTGCTTGTCCTCTAGTCGCTTATAAAAGGGTCCAACAGGTATAAAAACACATTTGTGACAATTAGTCAGTGTCCTGAGACTTCAGCAATGATGTCTTTAAGTATAATATTATCATAAACAGTAGAGATGAGGGCTAAAACTACAAAATAGTTTCCTTCACTTAACAAATGTATATGCACTTACTCATAGTAGTTATAGTATTTAAATAATTAGTTATATATGAAGAACGTTCATAAGGTCAGTGGTTTCTGACCTTTGGCACTGATGCTGCGCAGGTCAGTGATCTTCATGAGGGCCTTGGGGAACATGAGGGGCATGCTGGGCCGCCGCTTGCGAGAGTAGATCTTCAGCGCCTCCAGCAGAGGCTCCTGCAGCACCTCCACCTTGGACGGCTCCTCCAGATCCTGACGGTCTGTTCAAACACACACAGAAGACAGATCATAAACAACAACATTTCAGACATTAATGTTTCCCTTCCAGAAATGAAGATTTAGCATGTTATTGGCATAGATGATAGCTTATGTTTCACCATTAATTCTAAACTATAAAAGTTGCGTCCAGGCTTCAGTACCTCCAGAGACGAGGCAGATGGCGCTGAGGAGGCCGCTCTCTGTGTCGTCCATCTCCAGCGGCAGCAGCTGCCCTGCAAATGTGAAAACGTGGTCTGTCAGCGGTCCAAATCCGGCGTTGTGGATCTGAGTCCGGGTAAGGGTCAGCCCATCAGAGAAGGTCATGGTGTCCTGGTCGGGAGTGTAGCGAGTACAAATCCTCAGGATCTGGACAGGACAAGAGAGAGGACAGATTGGGAAAATTAAGAATTGCTTAAAAATTAAGAATATCTTACAGTTATTGATGTGTTGACCATAATGAAACAAGACAAGAAGAAGCAGCTTCAGGAAATCTAACAAATATTTTAATAACTTCTTGTGTTGGCTCCAGAGAAAAATCAAGCTGAATGTCATAATTGTACCCATGTGTGTTTCCCAATTTCAGTATCTTTGTACATTTTATTTTGCCAAACATCAAGATGAATTAAATCAGCAAAGATAAATACTTCAGGCAGGTGAGTTTCCACCAGCCTGAAGTATTTATCTAATCGCTCCACTGTCACACTTTGTTTTCAAAGAATTTGTGCTGTAATTTGTCAAATAATGGGCAGAGCCTTTTTCTAAAATCTAAATACAACAGGCCTTCGTTTGAGACAGGCTACTATCAGAGACTCGTGGTTATTTCTAATTCACTGTTTAATGGTAATACTGCGCAAAGACACCTTCTACCACTTCCACCACCTGATTCACAGTAAAAGTCTTCCAGCTTAATATGCATTAAAACAAAATCACAAGAAAAAAGTTTTATCATCACAATGTGAAAGAACACTTTCAGTCAATCTGCCTTTTGATCACTTCAATGTATCCCTATTAAACTCAGTAGCTTTATTCATTCGCCATAAAACTAACGAGGCAGATGATATGTAATCCTATTTAAGGCCACTGGATGATGCCTGGAGTAGGAAGTGATCAGTGGTTTGGGTTTTTTTTTAAGAGCTTCTAACTCGTATGTGGGACTCCTGACTGTGTAATGTGCCTTTGCTGAAGTGCTTTGCTAACTACTCATCTTGCTTGAGGGTGTGAAGCTGTGTCATAAACACTTTTATAACTTAGGAATGCAGTCCGTGTGACCGATGTACATTTTTTAGCTCTGTTGCTGTTTAATAATGCTTCTTCTTTTCTTTTATGACATCATCTTTGTAGTATAATGTATGTGTTAGGTGTCTGGTTGTAATTCCTATGCAATGGACAGCAGATGAAAATGAATCAATCTTGGCTAACTGGCTGCAAAACTTGCAAAAAATGCTCTCTCTCTCAGAGCCAGTGTTTGGTTTGTCCCCTCTGGGCTACTGTAGAAACATGGTGGGCCTCATGGAAGAGGAACCGCTCCCTATGTAGATATAAAGGGCTCATTCTAAGGTAACAAAAACACAATTATTCTTAATTTCAGGTGATTATACACTAATTAAAACATACTTAGGAATATTATATTCCATTTCTGCCAAGTCTGTTCTGTTAGATGCCACTAAATTCTACACATTGCACCTTTAATGTTGATTACTGTGCACTGTCCCTGATGAATAACATAAATACAAGCCTATGCATAGCCCACTGGAACTGTGCATTTATTGCATTGTATTATTTTAGGCAGGGAGAGCGACAAAAATGATGATCAAACAAGAAGGTTTTTTTTTTTGGCGAATACAAAAGTCCCAGAACGCCTCATCAGGAAAAAATGTGTAAAAATGCGACACAGAGGAGCATGTGATCGTACATGGAATTCCCTCTCAGCTATCAGAGGGCGTCAGAGCGAATCATCGTCAGGTGTGACAGGAGGCTCCAGCGGTGGCGGAGACAGAAAGGCTTGCCAGTGAATGACAGAGGAGACAGAGGGAGGATGAAGGAGAATAAAACATGCAGCACACTCTGCCTGAGGGCCGCTCTGTCTGCCAGCCTGCCAGGCTGGTTTGTCTGTGGCATGAATGTCGGCTGACAGCGCGATTCAAGATCCACATAAAGTGTGAATCACAGTAGGAGCTGTGACTGTGTGAGTACGTCGAGGCGTCAATCAGGTCATTCAGTTTAAGAAAATCGTGCATGGGTGAATGTAAAATATATCACCAGCTTGTCTTTAGGATTCATCACAGAGCTTAAACTGCGATTTGTTTCCTTTTTTTTTGGAGAGCTCAACTTGTTTTAGGTTGCATGGACGTACCAGGATGTCCAGGCAGGCGGCTTTGAGCAGAGTGATCTGGTCAGCGATGGTCAGGCCGGTGAAGCCAGGTACCCGCTTGGCAAACTCCACCACCTTGATGATGCACTTGGTGGCGAGCTCGCTGAACTTATCCCACAAGCCGAGATCCAGCTGGATCCTGTGGTCTGAGCTGGAGTTCTGGATGGAGAGAGGAAAAAGATGGGAGGAAAAATCTGTCAGATGTTTGTTTTTCCGCTGTTAAAAGAGCTCTTCGGGTTCATGTTGGCAAGATTGAGAAAGCCACAATAAACAACTTTAAAAAAGACACAACTTTGATTAAGAATGTGAGGCCAAATAAACCAACAAAATAGTTTGTCATCACTGCTTGTTAATGGAGCACAGACTGTTCAAACTGAAGAATCACACAATTATAATGTAACCTTCACAAAACTAAAAGCAGTCTTTGTAAGCTGATAGAAGCAAAAAACATTGTGTTCATCCAAGGACTAAAAGAAAGCAAGAGAGGAGTTGAGGAGTTCAGACTGATCTTTGATCTACTGTATTTTCAGTATCTATCTTAATCAGAGGTGCACAATATTACACATTTTGACTATTTATTCTCCAGTGTGCAAAATCCATCTATCTTCATTATAGAGTTAATGTTAAAAAACAGATATTAAAGGTGAAAAGGCTATGATCTCTATATAAAGTATAAAGTATATTATATACTTTTTGAGGCATTAAATTTAGGAAAATTTAAGGTTTTAGCATTTTTTATGATGCCTGAATAATCTCAACCAGGAAGTGTATAATAATAATAATATAATAATAATAAACTTTATTTGCACCTCTTATACATGAATGTAGCTCAAGGTACTTCACATAAATTTCATTTAATAAACATTTTAGGCACTTTATAAATAAAAGGTTACAAACAAGCAATAAAATACAATAAAACACAATAAAACTGAGTAAAAAATAAAATATTTCAGTGAGATTCAATACAACAGGCAGTCAGTTTGTTATTCCTTCTGCATTTAGTGTTTTTGCTCACACTTCCCGGCACTGCTCACTTCTGCCGACTTGCAAAACCATTCACATATCTTTAAAAAGGGCGACACCCAGATACAATATACATTGTGACACAGAGGAATTTTTGTGTGCGGTTATTCCTGTTTGATGTGTGTGTCACAGTTTGCGTGAACGACACACACACTGTGCTTTTTGACTGTACGTATATTGTTGATGACAAAGCAAAGTTTTTTTAGCGAAGCACATTTTACTCCTCAGCTGGTCTTCTAATAGAACAAAAGCATCAGATTAAAAGATTAAATAAAATAACAACAAAAGCGGACAATGTATTGTGTTAGAATGTAAAACTAGTTCTTTGTCTAACCACCAAAACATGGACTGAGGTTTGTATGTATAGATTTTGACAAATACACAAATAAACTGATATCTGCTTAAAACAACACTATAGGGTGTTTTAACCAATTTATTAAAGTTAATATACTTCTTATTGATGCTGAATAGGTTAAAGTAAATTTGACATTGAATACAGTAAAAAAAAATTAATAATAAGCTATATTGTCATCCCAATAAATTGATTTGTCATTGACCCAGTTCTACTGAACTCTCCCTGCTGCATGTTAACAGATGACATTTATAATTTCAAACTAGAAGAGATTTTTAGAAACTGAAACGTACGTTGTAGCGTGTTTGAGTTCAGCCTGTGAGCAGCTCTGACCTTTCAGTTAACAAGATGAAACATACTCACATGCGTAGTAGCGCTTTAAATGCCACTGACCCTAAAATCTCTTCTTGCTACGGATCACAGGCGACATTTCCTACATTTCCCATAAGGCTTTTACACCTCAATAACGCTACATTTGAAAGTCATGTTTTCTATGAAGCCAGTCTTTTAATCTTCGGACTTTGATTGATCATTGGTCTATAAAATGTCAAAAAATAGTAATAACGCCCGTCACAAATTCCTAGATCCCAAGACGACGTCATCAAATTCCTTTTTGTCTGACCAACAGTCTAAAACAGACTATAAACGTTATTCAGTTTGCTTTAATGTAAGAGAAAGAAAAGAAGCTAATTGTCACATTTGAGAAGCTAAAAACAACCAAATGTTTGGCATTTTGCTTGAATATTCTTATTAATTCATTGACTTATCATTTCAGCTTCAAATCAACGACTCTCCTTCTTCTACAGCTGTTGAAAAAATGAGTGAAAAGTGGCACATTTTGAGATAAATAAGCTACTTCCATGTATATATCCTGTTATGTTTCTATTGTGTTTTTGTTGGATGTCATCCATTAGCAGCAACAACGGACATACATGGTTACATTCATGCTATCCTTCATCTGAATCAAATGAAATCAAATAAACTATTAGACCGAGAGGGCAGCTTTGATCTTTTACTCTCTTTACTCTCCGCAGGCTGTTTTCTCTCTGTTGAGGAATATTATTTTAACAGTCGGGTCTCTTGCGGTGACTCACTGTGGTGTATTTTCCCAGCTGGCACAGGGAGGGAAAGGTGTCTCTGTGGGCCCTGCAGATCTTCTCCACGATCAGACCGAGCTCCGCTGTCAGCTCGTACGTCTCCATGATCGTCATCTTCACCGCTTCCTTCTTCCCTTTTCTCCTGTTTCTGTCATTTCTCACCGCTGGAGGGGGAAAAGGATGATGCAGATTATAAGATGTTAAAGGAGCACTTGTGTAGTTTAGTTTTGCTTTTATTACTGAGGGACCTGCCTTCACCCCAAAAACAAGGAAGGTGAATTGAGTTTTTATTGTGGCGTTAAAGCATTTAAAAATAAAATTTAAAAGTTATGGCTGGAGATTTTCTATATATCTCATGTGCAGAGCCAAAACAACAATGAACTGATCCTACCAAAGCCTGACCTGTGCTGTAGACCTCCGTTGTTAAAAACATGCCAACGAGTCGTACAGTTGCATTGGGTGACATGTTCCTTCGCTCTGAAGGAAATGGTTACTGTAGTCTGTCTCCGAAGAGTTAAGACAGTGATAATATTTTCAGTGTCAGGAGAGAAGTTGCTTGTGCGGCCGACACTCATGATCATTTGTGAGAACACAGCTCTGTTGTCACTGCTTCACGAGCTTGTTGTGCCACATATCACAGTCTCTTCACTTTGGATTGAAGTTCTTTGACAAATTTATAATGTAGTATAAAGTGAAGAGGTTGAGGTATGTAGCACAACAAGCTAGCGAAGCAAACTAACAAACCCAAACTCTCCATGATATAAGGAACATGTCACCTTGTGCAAAAGTGTGGCTCATTTATGTGTTTTTTGTAGTTTTTGGACAATAACGGAGGGCTACAGCACAGAGGAATAAAGTATATCAAGCTTCAGATACACACACCATTCTTGTAAGTAGCATCAGTTCATTGTTGGTTTGGCTCTGCACATGAGAAGAATATAAAACATCAGCAGTCACACCCCTTAAAAAAACTCAACTGTCATCAGTTTTCCTTTAAACTCTTTCTTTAGTAGAGAGTAGTTTTCTGTGAAAACAGTTGACAGTGAGTTCTGTGGATGTTTTTTTTTTTTTTTTTTTTTTTTTACATGAGGGAGCATGTGAAGCAGGCTGATGCATCCTAACCAGGTTAGCCTTTAATAAACGCTTCAGTAACGGTGTCAACACGTTTCAGTGCGTCCCACTGACTTGGCTCAGGCAGCTATGCACATGTCAGGGTAGCTCAGGATTATGCAACACCTCAGTGTCTGCCTTCCACACTCCACTCCCCCCCCCACCCCCCCTCCTCCTCCTCTTCCTCCCCACTCTGGATGCCCTACATCCAGTCCGCCCGTCAGTGTGTAAACACTAAAAGTCAGATCATGTTACACACTGACTGAGGCGGCCGGCGAGCAGTTACATATCATCCATCTGTCTGCTACATGTGATGCACTTATGTAATGTGTGTGTGTGTCTGAGTGTGAATAGCAACAATGAGAACATGTGGCTGGTATGATCCGTTTCTGCTGCCCTATCGCTGTCCGTGGCTCCCAACACGTAACACACACTTAGTTATCTAGGTCACTGCACTTCTGGGTAACACAGACTCTGAGTTTCTGTTGTACAGTGCTGGAGTTCACTGAGAAGCTCCCAATTAGTCATTTAAAAGTTCATATTTTAAAGGGTAAGATCGTCAGAATTTTAATCTCCAACTGTTTTGATAACTGATTAATTGTTTTGAGTCAATTTCTTAAGAAAAAATGTCCAAATTCTCTGATTCCAGTTACTCAGATGTGAATATTTTCCGGTTTATTTAATCTTCCACTATAGTAAACTAAAAATCTCTGGGTCATAGACAGTTGAGGACGTCATCTCGGGCTTTGGGAAACAGTGATGGACGTTTTTCACTGTTTTCAGTGAAAAGAAAGAACAAATGACTAATCAACAGATAAAACGGTAATGAAAATAATCATAAATTGCAGTTAAAGTAGGGATGAATGTAATTCAAACATTTAAAAATTACATTTTAAACACTGTAGCCCAGAAATATAGTGTCTCAGTAACACTGGATAATCCACAAACCAGTCTGTACATTAGGAACAATTTTTTTTTTAGCAAAGCTATAAAATACTTGTACACAGAAGTCTGCGGATTATCTTGCATAACCAGGACGTTGTTTGGTAAAGACATGTTTCGCTTTGGCTTTTCAAACGTAATTGTTCAATACTTTCAACACCACAAACAAAAGTCTATTCACTTCTATTCTGAAATCTCAGAGGATATGAAACCAAAACTGTCTTCATGATTAGATACCACTAGAGGTGCTGAAAGTCCACCTCCCATTATTTCAATTTATTGCAATTCTGTTAATCTGGTCTTGAATTTTTAGGAGATTTCTTTGTATAAGCTTTTAGCTCCCTGCTGCTCTTGCACAAAGTGTTCACTTTGAATTCACGTATAAGTGTGTAGGTTAGTGTGTTTTTATAAATATGTCCTTGTGTACAAATCGAAACAAAAAATGTCAATGTGAAAACAGACAAATAAATAAAAATAAATTATAAAAATAGGTAGATAATCTATGAATATATTTTAATTTTAAGTGAACTGACCCTTTAAGCTGTAACAAATAAAGCGTCATTAAGAAGATTACAGGAATTAAGCTGAAATTATAGTTTTGCATTAAGGGGTTAAAGAGAGTTCATATTCTAAAAAACTCAGTGGTCCTGTAGATAATGTAACAAAACAAAAATAAAATACATTTCATCTATTTTTTTTTTAAAGCCTCTGGAAATTTGTCTTGAAATAGTAAAAATGCATATCAAAGTTGATTGTCTCATTAAACGTCCACAAAAATCTGATTGAAGATAAACGTCCATAACTATTAGAAAACCAAGTTCAGAAACAACTCGTTTGGCTGCTCAAACCATTTCTCAGGATTGTGGCGGCGTGTTCAGATCACACTTGATTGACAGCTCACTTTCAGCTCAAGTACAATTTTAATTTCCATTCAATCACTAAAATATTTTGCTGCCATGGAATAAAGTACCAAATCTATCAAATGGACCCTACTTGGTTACAAAGCTTGACTAATCGACTAACTGGTCAACTAGGTTAGAGCACCCTAATCTGTGTTTTTATTTAACTATACCTCCCGGAGTATGGCGCTAATCGTTTTAGCATTTTCCATTCACTTACATGAAACAGTTAGCATTAGCTTTCCTATGCAAACTTTCAAGCTTATTATCAACTACACCAGTAATCTGCTAGTTATCTTGACTAATCAGCTAACTAGCAGACTAGACTACACATATCTGTGTTTTTATTGAACTATACCTCCCGGACTAAGAAGCTAAGTGTTTTAGCATCTTCCATTCGCTTACATGAAATGGTTAGCATTAGCTTTGCTATGCTACACTGTTGAGCTACTTATCAACTCTGTGATTAATACAGATTTGGGTGGTCTGCTAGTTAGCTTAACACAGTAGATTTCAAACCATGTCAGGCTAATTTGAAATCTCAATCTAGCTAAAAGCAAAGAAAAGTGCAGTGCACTGTTTTGCCACGGGGAAGACAACAGGAAGTGTTGTGAAGTCAGCTTGGCTGGACAGTCACATCAGTCATCTTCCTAAATTTGACTGGGTTGAAATTTATGACGTTTTTTATTGCTTAGCCACACCTAACTTCAACCCAGTCACAAGGGAAGGGGAAGAGACTTTTTAAAGAATTACACCACTACGTCAGAGGCTATGTTCTCACTTTTTAGGTGTTTACCCAAATGACATAATCAAGAGCCAATCATAGATTTGCCTTTCCTGGGGCTTTAAAAGCTGAACTTATTCATAAATTACGTTACACATTTTCTCTACAACGAATCAGAACTCAGTTGTCAGATGTCACAGTAATGGTAATTATTCATAAAACAGATTTTCCAAGTCAGACTAAATGTGCATTTCTTGCACTGTGTTGTTGCTTAAATGAATCACTCATGAAACATGAAACTCATCTTACAAAACACGCAAATGATACACTTGAGACGATAATTCATGACTGTCACACTGACCTTTCAGTGGCCTCTAATATGCAACTCTTTGACAAAGAACATCTACTATCTACTATCCTCGACGGTTTCATCATTTCCTCTTTATTTATTTAATTCTGTAAGAGCAGATGTTGCATTTTCTGGATTGTGAATGACTAATTTTGGAATCTAACAAATGCTGCGAGGCGTAACACATGATTTTCAAACATGAGAGAGAGTCCAGTGGGATGTTTTACTGAACATACGAGTCTCACGAGGCCTCTTGCGTACACTTACACTCCTTGGACATTCCCACAGCGAAGCACCTCTGGAGCCGACAGTACTGACAGCGGTTCCTGGTGATCTTGTTTATGATGCAGTTTCTGTCTCGGTGGCAGGTGTACACCATGTTTTTCTGCACACTGCGGCGGAAGAAGCCCTGCAGAAGCACCGGAGAAGTAATAGAAGATATTATTAATGAGTGACAATGGTATGAAAATAATCTTGCCTATACTTAAAGGGCCAATCTGTTATTTTTTGGACCATATAAGCAGACATATTCATTCATAAAATTGTGGAGTTAGTTGAAAAATAATGATAATAATTTAAAATTTGAATGTTGGAAAAGTTATGGGTCTATGTTTTCTATTGCAAGTGGATGTCACTGTTAATATTGACTGAACACCATGTTGTTCACACTCACACACACACACACACACACACATGCGCGCACACACACACACACACACTCACACACACGGTTTATCAGGACAAAGTTCAGGCCCGACAGTCATTGGTGTTTTGTCTGAGTTAATACAGTAATCAATAACAGATTAATGTGACTGAACACAATAAAACAGTATAAAAACATATCATACATAAACATGTTTGCTTCTAGAGCTGCAACGATTAGCCAATTAATCAATTAGTTGAACAACAGAAGATTAATTGCCAATTAGTTTGACAGCCAGTTAATCGTTTTGAGTTGTTTTTTTAAGAAAAAATGCAAAATTTCTCTCTTTCTAGCTTACGAAATGTGAATATTTTCTGGTTTCATTAGTCTTCTATGACAGTATAATCAATATCTTTGGGGAGTTGACTGTTTGTTGAGACAAAACAAGACAATTTAAGGTGCATCTTGGGCTTCGGGAAACAGTGACATTTTCAGACACAACAACATATTGATTAATTGAGAAAATAATCATCAGATTAACCAATAATGAAAATGATTGTTAGTTGCAGCTCTTATTTACTTCAATCATTAAAATAACATTAGAGACTTGAGTTTTGGAGCAAAAAGTTTCATCCTTCATGACAGACAGTAACAAAATGATGACTTGCATAAAAGAGATCGCTGTTCTTTGTAAACCACTTAAATGGAGAATAAATTAAATACTAAAATATTTTTTTAGTGAGGAGCAGGCCTGACATGTTACCTTGCAGCCCTCACAGGCACTGACTCCGTAGTGGTAACCGGAGGATTTGTCCTGACAGACGAAACAGGGCTTGTAAGTGCGAGGAGGCGGCGGAGGGGAAGCTGGGCTGGTGAACAGGTCATCTGAGCTGGAGCTGGAGCTCTGACTTCCCACTGCTGCAAACACACAGGAGAGAATGTGATATATGCTTTTAAGTCTGGATGTTATTGTATTTTACTTATCGAAGGGGAAACAGAAGATGTTTTATGCACCACTTGCAGCGAAGTGACCACAGACCGTCCGACACTTCGACAACTATTAAACTCACATCAATTTGCTCTAAACATTCATTATCTTTAGGAAATTGAATCCTAGTGTGTCTGTGACCTTCAGACCTTTTCCTGTTGCAACAGCATCGGGCCAAAAGTTACACTTGTACACAACTTTCATGGCAGATCACCAGAAAATTTACCACTTTCAGGATGAACTCTTTCCATTCTGGTATCTCTGTGACTTTTCTGGCAGGCCAAAATATCACATCTGTATCACAATCTAATTTAAAGTTTCAACAATTAGTCGATTAATCAATCTGCAGAAGATTAATCAGCAACTATTTTGATAATTTAATAATAGTTTTAGTCATTTTTTAAAGCAAAACTGCTAAAAATTTGCTGGTTGCAGCTTCTTGAATGTGAGGCTTTGAAACTTTTATGCGTCATTCATGATAGTAAACTGAATATGGATTTTGGATCAGATAAAACAACACATTTGAGGACATTAAATTATAACCGGCATTTTTAAACTATTTTTCATCTTGTAGATAAATCAATCAATTAAAATAACTGTTAGTTGCAGCCCTGATTGACATATTGACCTACTGACATATTGCCATTGAATTTTCGGTGCTCACAGGGGGGACTTTTAATTACTTTAGCCTTCAGGGAAAAAAAACTTTACATTCCAGCCCCACTACTGTGCAGGCTCTGACAACAGCTGGACTGTCAGTATATTTGTTACAACCAACATTTTTGTATTATGGGGTGCAATGGTCATTTCAGCCTCTGGGGGCTGCTTGGGGCTTTAGACTTTATCCAGTTGCAGTGTCTAGGAAATAATTATTTATTTATTTATTTATTTAATAATTATAGAAAGGTGGGAAACTGTGAAAATTAGAAAATGAAAAACATTCAAGTTGCAGGTTGAGAAGAAGACTGTTGGCGTTAAGGGACACACAGAGAGACAAGCTGTTAGCACCTGATTAAATATTATCTTAATGACAGATGCTCAGTCTGATCAATTTCAATTTCAGTGCTCTGTGATTTGAGGGACAACTCATTACACACAGTCAAACTTTCATCTCACAGTATGATTGAAGAGCATCACTTCAGGCACTGTTCACTGGGTGGGACTTTCATGTAAAGCTACACCCGTCTTATCAGCCCTTCTCAGACTCTGAGGCAACAGAGAAAAGCTTCCCATCCCCCTCTAATTCAGATTAAGAAACGTCGCTCAGTTTCCTTAAACAAAATTCTGAATTTGGGGTATCTGCACTTCTCCTTCAGGAAGTAAGAAACCAAACCTATATTGGGAAAACACTAAACTGACTCAAACTTTTGTCCAGATTAAGCTGGACTCACCCGTCTCTTTTTGTTTCTGTGTCATTTTGTCGTCTCTTTAATATCTGCGGATGTAAATTCACATATTGTACTGTAAGCACAGCTTTAACCTCAATCCTTTCACTCCATCAAGCACAACACACAACCCCCCTCCCTTCTCTCCCCCCCTGACTTGAAACCCTTTTTAGGAGGATTTGCTCCCGTCTGTGGGGCTCAGCCTCCCCTGCCGACTCTCTGATCACCTCCACCGTTTCCAACACTGACAGAAAACGAAGAAAGCCGCCTGGAAAAGGGGGACAAAACTAGAAAAATTGCTCATCTCCATCTCCATCCCCTTGAACCCGTGGCCTCTGGTTGAACCTGAAATCAGTGGGTCAAACGAGGACACCCCCATCAGCCCGAGCTGCTCTCCCAACACAACACAATGCAGGAGCATGCCACAAGCCCAACTGACTGATGAGAAAGGGACAGAGGGAGGGAGAAGAAACAGAAAGTGTGTGTGGCGAGGCGGTGTACTAATGCTCTGCTAAGTGATTTGGTCGGGGGAAGGGGAGAAGAGGCTGCCCTCCAATTTAGGTGGTGTTGTTTGATGTATGCGACGATGCGTTGTGAAAATCAATTTAACCAACATAGACGAAGAATTTTAAGAGTGTGAAAGGTTTTTTAAGCTGATATATCAGATTTTGTTTTACAGAAAAGAAGGATGTGCATGATGTGGCTGAGTAAAATTACAAAATCTCAACTTGCGAGTGATGAAATATGTTGTGTATGAGCTCATTCATAGATGCTTCTTTCTCAAGTGGTATATAAAAAGATTCAGGCAGGACGTTGAAGCTAACTGATCCATCTGTGACCTTCATACTAAAGATCTTTGTTTTGGTACCAAGAGATCCTGCAAACAAGTCGTGAACGTTATTTCTTGTGTATTCCTGCAAACGTTCTTGCAGTTTGAAAATGTTATTTTTGTTACACTTGATTAAATGTAAGTTAAAAACGTTTATGTTCATCGCTGCCTTTAACTGAACCTTAAGTATCCCTCATCAACCATCTTTACCTCTCCTGTATTTATTTATGTCTCTGTTCTGAACTTTTTTGTATTTTTTAAGGTTTCTATTCTTTCAAATTTGCATTTTTCCCCCCCTTTTTAACGCTTTAATACACGATGTAAAGCACCTTGAATTGCCCTTGTGTGTGAGAGGTGCTATACAAATTAGAGCTACAACGTGTTGATTAATCGATTATCTGCCAACTATTAAATTAATCAGCAACTAATCAATTCATTGTTTGGAGTATTTTTTTCAAGAAGAAAATTTCCAAATTCTCTTATTTCAGCTTCTCAAATATGAATATTTTCTGGTTTCTTTAGTTTTCTGTGACAGTAAACTGAGTATCTTTGGGTTGTGGACAAAACGAGACATTTAAAGTCTCATCTTGGGCTTTGGTGACATTTTTCACCATTTTCAGACATTTTATGGACCAAACAAGAGATTAATCCAGAAAATAATCAACAGATCAATCGATAATGGAAATAATCGTTAGTTGCAGCTCTAATACAGAGAAACTTGCCTTGTCTATACTAATGTTAAGAGAGAGGACTCATTCTGCTTCCAGCTAAATAGTAAACATCCATAAATCAAAACTAAGAGAAATTTTCATTAACAATGTCAAACATTATATTGAAATAATTTATGTTTCTTTGAGAAAGAAGGTGGTTAAAACTGTAAAACTGGTTAACAGATACCTTTTTCTTTATTTCCTTTATTTTTTATGTATTATTTTGCTCACAATACTAATTTATTGTTATTTGGTTCATTATTTATTTATCTGAAGTCTTGTGTTAAGTGTATATGTACTGTTTTCTCTCCCCTGACATGATGTTCAATTGTAGAAACTTAAAAAATATATAAATAAAGTTTGTTGAAAAGAAAAATCTGAACCTGCTTTTATCTTTTCCTGGTTATAAATACTTAAAAATACTCAAAAAAGTGCAAAAGAGTTTTTTGCAGTTTTTCTTATCTGAAAAGTTTAAATGTTTTGGACTCAACGGTCTCGGTCTTCTCTGACCTCCTGAGCTGGTGACCGTCCGGTGAACCCGCTGTGACCCCAAACTGACCGGCCCTGCATCGTCCCAAACGCAGACCACCACACCGTCACCGACTCACGTACAGTATCCTGCTTTCTGCTGCTCTCAGTCTGTCGAAACGTGTCAAAAAATAAAAACACCTGCGAGAATGACGAAACCCTTCAGGAAACGCATCGTGTACATTTCACACTCAGCTTCCAGTTTATTACTGTAAGTAGTAAAATTGTACAAGTAATGCAGTCTACTACAACAATAAACCCACCCTCCATCAAGGATATAATGTTCAGTTTTTGTTGAACCTGTTTTACAGAGATGCTGATTCAACCTGATAGTTATTTTGAAGGCTGTTGAGCTGCATTCATTCATATACTGAGTGTTTTTCTGCTCACTAATATAAATGGAGTGAATTACTGGCGAACTACAGTCTCCAAAAAGACCATAAATTTGAATTATAACACCATTAGAAAACAATTTCAACCAAAGCTGAACATTATACTGTACATTCATTAAAGACATGATATTATTATGTTAGTTTTAGCTGGTTGTACATAATAAACTGGCAACTGGATGTACATCAAGAGTGTATGAATGTGGAAAGTAAAGTCCTCCAGACACGATTAGAGGAGAACGTCAATCAGAGTGAACATGAAGAGACAAAAAGAGACATTATCCAGGCGTGGAAAAGACACAACATGGCAGACAGTGGATTTATCCCATAAGTTAAATGACAATACAGCAATTCAATACTAGATGTTCAAGATTATCTATATTTATTATCTATGATAGATTATTAGATTGAGGTGCCAGAGCTCTATAATGTTCTGGTGTTTTCCTTTAGTGGGAGGATCATTCTTATATTACAGCACCAACCTGCCCTTTACTGTAAGTAACATATAACACGTGATATATCAAATTATATGGTAAATAAACTGCAGAGTAAAAACCAATTAATCTGTGATGAGATGAAGAGTAAATCCACCAGAAATGATGTAGAGAATGTTATTGATTTGTGTTTAGACGTTTTCTTTATGTTGGTCACCAACATGACTCTATAGTTTAATATTTTTGCTCCCAATAATCATCACTGATTCAAATCTCGACTTAAAAACATCACTTTTCCACCTACATTGCGAGCATCGGTGAGTCTGCCAGTCCGTCTCGATCAGCTCTGGGAAGTAGGCTGCCAGATCCTGGTCCTGCTCCTGCAGCATGCACGCAGGGCTGGATACGTACAAGTCCAGGATTTCTCCGGGACCGAAAGCTTGAAATTCCATATAATCAAACATGGTGTGAAGTCCGCGTATGGAGACGTATCCTTCACAGCGGGTCCGGTTACTCTGTTTGCAACCTCCTGTGCGCGCTGGATGCAAGTTTGTAATGGATGCAAACAGTTTTTTTTCAGCAATAAAACATGTCTATTTTTACATTCAGATAGGCCTGTGCGGTCGGGTTTAGACGTTTATCCTCCATAATCGGTTAGAAATTGTGCGCATGTTGACGCGCAGCCAGCAGACAGCCGACTGTAGCCGCTCCAGCAGAGAGAAAGAGATTAAACAGATCGAGATGTGGAGGCTGTTTTGCATAACAAAGTTTGTTCCTGGACTTCTTCTTCTTCGTCTTCTTCGTCTTATCTCTTCTTTATTGACGAATGTCTCAACTCAACCTGCTTCATACTAGTTATGTCACTGCGACCGATGGTGTTACCTAATGTATGCGCCTGAACTCTCCATGAACCTCGTCTGCTGCTGACCTTCAGATGACCCAGCCTCTGTCTGACATCACCAGCAGCGGTGCAGCTCAAATCCTCCACTGGACTAAAACTATCGATACTATGGTGAAAAAAAAGTCCTACAAACTTTAAACTTTTCAGTTAAAGTAGCCTAAACATATGGGCGTCCAATAGTTGCATGGGAAATAAATTAATAACAGTGATTTATTATAAATTAATTAATTAATTAAAAATGTTGCCACAAAAGAAGAAATACGTAAATGTGCAAATTATGATTTTTTTTTTTTTTTTAATTTCTACATTTATTTATTTCTTGTGTCACTTTTGGGCCACCATATAAACAAGCATTACAATAAAATATTCTCAAGTTTCAAAAGAAAAAAGATTCATATCTCCTTCAGAGTGTTAAATTATTGATTCGTTAACACCTGATACATGCTAAAATATCAATGATTACCCCTTTTAAGGCTGCAACTACCAATTATCTTCATTATAGATTCATCTGTTGATTATTTTCTCAATTAATCGATGAATCTTTTGGTCTATCAAAAGTGTCCGATAATGGTGAAAAATGACAATCACTGTTTACGAAAGCTCAAGGTGACGTCCTCAAATGTCTTGTTTTGTCCCGACCAACAGTCCACAAACCAAAGATGATCAGTTCATGATCATAAAGAAAACTAAAGAAACTAGAAAATATTCACATTTGAGAAGCTGGAATCAGAAAATTTCTTTAAAAGGACTCAAAATTACAAATCCATGATCAAAATATCCAGTGGTTAATTTTCTAATTGTTGCAGCTTTAATTTCTTATCATCAATGATTAAATTACATTTTTTTCTTTGTGCTTAAACGTTTTTGTTTCCTCTGAGTTTATAAAAAGTGACATTTTGGAGACATTTTAGGCTCGTTTATAATTATAATCATGATTGTTTTATTAATGGTGTCAAATACAGAAGAAAAATAAAAATATTTAAAAGCCATTTAAAGATACAGCACTGCATCCGAGCCACCTGGCAGTCTAACTTTATTTGTACAGAATTATTTTACAATGTATTAAACTTTATGGTTAGCGTTTGGCACCATAATAATTAATATCAAGCAGAAGGAGTCACTCATATTGCCAAAATCACCAACATCATCACCATTTCTGCAGTTTTAGAGCATTTTATCCTCTTTTAGCTTATTGTTTTGGTTTTATGGTACATTTACTGTATAGTTCAGTCCAGGAGGGCAAAGTACATTTACTCAAGTATTTTTGAACACTTAAACTCAATTTTGAGGTACTTTACTTGAGTATTTCCAGTTTATGCTACTTTTTTCTCCAGAGGTGAAAAACGAGAGAGATGTCAATCAAGCCCAGTCTGTGCACGCCCACATAGTCCTAAAAAAAAAAAAGGTAAAAAGGCAAAATAAGTGAAAACACCTGTGGAGGTCAATCATGAGTGTGCAGGGTCTTTAAACTACCCAGCAGTTTTTAAAATAATTCAATTCAGCTACATTTTAATGCATCAAAGATAATAATTCACTAATATATTTAAAACAGAGTCCCCCAAAGTCCTGAATAATGATTATTTTTTAATCTTGTTGCACAACTTGTGTCCACAAAATAATCATTTTCACACTCTGATTGGAGTGATTCCACATAAATACTTTTTATACTTTCAGTACATTTTTATTTTTTACAGGAATTGTACGTTCTGGTGTTCTTTTAGTCGAGTAATGAGTTTGAGTTCTTCTTTCACTCTCACTGCTGTCATCAACGCTCATAGACGGCTGTTCCCAGCTAAAAAAAGATGATAAACGGCAGGAAGTGAAAATTCCTTCATCATGAATCATCAACATATGTATGATTAGCAAGTGACAATACATTTATCATGCACGCAACTTGCTCAAAGGGGGGAAACCAAAACTTGTGATTCATGTTCAGCACATTTAAATCCAGTTCAATTATATGTTCATTTATTTATTTATGCATTTTCCCCTCAAACCTTGGTGCATACATCTCCAAAATCACATCATTTCAGGATTTAAGGGGAAACTGTCTTGATTTTTTTTTTTAAAAATGACGACTTTTGAAAAGCTTTTATGAACATGCTAAAGGGGAAATGCAACTGAACAACTAATGCATTATGAACATAAGAGATGTGAGTTTTCTCAACACACATAGGAGAATGTACCATATTGTAAACCTTCAGGTCTGAACACATTTAATAATTCAAACTTGGAGATACGTTGCTTTCAGTCACAAACATACAGTAAAATAATCCTCCTGCCCTCCTTAAATCACATAAGTCTTGTAAAATTTGTGCCTATATGCTGGTGAACATTCAGGTTTTTTAGCCAGAAAAGGAAGCTTGAAGTGTCTGTTTTACATAAAGGGCAGCACAGGAAAGCAGATCAGACTGAAGTTGCAGTATTGGCATTTAATGATTGAAACCATGTGGCCTTTTAGAAAATCAATACTTTTTAGGCTCCGTTTCTCTTCATTCACGTCCACTTCACTTCTTGATCTTTGACTTTAAGTGAGAAAAATTTGCAGTTAGGAGGATCCATAATTAAATCTGCTGGAAGATAAAGTAGGTCATCTGCAAGATGGGTGGGTGGGGGGGAAGGAAATCAGTTCCACTTTAAAATAATGGACCTAATTTACAACATTCATCAACTGGAAATGACTGAAACAACTCCCCTGCCCTAAAAACCTGAAATTAATTTAAAAAGAAGAAGAAGAAGAAAAAAAAAACAAGATTTTTTAATGAATTGGCTAAAAATTTTCCATTGAAAAGAGACAGAGCTCCACAAAGATGGATGCTAAAGATATTTTGCTTGAAAATATAAACACACTTGATCTCCTTCAATGCCACTGCTAACCCTATTGAGGCGTTGGGGCAGCACAGCTCCAATGTTAAAGGAGGCTAATTACTCCCAGTATCTCCCACACTCCAGGGAGGCGAGGTCATCCAGAGGACAGGCATGTGAAACATTCCTGCAGCCTGCTGCTGCTGCTGCTGCTGCCGCTGCTGCTGCTGCTGCTGGACCTCCCTCCCTCCCTCAGCTCAATCCTCCCCTTGTCCCCCTTTTTTTCTCCTCCTTCATCCATCCTCATCCTCCTCCACTCCTCTTTCTTCCGTCCTATTTAGCATCACTCACATTTTTTGTTCATCTCTCCGTCTTGATCATTCTTCCCTACATATTCACTCAGTCGTTTGTTTTCAGTCTGTGGTGAAAGTGCATCTATTCAGCCATCCATTAGTGATTTTTTTTGTGTGGCAGCGGGTAAAGATACGCTGACTGTTCTGATAAAAAGAAAGCAGCAAAGGAAGTGTTTTAAGGATGTTGGCTGTTCTCTATATTTTTCTTATTTCACCACAGAGCCAAACCGACCATGAATGGATCCACTTACAAGTATTGTGCATGTATCTGAAGCCTGATATATGGTATACGTCTGTGCCGTCGACCTCTGTTGTTGTCTAAAAATATTAAATACACGTCAGTGAGCCACACTCTTCCACTGGGTGACATGTTCCTTCACCCTGAGGAGTCTGGGTACTGTAGTTTGCTTACATTTTCAGTCACCGGAGAGTAGTTCTGTGTACAACAGTGACAGCTACTATTCACTGTGAATGAGACCTGACTTTACAGCCCAATGCCTCCCCCCGCTGAGACAGAGATTCAGAAAAACTTTATACAAATGTATCCTAATGCAGTGCAAGTGGTAACCGGCAAGAGTGGATCACGCTCGTTTTGATCCATGTGGAAACAGAGGTTCACAGTTGTCGCCGGTATCTCTATGATGTGTTGTTAACGAGCTGCTGAGACCATTAAAAGATTGACGTGTGGAAACAAATCACCAACATTGTTGGTTCATTAGTACGGCGGCTACATCAGAAAACAACTGTTCAGTCGTAGCAGAGAATGTAAATTCTCTGCTCAACAAAACACACTCACAGAACGACAGATTCATGAGAGACCAGAGACTGAATACTACTTTGTATTCACACCATTGCAGTGCTTTGCTAGCTTGTTGCGCTATATATCCCAACCTCTTGTTTTAGCTTGTTAACATGAACCTCATAATGCTGATGGGAGTTGTGTCAGCATCCTGTCACGATAGTCATGTGGTTGGATGTTTAGACCTGTTGGTGGCACGAGAGAAACAGTCAGAATGAATCCTCTTGAGACCTTGAACGTCTGTACCAAATTTCATGGCGATACTTCCTGACAGCAGCTCTAACTTGTCTTTGTTTTATCTCTGACTGTGAGAAACTGGAGCCATTGTTTCCTCCTGCGGTCCTGTATGCAGATACAACAGTGAGTGTATGAGTGCAGATAACCCTGTATTGCACTTAAATGATTAACACTGAATGATTCATGTCCTTGCAGTTTCCGTGTCAAAGCAGTCTGGTACCAAGGGATAGGCTGGCTTTAACAAGCCCCCCTCAAAATAATAAAATTTTAATCAATTTCAAACTACAGTTTTTGTGCCATGCAAAATAAATTGTACTTATGTGGATAAGAACAATTGACCTTCAGCGTTTCTCTATTATTACTTGTATGTGTCTCCCCTAAATATACAAATTAGTTTAAGAAGAAACTTATTTGCACAAACCACATATTATGTTTCTTAAAGCTGTAAAATCACTTTAATCTTCCTCTCATGTGCATCTATATAAGTGTCCTCAGCATTTTGTTCAAATATGGCACCAAATGGTGAGAAAGAACCGCAACAAACCCTCAGCCTTCCTTTTGCTTTTTTTTTTTTTACAGCCAGTTGTAAACCGTCACTCGGAGCCTGGCAGCATTGAAGGGTTATTTATTAGTGCAATATATCTCTTATTTGTACTGTCACACTAGCAGGAACAGGATGACAGGTTTAAAGGGGCTCCCTGTTAGTCCAACTCCTCTTTAAAGTTGTATTGGGTTTCTAAAGCATCCACATTTGGCCTTGTATAAGCGGAAAAAACAAGCCCATTCTTGCTGTTTGATGACTGGATGCCATGATTTTTTAAATTGGAACATCTGGCCTGCAACTAAACTGTAACCCTGAGTTGTACGAGATAAGTGGAGTCTAACATTCATGTACCATAATGATCAGTCAAACTGCTGATTTCTTTATTAGTTGTTATAATATTAAACAGGCTGAATTTGCAGATTTCAACTCACAGATAGAGGTCATCATTCATTTAGATTGAGTTTAATATATATTTACCTTTAAGTTAAATCCACTCTGAATAACATGAAGCAGAAAATATCTGCACTGCTCTCTACTTGCTACACAGAAGACGCAGAACATTTTTTCTTTTTGATATTTGGGCAGATAGGAGCTTCTTTAAAACCGTATGTTCTCTCTCCTGCCCTGGACACAGTTAACCAATGAGCAGCGTGCATGTGTCATGTGGTTTACCGACTCATCCACCGATGCGGACCAGAGAAAACATACCGCTGGTTTGAAATCGCCCTCTGACATGTTGTGCTACATATCACAACCTCTAGACTCGACTCAAAACAAGCAGATATCTTCTAAAGTTGCAGTTTTTTTGGTTTAAATTTCCCTCTTTGTGTTTCCTTGAACAGTGTTTCCCTGTTGAGCTGTGGTAGAAAAGTCCAAAGACCGACTTTGGCACTAAATGACTTTAAAACTTTGAAAGATATATATTTGATTTGACTAATTTGTACAGCTGAAGCTTCATATTAGCTTCAAATAAACACATTTTTGCACAGAAGGAGGACTGTAGATTTAGTCCCCCATTACTTTTTCTGTGTTTCTGTGTTCATTTAGGCACCTGACTGTTGTTTAATACAGACTTGAAGCTATACTTTAAGGGCCCATGCTTGAGATCTGATGCCAAACATCTGATTCTAAGGGCGTCTTCCTGAGGTCTGAGGTCGGATGCTTGGGGTTTGATCTTGTGGTCGGATGTGTTTTTTTTTTTTTATGGCCTGAAATCTCTAAGAAATGAAACCCTTGTATGATGTCAGTGAGAACTGATGCTGAGGTCTGAGGTTGAACTGAAGCGTACGCTGTGCCTCTGTGGTTTCATTGCCTGTTGCTCGGAGAATGAGAGAAAGAGAGTGAGAGAACATGGGAGGGGGTTTTACCTGTTGCAGGATCTGGATGTTAGTAGCTGGATCTGAAAGGTCAACAACAGCTTTCGTCCTCAACACAATCATCTTCACTTTTAGGGCTGAACAGTCCAAAAAACATGTGACTACAACCAAGGAGAGACATAGTAAACATTGCAGCAATACACAGAAAAGTATGTACAGTACGTGAATTGTGGTTTCCTTTACGTTTCTGGCACAAGAATGAACGCTTGTTGTTGCAGCTCTCATCAGCCCATTTCATCATCTCACTTGTTGCCTGAATTCTCAGCCACACACCACCGGTCACCACCACAGTTATTTGGCTGCACTTTGCCAATTTATAAAGGAGCTGCTGCTCTGGTCGGACCACCTCTACGGTTCCCGGTACAAGCCAATCCACACAACACATGTTGATTTTATGGGCAACATCTCTGTGTTTTCCTGAGCGTTCTCGATCATAGCCGGGTCTGTGTGGTGTGTCCTGCGGTAGGCCTGGGCGTCCCTCCATGTCACCGCGTTGGCAATTTCCGTATATGTTTTCTGGCTTGAAGGATTGTAGCTATAATATAAAAAACAGTAAAGCCAGTGTTAAAAGTGCCATAGTATTGGCTGTGAGGAGATTGTGCTGTTTCTAAATGGATATGTGGAGATAGATATGGTTAAGCATGACACAATCTTGACACAATCTAAAACTATACACACTAAAAGTTACTGGGTTAAATTTTTACCTAGTTTGGGTCAATCTAGCATCATTGAGTTCACAACAGTAGCGATCTGTTATTTGGACTCAGTGTTGCACACAAGCTTTAGCTAAAAACTGTCACAAATGTATTGTTTCTTATACAAAATGATGTGCATATGACATTCAAAAGATATAAACACCATTATAAATCATTAACAAACCGTCATATGTCAATTTAAAAAGAGTAGATTATAACAAGTGTAGTTTGGGTAAATAATCCCATAATAATCAGTAAAATACAAAAAAACACTAAAACTGGGTCAAAACAATGCCTGTCTTGAGTGTCTTTCTGGGTAACATTAACCCAGTATCATGTTGGTGCTATATTATCCCAAACTGGGTAAAATTTTAACCCAGTGATTTTTAATGGGTAGTAGTCTTAATACTTTGGATCAAACAGGTTACAGTTCAACACAAAACAGTCTACTGTAACACTAAAAATACATTTAGAAACAAAACATCAGACTATTTTTTATGTAATTAGGTGTTACATTTGTTTACATTAATCGCCCCTTGTTTGCATTAAGCTAATTGTTCATTTCAAGATGGCACCAGTTGATGTTACTTTGAAACTGTAAAGACAAAGTGTTTGAATGTTTGTTCAGCTTGTTGTCTGACAGGCAGAGTAAATAAATTCAATGCATTAAAGTAAATCTGCAAAGGCTTCATCATTCCAGGTTCCATCCCTGTACACAGATCTGATTTCCACAGATATTATTTGGCTGGCCCAGTTTCCAGTATTGGTAACTGGTTGTGCTTGTTTCACCAGTTGCTGACCATCTTCAGGAGTTTGCATCATCGCCCATATTTCCCATCCAGGATTCTGGGTCATCGTTCAGTCTGATCCATGCCTTTGGGGTTTCCCAACTGGGCTTGTTCAACCTGCTGATGTCCTCCATGCTATCAATGGTTGCCGAGTCAGTGTGATTCACTCTGCTGTGATGCTGAGCCGTCCAGATCATTTTCAAGTTGACATAGTGGAATTCATGAGGGAAATCCCTCACTTATTCACTACCCCCTATGTAAGAGACACTTGAGTTTACCGTGTGAGCAGAGATTTTGGACACCTATAAATCATCGTCATTTTGCGTCATCAGTGACTGGTTTGGGGTTTCATAACTATATTGTTCTATGTAATGTTCTCATCTATAAAACCGGATGTATTGCATTGTGGGATTGTTAGGAGAAAGTAGTGTAATATATGCTATGGACACTATGAGTGATTCCTAATGTGGGAATTTTTAAAAGCGTCAAAGAAAGAGATCAAAGAAAGAGTTTTGGATCTAATATCAGGTGATTAAGTGTTTATGTTTTATCCCACTAACTACATATAACATATACATTGCTGATTTAAAAAATATATATTTGTAGTGATTTATATTCTGTTATATCTAAATCACAATCTACCAAACAGTCACTGGTTTCCATTTTCTTAAAATGAAAATCAACAATGTTTGTTGTTTTGTTTGTTTTGTGATCATGAAACCACCAAAGACAGAAAACAATCAAAACAACATATCGATATAGTCATTTAAATGCTGTTGAAATAATGACAATTGCAAGATCCTTACAGTGTTGCCAACTTGGTGACTTTCTCACTGGATTTGGCGACTTTTCAGACCCTTAAAGCAACTTTTTTTTCCCCAAAAAAGTGCAAAGCAACAAATCTAGCAACTTTTTGGGCAGACTTTAACTCTTCATCTTGAAAAGAGTCACAAATATTTATCAGTGAATGAGGGCTATTGTGACAAACCTTCTAGTGTTATCAGGTCATTTCCATGTTTAATACCCATAATGCTCCTCCTGTGATTGTAGATCCTCTGGTAAAGAGTCAATCAGTCCTCATCATTAATACACAGATTGAGGTTTTGTCTTCAGTCCTGTTTGTTTGTCTGTTTGTAAGCAGAACATCTCAAAAACTAGTTAGATTTCAGTTAAATCTGGTGAAAAACCAGTTCAGTGCTCATAACTGTGAGGCATTGAAACAGAGTTTTTATTTCTAGATTCTTTTTCTAGATTTGTTTTAAAAATAACAAACATCTTCATCAAATTAACTGATGAAAAAAAAGATTTTCGGTTGTGATAGAGCGAAAATCTCCTCGAGTCAAAAACCTTTTTTTATTCACAAATGTTTTTCACAAAGACCTTTTTTTTTCTCTCGACTCACTGAAAGCTGTTGTGCTGATGTTCAAGAAATGCTGCGAGATATTTTTTTAAATTCAGGACACATGATATTCTTGCCTTGTGCACATAATAATGCTCAGTGAAGCTCAAAATAAATCCTGCTTTTGATCCTTTTTCAGCGCTTTTTTTTTACCTTTAGGCTTCTCTTTCAGGTCGTATGACTCAGCAAAGCGATACTGTTGAGTGATGCAGGAAAACCGAAAACCAAAATACACATTTAAACCAATAAAATTATGTAAGTGACACTGTTGACCTTACTTAAGAAGAGGAGAATCAGAGTCACGTAGCATCACATTTCTGATTTTACTGCACACAACAAGAAAAATAGACAGAACTTCTAACTTTAAAGTGAGTAAAGAGTCTTTTTTTTTTTACACTGTAAACATAATCACATAGGTCTATGTTGGCATATGATGTTAACAACAATACACATATTGTGTGTAAAAACTACTTTTCCTGTTGCGTGCTTTGATTTGAAAATTCGTAACATAACAGGCAAAACTCTGAGGTATATTTCATACATCAGCTGTGTGCCAATTATAAATATCACAACACTGATAACTGTAGCCTCAGTTTGTGCCTCTCACACAGAGCTGCTGGTGGCGTTAATAAGCCTGATAACTGCAGAAAGGCGACGTCGTGCCACTCAGAGAACTATGATTATGCAAATATAAAGATTTATTCCTTTTCTGTAGCAGTAAACACACCATACGGGCCTGCCGATAAGTGTGATATGTGGAAGTATGAAGCCTGCAGCGCACAAACATGAGAACGGACTTTACAGTGAGGAGACGTCTTGTGTCCAGAAGTTAAACAAATTGAAATGAAATTGAAATGGAGATGTAATTTTAAGGGTTTTAAACTGGGATGAACCCAGTGTCAGAATGTGATGACATTTGAATTTGTCACCACAACTGACTTCAAAAAGTTTACATGCTGAGATTGAATTTTACTTTACTAACCTGATAGGGGGTGAACGTTAAGGGCCATATTTTCGTGGTCATTTTTTCAACAACCAGTGCAAGCAGCACTCTTACTGGTTTGGTATTTTCATGACCTTGAAACTCACTTTACGAGTCTGTGTGGTAATCTGGTGACCAGCTGACCCGGTCTCACAATCAGCATACAAATAACACAACTTTACACTTTCAAACTGCGTGCAGTGCATACACCAATTGAACGTTGCATGTTTAACCTTTTCGCATGTCATTTAATGCTGTTGGTTAGGTTTGGGCACAAAAACCACATGGTTTGGGTTAAAACAGTGAAAATGTCCAGACGTGACGCCAAATATTTCTGGCTAAACTACCTGACGTGACGTTGACGATGTCCAGTTGGTGGTTGCTGGATCTCTTGTAGACCACTAACCAGACATTTTTGACTGTCAGTTCAGGCATTGTGACATTTTTACTGTAAGAATTCTTAGATCTTAAGAATGGATTTTTTTCACAATTTACTGACATTCTACAAACCACCACAAATAATCAATTAATTAAGAAAATTAATCAATAATGACAATAAACACTAGTTGCAGCCCTACTGGAGAATTTGTCCAGTACTTTTTCCCTCTGATTGACTCATTTACATCATGATCTGATATGAGTGGAGGTTGTCATCGTGTGGTCAGTGAGATTTGAATGAAACATCCGGAGAGTTTTGAATGTAAATGATCTGACGTTTGCAACATTATCTGACTGTCAAAGAAAAGTTGAAGTGACGCACAAGATGTCATCACACACGATTCATTCATAAAATACAAAAACACACCTATGATCCTTCAGGGGTCAAACAAAGGTCATCTGTTACAGAAAAGTCAGATCACAGATTGATTTATTCTGCTGTTTACGAGACATTTAGACAAAAGGAAAGAAGTCTGTTAAATGCAAAATTTGGCCTTTTTTTTTCTTTGTTCCACACTCAAGTTTCCAAAGCAGACATCTTTAAGCAGTCATTGAAAATCTGATTGTAATTCTCGTCACATTTACAATACAGAACATCCTGCTGGTGATTCACGTTTACTGGTATTTTTCCAGTGTTTTGCATTATCATCAGATCTGAGTGGTGGTGACATCTGTGTGGTCAGTTGGATTTGAATGATACATGGAGAGCTTTGTCATCTTGGTCTCTGGGAAGTTTCCATGGTCATTTTTCCACTAAATTTTGAGATTTAATAGATGAATAATTAATGGATGAATTGAATAAACAATCTGCAGATTAATAAGTAATGATAATAATTGTCAGTTGAAGCCCTAATTGGTTGTTTTTTAGAGATTGGTTGTAGCAGCAGTCGCATTTTGAGTGTTTTCTGTTTCAGCTTTCTGTTCTTGTTCTTGTTATTAGCTCTCAGTTAGTGACCTTTAATTGTACCTCGCTGCATCGTGGGATCATTTGAGTCTGATATAGAGGATATAATAATTCTCACTCGACATGCAGACGACACTACAACATGGTGAACACGCTACGTACTGTATATAGTGGACAGTAAACGATTCGGATGCAGCCATAAACCTTTTTCATTGCATTTTGACGGGACATAGCAGGAAAAGCACAGGTGTATAAACATTAAAGAGCAACTTGAGACTAGATACTTTTTTAAGCTAGTAAATCATGTGTAATTATCGGTTGATCCCAGTCATATTCTATGGCGTTCATTACAACAGAAGTTATTTTCCTTTTTCCAGAGAAAATCCAGCAATTTTGTCCTCTAGACCTTCCTTCCAAAAATGTGTGACTTTCCCTGGGACATCACACCCCTGAACTATGAGGTAACATCACATCCCCCCAACCCCCACCCAGAGTGAGAGATCAACAATTATGATCCTGCTACTTTAAGTGTCGCTATTCTGGCTTTCTGCCACCTTAAAGCCTTATACAAAATACAGGACCTTTGCCTTATTGCTCAGTCGAATTTTTCAGATCTGAAAGAAAACCTCTTGAGTTGACCTCTTGATGTTATTCACACTCGTGCTTTGATTTTATCATTGCCAAAAACAAGACTTGGGGAGGAGGAAGGAAGGAAGGAAGGAGGCAAACACACACACAGACTGACTTTTGTTGAATTTGATTGAATATCGCTATCATTTGCATCATTCGTGGATCTTTCCAACTAAAATAATCTTATCAGGACAACTTTTCTTTGATCAGCTGCGCAGTTTGTGCACAACATGACAGTAATCTGGTGAAATGTAGAAATGTGAGCTGTTCAGCAATTCTGGGATTTTTTTAAAGTCTTGTAGTAGAGTCGTCATCAATTATATGAGTTGCATGTGTGCTTTTCCTTCTATATCTTCTGTGAAAAAGGTTTATGAACTTTTTGCTCCACTGGACTGAAAGATGATGCATCAGGTTCAAGCTGCACTCAGATTCCCATTTTTTACAGCAAGGTCTGAATGAAGGTTAACCATGAAGAAGAAACCTGTTGATAAGATGAACAACACTCAAAATAGGTCTCAAAACAGTTTAAGTGTTTTTCATTTTAACTTTAACGCTGTCCGTATCTCCATTTGGAACAAAATGTTGGATTCAGTGTTTATTAATTTTCTTGTACTTTATTTCCTGTATGAGCATGCAGCTTCTACTCATCCACTCACGAGAGAGGAAAAAGATGTGTTAAGCTGTGAGACATCTTTTACAAACTTAATTTAATACATTTTAAAGCTCTTTCCAACCTGCTAGTTAAAAAGGTCAGAATAAAGCGTTCTGATAGATGCCTTGTTCAATATAGTTAAATTAAATGTATTTGTTAAATTAAAGGGATTTTGTTAATGGTAACATGAGGTTGTTAAGTGAGTCACTTTCTAAATTTAATTGAAGCTGCTGTTGTCAAACAGCGCCACCTTGTGGACGAACACACTCACTGCTGCACTGTCAGTGTCTTCCATTAATACTTGAATATTAATTAAAAAAAACACAATACACAGAATATTCTTCACTTGTATTTATTTATACTATATCATTCATATTTCTATGTTCATGAGATATTTATATATATATATATATTTATATTTATATATTTATTTATATAGTTATTTACATGTGGCAGTGTGCCAGTAGAAGAAACATATTTCAACAAAATGGATGACAAGTTTCAATTCAGTGCTATGCTGAAAGTACACAAAGTTTGATTTAAAAAACAAGAAAAAACAAAAAAACATTTGTCATAAAAACTGGAAAGTGAGAAAACAGCAAAAAACACTTGGGTGTGATAACATTTACATGTAGCCTTTTACATGAAGTCGTGTCACACTGTTGGTGGATTTTTTTTTTTTGTGTGTCACTTGGGTTTTTTCTGCTCCAGAACTTGTGCAAATGTAGTGTTGCTGAAAAATAACGTCATCGACTCCCCCCAGAAATCATCAGGCAGTGTACAGGCAGTTGACATGTAAAAAAAAGAATTAAATTAAAAAAAGAAAAAAACAATAGTACACTATACACACAGAAAGTTGAAACAACAAACTGATGCTTTCTGAGGCAAAAAGGGGAGAAGATCCAAGTATAGTTGTTCGCATTAAGTACAGCCATGCATTAGCAGCAATCGTCACACATTCGTCAATACATTTTCCGATAGCTTGCCTTTCTCGCCGACATGTATCAGTCAAAATATTGGACCAAATGAACATGCGGTATGTAAGGTATGTATTGTCTCTCACATTCGCCCGCTTATTAGAGAATACACTTTTGAATTAAATGGCTTTTGGAGGAAACATAAATGCTAAAAATCATATTATCTATTAATTCATTAACATTGGTTTATGCTCTCTATGATCTCACAAAGCCAGTTAAGTATTTTTCTTTCTATTGAAAATAGAAAAGTGCCTCCAAACTTTTGCAAAACTAGGAACCTCTGACACACGTGCACTTGCGTGTGTTTGTGTGCAACAAGCGTAAGCTATGTCTTCTATAAATACAGTACATTTCATCTTCTCTCTTCAGACCCCACATGGTCTACTTAACAAAAATAGAATAAAAAATAACTTTTCAATACATTCTACAAAGAAACACACATCTGGGTTGGTCAAATACAGAGGGGAGGAGGGAGGGGGGGAAGGGGGGTAAGAGGCAGGTCCTGGTGGAGGTGTGTGGATGTGGTTTTAGGAAGCTTTCAAGGATGCACTTTGAAGGAGAGCAGTTCCTCTGAATGCATGTTATTAAGTGAGCGCAGCTCGGGAAGTTTGAGGAGCAGCTTGGTGAAAGTGGTGGATGACTCCTCGCCGTGGTTCTGCATCACCAGGTTTCGCAGGGCCCGGATCAGTTTGTCCTGCAGGGCCTCCACTGAGTTGAGGTCCTGGATTCCTGAGCGATCTGAGCCAAGAAGAAGAAGAAGAAGAGAGAAAAGGTTAGCGATGCAGAGATCAATGCAGGTCTTAGTTGCTGACAGTAGAGCTGTTTCACTCTTTCCAACGTGCTCAGATGCATCAACATATTCCATCTGAACTGTTCTTACCGGCTGAGACGAGCACCACAGCAGTGAAGAGGCTCATTTCCTCGGAGTCCAGCCGCAGCGCCATCAGCTTCTCGCTGAACTCACACATGGAGTTGAGCAGCTCGCCGGCGCCGAGCGACCGTAGTGTGTCAAGGCTGTAACGCTTGCCGCTACGGAAGGTAACCGTCCGCTCCACCATGTTGAACAGAGAGGCGAATCGGACCATCAGCACCTGAGAGTCGACAGAGAAGGAGAGTTTTTAGGTTAATGGTTTGATACGTACAGGTTTAAGTCTATATTTTAATTTTAAATCTTTCACTCATGTTTTAAATGTCCTGAGGGCATGTTGCCAATTAAAACTTTTTATGACGTACTCTGATAGAAACTTTCTTCTATCTAAAGTCATTGCCTCGGGTGCAGGACGTGAATAAGCAACTTTTGCACCACACTGATAACAAAAAATTGACAAAGACATGAGTGCAAACAGGAACACACCCAAACCTTTCTACATCAAATAATCTGATTAGGAACAATAGCTACAATGTGAGTATCTGAGCTTTACCAACACGAACGTAATGTTACACAGTCTGAATGTAACACACACGCACACACACACAGACTTTGTGAAGTAACTTTCACTCCCGTTCCAACTGTTATCAGAGCAAATATTAGTCAGCACACACAGCTGACAGTTTGCTCTGTTTGGGAAAGCCGCAATAGATCTTGTATTCTGGGTATTTGAAGAGCCCGCCTTGTTTGACTTCAAAGTGAGCACAAAATAACATGAGCTGTTTATGTTTTTCTTGTTTGCTTTTTTTTTGGGACCTTTATT